>NC_052101.1:21290000-21596875 GCF_015852505.1 Tachyglossus aculeatus | reverse complement strand
TAAGTTGGGCCAGGCCGACCCGTCCCTGGCCGCCACATACCTTTTTTAGGTCAAGACCAGCTGGAGCCCTCAGTGGGGGACTTAGCGGGGCTGGGTCTCCAGAGATGAGGCTGGCTGTGCCTGAGGGAAGGATGAGATAGAGAAAGAGAGAAAGGCAAAGGGGGTAAGAAGAAGACAGAAAGAGGGAGGACAGAAAAGAGCAGAGAGGCAGGAGAAGAGAGGGGAGTCAGAGGTGATAGAGACAAAAACACATAGACACAAAAACAGTCATGCTCATACACAGACATATACAGACACATAGCTGTATATATTTATAGGGTCTCCAGAGATGAGGCTGGCTGTGCCTGAGGGAAGGATGAGATAGAGAAAGAGAGAAAGGCAAAGAGAGCAAGAAGAAGACAGAAAGAGGGAGGGTGGAAAGGGGCAGAGAGGCAGGAGAAGAGAGGGGAGTCAGAGGTGATAGAGACAAAAACACATAGACACAGAAACAGTCACGCCCATACACAGACATATACAGACACATAGCTGTATATATTTATAGGGTCTCCAGAGATGAGGCTGGCTGTGCCTGAGGGAAGGATGAGATAGAGAAAGAGAGAAAGGCAAAGGGAGTAAGAAGAAGACAGAAAGAGGGAGGACAGAAAGGAGCAGAGAGGAAGGAAAGAGATAGAGACAAAAACACACAGACACAGAAACAGTCACGCTCATACACAGGCATATACAGACACATAGCTGTATATATTTATAGGGTCTCCAGAGATGAGGCTGGCTGTGCCTGAGGGAAGGATGAGATAAAGAGAGAAAGGCAAAGGGAGTAAGAAGAAGACAGAAAGAGGGAGGACAGAAAGGAGCAGAGAGACAGGAAAAGAGAGGGGAGTCAGAGGTGATAGAGACAAAAACACGTAGACACAGACACAGTCACGCCCATACACAGACATATACAGACACATAGCTGTATATATTTATAGGGTCTCCAGAGATGAGGCTGGCTGTGCCTGAGGGAAGGATGAGATAGAGAAAGAGAGAAAGGCAAAGGGAGTAAGAAGAAGACAGAAAGAGGGAGGACAGAAAGGAGCAGAGAGGCAGGAAAGAGATAGAGACAAAAATACATAGACACAGAAACAGTCACGCTCATACACAGACACATAGCTGTATATATTTATAGGGTCTCCAGAGATGAGGCTGGCTGTGCCTGAGGGAAGGATGAGATAAAGAGAGAAAGGCAAAGGGAGTAAGAAGAAGACAGAAAGAGGGAGGACAGAAAAGAGCAGAGAGACAGGAAAAGAGAGGGGAGTCAGAGGTGATAGAGACAAAAACACATAGACACAGACACAGTCACGCCCATACACAGACATATACAGACACATAGCTGTATATATTTATAGGGTCTCCAGAGATGAGGCTGGCTGTGCCTGAGGGAAGGATGAGATAGAGAAAGAGAGAAAGGCAAAGGGAGTAAGAAGAAGACAGAAAGAGGGAGGACAGAAAGGAGCAGAGCGGCAGGAAACAGAGACAAAAACAAATAGACACAGAAACAGTCACGCTCATACACAGACATATACAGACACATAGCTGTATATATTTATAGGATCTCCAGAGATGAGGCTGGCTGTGCCTGAGGGAAGGATGAGATAGAGAAAGAGAGAAAGGCAAAGGGGGTAAGAAGAAGACAGAAAGAGGGAGGACAGAAAGGAGCAGAGAGGCAGGAAACAGAGACAAAAACACATAGACACAGAAACAGTCACGCTCATACACAGACATATACAGACACATAGCTGTATATATTTATAGGATCTCCAGAGATGAGGCTGACTGTGCCTGAGGGAAGGATGAGATAGAGAAAGAGAGAAAGGCAAAGGGGGTAAGAAGAAGACAGAAAGAGGGAGGACAGAAAGGAGCAGAGAGGCAGGAAACAGAGACAAAAACACATAGACACAGAAACAGTCACGCTCATACACAGACATATACAGACACATACCTGTATATATTTATAGGGTCTCCAGAGATGAGGCCGACTGTGCCTGAGGGAAGGATGAGATAGAGAAAGAGAGAAAGGCAAAGGGGGTAAGAAGAAGACAGAAAGAGGGAGGACAGAAAGGAGCAGAGAGGCAGGAAAAGAGCAGGGAGTCAGAGGTTATAGAGACAAAAACACATAGACACAGAAACAGTCATGCCCATACACAAACATATACAGACACATAGCTGTATATAGTTATAGGTCCACGCAGGCATATATGGAATCATAAGCACACCCACATGTATACACACACACAGGCATACCCGCACACGCTTCAGCCCAGTCCACTGCAATAGGAAATCTGTTGTCCTTGGGTGCAGAACACTGTCCTAAGTGCTTGGGAGAGTAATAAATGATAATAATAATTGCATTTGTTGAGCGCTTACTATGTGCAAAGCATTCATTCATTCATTCAATCGTATTTATTGAGCGCTTACTGTGTGCAGGGTGCTGGACTAAGCGCTCGGGAAGTACAAGTCGGCAACATATAGAGCTGGTCCCTACCCAACAACGGGCTCACAGTCTAGAAGGGGGAGACAGACAGCAAAATAAAACATGTGGACAGGTGTCAAGGGATTAGAATAAATAGAGATAAAGCTAGATGCACATCATTAACAAAATAAACCCCCACTGAGATCCAGATCAGAAAATAAGTACACACCCTCACTCCCAATGAAATATCTCAGATACACTCAGGGCAGCAATAAATGTCCATTATACCGCTATGGAAAGCCGACAAATAATAATAATAATAATGATGATGATGGCATTTGTTAAGCGCTTACTATGTGCAAAGCACTGTTCTAAGCGCTGGGGAGGTTACAAGGTGATCCCACGGGGGGCTTGCAGTCTTCATCCCCATTTTACGGATGAGGAAACTGAGGCATAGAGAAGTTAAGTGACTCGCCCAAAGTGACACAGCTGACAATTGGCGGAGCTGGAATTTGAACCCATGACCTCTGACCCCAAAGCCCGGGCTCTTTCCACTGAGCCACGCTGCTTAGTAATGATAGAGTAATATCATTACTAATAATTACAACGCTCTGCTCTCTAGGCAGCTCAGTGTTCTGACTCTTAGAGCCCGGCGTTGAGGAAGGCCCGGTTCATTGTGCTGGGGGAGACAGGACCATCGTCTGTCTGTCCAGGCCCACAGTTGGGTGAGAAAGCAAGGTAGGGTGAACATCTTCCCCCCTTCAAGGCCCTACTGAGAGCTCACCTCCTCCAGGAGGCCTTCCCAGACTGAGCCCCTTCCTTCCTCTCCCCCTCGTCCCCCTCTCCATCCCCCCCATCTTACCTCCTTCCCTTCCCCACAGCACCTGTATATATGTTTGTACATATTTATTACTCGATTTATTTTACTTGTACCTATCTATTCTATTTATTTTATTTTGTTAGTATGTTTGGTTTTGTTCTCCGTCTCCCCCTTCTAGACTGTGAGCCCACTGTTGGGTAGGGACTGTATATGTCGCCAGCTTGGACTTCCCAAGTGCTTAGTCCAGTGCTCTGCACACAGTAAGCTCTCAATAAATACGATTGATTGATTGATTGATCTTGAAAGCCAGGCTTTGGCTTGGAAACACCTCTCAGTAGCGCAGCAACGCGGTGCAAGAAGAGAGTCAGGACCGGTTTCCCGGAGACAACTCCGCTTTCTGCAGCCATCTGCCCTGCCTTGGGCAAGCTTACTGGGCATCTGTTTATTCGCGATCAAAGGGCTTGTTTGCTCCTGTGTGGACCAACCCATTAAGAGACTCCAACCTGACTGAGAAACAAACCAAAAGGTGGTAGAGCTGTCCTTTCTCAGTCCCTTTCCCCATCCCTTCTTTCCACCGCCACCAAAGATGCCATATGTCCCCACATTACGTGACTTTATAGATGGCCAGCCGAGCTAGGGATCGCCGAGGATTCCCGGAACAGCACTCTGGGGTGGGGATGGGGGTGGCGGGGAGGATGGGACAGCGTGCTGTTTCCTTGGCATTAACTAAACACAGCAGGCAAACACCAATGCAGCACCTCCGCCGCCCCTCCTGGAACGGAGGGAGCCGGAGGAGGAGAGAAAGAAGGAGTGAGCGGAGAGTGAAATCCTACAAATGTCGCTCCCACCGACCAAAATTAATCTGGGCCTGAGTCGCGGTCGCCGGCACGGTGATGACGGTGCGGTGGGGGAAAGGGGGTGGCTCAGTGGAAAGAGTCCGGGCTTCGGAGTCAGAGGAAGTGGGTTCCAATCCTGGCACCTTGGGCATGTCACTTAACTTCTCTGTGCCTCAGTTACCTCTTCTGTAAAATGGGGATTAAGACTGTGAGCCCCACGTGGGACAACCTGATTGCCTTGTAACTACCTCAGCACTTGGCACATAGTAAGCGCTTAACAAATACCGTAATTATTATTATTGTATCTACCCCAGCGCTCGGTACAGTGCCTGGCACAAAGTGCTTCACAAATACCACAGTAATTATTATTGTTATCATTAGTATCCTGCCCATTTATCTCTGCCTTCCCAGGCCACCCTGAGGGAGAGGATGGAAGGGGATCTTCCTCACCACGAGGAGGCCAGAGCCAAGCCCTGGATTGCCAGCTGAGGGCCCAGAAATGGGCCCGCTGGGCTTGTCCAGTAACTCCAGGGTAAAGTCAAGCAGCCACACAAGTCAACAATACTACTAATAATAACTGTGATATTTGCTAAGTGCTTACTATGTGCCAGGCACTGGACTAAGCACTGGGGTGGAGACAAGTAAATCGGGTTGGACACAGTCCCTGTCCCATGGGGGCTTACAATCTCAATCCCCATTTTCCGGGTGAGGGAACTGAGGCATAGACAAGTGAAGTGACTTGCTTGGGAGAGGACAGTGCTGGGATCTCACAGGTCTGATACTTGCTGCCTTGGCAGGAGACGGAGACATGTCGGGCCTTGACTGCCATCTTGCCCCATCCCTGCTTTCTGGGCCCTGGGCTGGCATTGCCTCAGTTCTGCCAGCCTGAACCTAGCAGCGGTGAATAGGGGCATCGGGTAACTTTATGCCCAAATTTGTGATACCCAAACATCACAGAGTAACCCACAGTCTTTACCTCTACCCCAGCACTTAGAACAGTGCTTGGCACCTAGTAAGCGCTTAACAAATACTATAATACTATACTATAATACTATATTCTGTATAATAATAGACTGTGAACCCACTGTTGGGTAGGGACCTTCTCTATGTGTTGCCGACTTGTGCTTCCCAGGCGCTCTGTGCAGTGCTCTGCACCCAGTGGGCGCTCAGTAAATACGACTGAATGAATGAATGAATGATAATTATTGATTAATACTTGGCGTTGAAGCACGCTCACTGTGTGCCCAGCAGTGGGGTGGATTGAGGCCAGAGAGATGGGATCCGGTCCCCGGCTCTACAGGGGAAGCAGCGTGGCTCAGTGGAAAGAACCCGGGCTTTGGAGTCAGAGGTCATGGGTTCAAATCCCCAATTGTCAGCTGTGTGACTTTGGGCAAGTCACTTCACTTCTCTGGGCCTCAGTCCCCTCATCTGGAAAATGGGGATGAAGACTGTGAGCCCCCCGGGGGACAACCTGATCACCTTGTAACCTCCCCAGCGCTTAGAACAGTGCTTTGCACATAGTAAGCGCTTAACAAATGCTATCATCAGTCAATCAAAAACAATTCTGGGTCCACCCGGCGACCCAGGCCAAGACCCAATTTCTTGGCTCTCTTTTTAGTCCAGTGGGCTACGTGAGGATTGCTGGCAGAACTACTGTCTGCAATTACCAGTCTCTTGAGCCTGTGCCAGGGGCCGGTTACAAATATTAATTTTTTTTTTATTTTGTGAGCTGAAATAGCAGCTCTACCAGTACCTATCTGTGAGTGCTTGCCCAAGGGGAAAGAGTGTTTGCTTTCCTTCCATATCCTCCAAGTGCAAGTTAGAGTCTCCAGCATTAAAGGATGGATTTGGGGAGGAACCGGGGTCGCTTGATTTTTAAAAGGAAAAATATTGTCAATATGAAAAGATCCCAAAATGGTCTCTCCCCAGCCCTGGGGAGAGCACAGTACAACAGAATTAGCAGATTCGTCCCCTGCCGATAATGAGCTTACGGTCTAGAAGGAGAGACGTTAAAATGGACATTAATAGGACCCAGCAGGCAGATGCCAACAACGTCATCTCAGTAGCCACCGCGTCTCCACCGCCCTCATTAGGCAGCTGTTTCCGGGCTTGCTGCCGAGCCTGCCCAAGGAAGATACCTTAGGAAGTCTTCGAGACCTATTACTGTATTTATTTATTTTATTACTCTATTTATTTATGTATTTTACTTGTACATATTTATTCTATTTATTTTATTCTGTTCATATGTTTGGTTTTGTTCTCTGTCTCCCCCCTTCTAGACTGTGAGCCCACTGTTGGGTAGGGACCGTCTCTATATGTTGCCGACTTGTACATCCCAAGCGCTTAGTGGAGTGCTCTGCACACAGTAAGCGCTCAATAAATACGCTTGAATGAATGAGAAGCAGCGTAGCTTAGTGGGAAGAGCCCAGGCTTGGGAATCAGAGGTCATGTATATGTATATATGTTTGGACATATTTATTACTCTATTCATGTATTTATTTTACTTGTACATATCTATTCTATTTGTTTTATTTTGTTAATATGTTTGGTTTTGTTCTCTGTCTCCCCCTTCTAGACTGTGAGCCCACTGTTGGGTTGGGACCGTCTCTATATGCTGCCAATTTGTACATCCCAAGCGCTTAGTACAGTGCTCTGCACACAGTAAGCGCTCAATAAATACGATTGAATGAATGAATGAATGATGGCCGAACTGCTTCAACTCACTTTTCACATCTAAGAATGGTCATGTCCATTAATGGAAGTCAGGGTCTGCATTTAGGCAAGTAAACCTCAGAGGCTTCAGTTTGAATTCAGACAAATTAAATAATATCACTCAAGTGATTGACAAGTTCAAGACTTACAATTCCTCATCCCCCCCCAAAAATACCCAAAACACAACAAAAAGAAAAAGAAACCAGAGAAAAACCCTTTTGCCAACTGTGTGATCAGTTCAGCGAAGAATCTGAACTTACCAAAGGAACTGGAAAGCAGTGTGCTCTGTGGAAAAAGTAAGGACCTGGTTTCCAATCCTAGCTCTGTCACTTGCTTGCTCTGTGACCTTGGGCAAGTCAAAACTGCTCGGTGCCTCTGTTTCCCCGTTGTTCAATAGCTGTTCTCCTTTCCCCCGTACACTGTGAGGACCATCTCATAAAGGGACTGTATCCAACCTGATTATCTCTACCCAACCATTAAGTTCAGCACTTGGCACATAGTAAGCGCTTAAATATCACAATATTATTGTGATAATAGTTTGTTTAAAAATAGTCTGTTTACCCTGCCGGATCAAGATTAGCTGCATCTGGCCAAAAGTCTGTATATACAGACATGAACTCCTCTGGACTTTCAGATTCTATTTCCTCCAAAGAGCAGCAGAACAAAGTCTGAAGCTAAAATTGTAGAATTCACGAAGAACAACGAGCTCTTTTAAAATTACCCTCCAGGAAAGGCAATACAAATGCCGAAAGAAATCCTTCATAATTTGATTTAGCGAAGCAGGATGAAGTTAATTGGAACCGCTGTAGGGGTTGCAGGTAAAGAGAACAAAATTGGCATTTCTTGATCGTTTAGGGGTTTGACCCTTGCATGAAAACTCACCCACCTGACCCCCATCCTCCTCTTGAGGGTCATTTTTACAGCTTTTCCTCAGCATGTTGTAACTGAGGAAATAGCTCCACCTCATCAGCAGCCAAAAAGCAACGTCAATAGAGAACTGCCAGGAATCATGAAATTCAGTGTTCCATTCAGGGCACTTTGTCAACGAGGCTCCAAATGAACAGAATCACGTCTGCAATGATGCTCAATTGTACATAAGAGAGCAGATACGCTAACAAATGAAAGGGATTGGCCAAATTTGACTTTTGCCTCTCACAGAACCTCTTTGCCAGAATCCTCACTTTTCTCTACTTCAAAGCTGATCAGAGAAGTGGAGAAAGAAAAAAAAAAAAGAGATCAAAAACCCCTTCGTGTCCTGAATGAGCCATTCCTCATTTTTTTGGCGATTTAGCCACTGGGATAAATTCTGGAGTAATGAGGGACAGGGATTTTTTTCCCCATTTTTTCTGCCTCCCTCCCGTCGACTTGGTCCCACAGTGATGGAAAGACGGCTGCACATTTCCGAATCACAGAAGTCACAGAAAAGGAAACCATCTTAAGAAACAGACATATAAAATTTAATCCCTTTGGCTTAAAATACATCTTCAGTGATACAATTAAAAACAGCCGGTAGGTCACAAATCAGTGAGACGCATATAAAATAGTGTTATCAACCGTGTCCAATTGTATCTTGGTTGGAAAACAAAATCAGAGAGTCAGTTCACATACTTCATTAGAAGACATTTTCAACAGTTAAAAAGAAGGATACAATCTATCAACTCTACTTGTACAAAGGACCCCTTCTATTTCCCTGAAACTAAAAGATACCCGTGATTGTAGTTCCGCCATAAAACTTCCATTTCAGAAGATGCATATATGTCGATAGAAAGTTCCCTTGCCATAGTGACCTTCTCAAAAGCATGAAGGCTTCCCCGAACTGTAACCTGTCAGCTAACCACAGCCTAGAGGCTTCTTCTAAACAATGTACAGACTAGTGGATAAGGAGGAACTCCCCTTTTGAGTTGCATTTCATCACTAGGTGCACATTACAGCATATTAGTGTTTATTCACTTCAACAGCTACACCTGACTAGTATACACCTGTATCTGAATGCAAGAGTTCTTGGACTTCATTTATGTAGTGCAGAAACCAGACCGCTTCACCTTCCGGTAAGCACGATCTTTTCCCTTGAGACGATTTTGCTATGCAATGGTATTATTGCTTGTGTTTGGGAAAACACAGTTCACTCAAAAGCATTTCAGTAGTTTCCCCTGAACAGAGAGTATACATCGAACAGATCAAATACTATCAGAAATTTGCCTTTTTTAAATGGCATTCCTTTAAGGTCGCTTTCATCGCAAATACTCATTGTATATACACATACCCCATATTTATATATTATATATTTATATACGACACATATGTACACATTTACAGACACAGACCTTCAAAAATATATTGCACTTATATACAATACAGCTTTATCTTAACTGGTTTCATACTAAGTCCGTTTATGTTCTTCATAAGGCAGGCAGTTTATCTTACCAAGAAAATTACCCCGGAGGACTTCACTGACACGCTTTGCGAGTAGACGCTCAGTGGGGAGGGGCAGAGGGTAGGAGGCAAAAAGGAGGGGAAGGGAAAAGGGGAAATCTTATAAGGAAATCTTATTATTATTATTTTTTTTGGTCTTTAGAGGCAACTTCCATAACCATAAGGCAGCCAGGTGAAGGCAGAGAAGCCCTAACCCATCTCCTCTTGGTTAATGAACCCCGCGGGCCCTATTCACATTTAGTAAGCAGATGGTGACAATTGATTCATTGACCAAAACTTGGGAGCAATTTGGCTTATTTAAGCCTCTAGATTGTAAGCTGGCTGCGAATAGAGAATACATCTCCCAACTGTTATATGGTACTCTCCTGAGCGCTTAGTACAGTGCTCTGCACACAGTAAACACTCAATAAATATCGATTGCTTTAAATCCTACCCACTTTAGTCATTAATTTAATCCACAATGATGCTACGGGTGCCTTGTCACATCGTGGAGAAAAGACGATGTTTCCGGCTCCAAAATGTAGCCGTGAATCTCTTCGAGAACTCAGATGAAACCTCCTCTCCCTCTGCCCTCCCAGGAAGGTGGTTCGTATTTTACCCTCAGTTCTGACAGACAAAAACGTCCTTTCGGCACCTTCGTTGAAAGCCTTCGTGAGGTTTGGAGTTTGCTTGCCTTTAGATCTCTGTCAGGGTAAGCTTGTATGATCCCCCTGCTTCTTCAATCTGT
The DNA here is from genome assembly GCF_015852505.1 of Tachyglossus aculeatus. Lineage (NCBI taxonomy): Eukaryota > Metazoa > Chordata > Mammalia > Monotremata > Tachyglossidae > Tachyglossus > Tachyglossus aculeatus. The sequence goes on along the minus strand of NC_052101.1, from coordinate 21,586,898 downwards.
AGCTGGAAGGTGTCCTCATTGGAATAGTGCTTCACTATGTTATCGTCCATGTTCACCAGGATTCTGAGACAAGACAAAGTCACATTCACAGAGTTTCCAATGACCCACCGATATTAAAATACCAAAAATGAAAGCGAGCCCTGCTCATCTATCAATATTTCGATTGATAGAAATGGATGACGACTAAGCGCACATAACCGAAAATTGCTTCGGCAGTCTCCAAGGGAGAGTAGGAGGAAACTGGCCAGTTTAGCTGTGACGTGTTATCACTGGGTTCTCGTTTTAAGAGAATATGCAACATTTCAAAGGAGCCGCTTTGGAAATGATTGGGATTGGTTTCCTAAAACTCAGCTGGAGTTTTCAATGGTTAGCCAAGGAGGCAAGCAAGGAGGCTCAAGTCCTGAAAAACAATGGCCCAAGCGCTTAGTATAGTGCTCTGCACACAGTAAGCGCTCAATAAATACGATTGAATGAATGAATGAATGGCATTACTGCTTGTCTTTGGAAAGACATATTTCACTCAAAAGCGGTTTTCACTGGATAAAGAGGGCCAAGCAGATAACCATATCCAGTGAAGGTTTGATCCTAAACTGGTACTTTCCTACTCTGGGCTACTGAAGCTCATTGTCATCAGAAACATATTGCTAGGATCCTAGAAGTGAGGGAATGCTTGGAAAAAACCCCAACAACAACAAAACCCCCGCAAAACCCAAATGGCTTCTTAAATTCCCTATGAGGGCTGTCACGTGTTGGGGCTGGGGAGAGGATAATTTTTAGACATGCCTTTGGAAAGAAAAAATATAGTTCTGCTGTTTATGTTTCAATGACTGTCTAGGATTCCTGAACAAGTGCTTTAATGTAGGTATACGAAATTAAACATACTATTACTTCACGTTACTACTGAAGAGATTAAATAGTACTCACCCTTTTTTACATTTCTTGAAGATTTTCCCAATTTTATCAAGAGGAACATCATATTTATCTGATATCTAAAAATAGACACAATAAACTATCAGTCATGGAGTCCTGGTATTCTGACACCATTTTCTGATGTTTGCATACACTCAACATCCTCTTATTGGCTTTAGAGAAAACTCAGTCACGGACACTTCTTCCCCAAAGAACAAAAGACAAGGAAGACACGCTCATCCAGGACAGTTGAAGAGGGATGACAGTCAATCTTCATCGGGCTCAACACTTTGGCACTAATGAGGTGTTCAAGGGAAAGGTCACACTCTCCTCCTACATACCAAAAGGGATTTTTCCTGTCCTTGCCTACCCCATTCCAAAGGTCTATTTTCAGTAGCAACCATGACAGAAACAAAACACAATCCCCACCTGTAAACAGAAACCTCAAGTCAGCACTCATCCCAACCATGAGGAAAATAGATGTCTGATAATTAGCTTTGACCTTTCAAAAGCTCAGGTATGCAGTGCTGCTACTTGGTAATCCCACTTTCCCCTGTCCCCTCATCCCCATCTTCACCCCTTCCCTATCTGAAGCAAATTCCCCCTTTCTGGAATGTCTTTCCTCTCCCCGAAACGACACCTTCCTACTCCTTGCAAACTGTATTCACGATTTTTGTCAATTTCCAAAATTCCCAAATAAATGTCACCCAGCTCAAAAACAAAAGTTGTGGTATTCCTTAAGCGCTCACAATGTGCCAGGCACTGTACTAAGCACTGGGGTAGAGACAAGATAATTAGGTCCCACCTGGGGCTCAGAGTCTATGTAGGATATTGAATCTCCACTGTGCAGATGAGGGAACTGAGGCACAGGGAAGTGAAGTGACTTGGCCAAAATCACACAGACAAGTGGCAGAGGTGGGATTGGAACTCAGATCCTCTTGAGTCATAGGCCCAAGCTCTTTCCACTAGGCCATGCTGTTTCCCATCCTTTATTCATACCACTTCCCCACATTATTAGTACACACCAATAGTAGAAATATTGCAATACGTAGCTATTTGTGCTTGCTCTGCTTCCTTCCCTACTCTCAAATTATGGGGACCAGAGGGTCTCCTTACTTCCTAATCCTTCCAAAACCCCACCCGAGTATTCTCATCCACAAATCTGTCCAGAGGCTTCTTGAACCTATTGACATTTTTGGCCTACACAAGTTGCCATGGAAATAGTTTATACATTTCTGTCACATTGTGTGGCGGTTGTTTGATTATTAATGGGGCTATCTTCCAAATGTCTCAAACCAGATTATTTGCACCAATTCATTCATTCATTCATTCATTTGTATTTATTGAGCGCTTACTGTGTGCAGAGCACTGGACTAAGCGCTTGGGAAGTACAAGTTGGCAACATATAGAGACGGTCCCTACCCAACAGCGGGCTCACAGTCTAGAAGGGGGAGACAGAGAACAAAACGAAACATATTAACAACAAAAAAAATAAATAGAATAAATACGTACAAATAAAATAAATAAATAAATAGAATAATAAATACGTACAAAGATATATACATATATACAGGTCCTGTGGGGAGGGGAAGGAAGTAAGGTGGGGGGATAGGGAGGGGGAATTTCATCAATTATTATTACTATTATGGCATTTGTTAAATGCTTACTATGTGTCAAGTACTGTTCTAAACACCAGAGTACACACAAGTCTTTCAGGTTGGAGTAGACACAAGTCTTTCAGGTTGGACGCGGTCTCTGTCTCACATGATTATTTACCAGATGCTTTTCAATAAATGACTGAGAAATTTTAGGCCTGAAGAACGAAGGCAGCACTGGTCATCTAAAACCTTCAGTCAACTGATCGCATTTATTGAGCACTGACTCTGTGCAGGGCACTGAACTAAGTGCTCGGGAGAGGACAATACAACAATAAACAGATACATTCCCTGCCCACAACAAGCTTACAGTCTAGAGGGGATAAAGTCTACAGTCATAAAGCAAGGGCCCGTGGAGCAAGGGTTGGACAGTCTTCTCCCAAGCGGTTCCATTTATAGCCATTTCATTCATTCATTCAATCGTATTTATTGAGCGCTTACTGTGTGCAGAGCACTGTACTAAGCACTTGGGAAGTACAAGTCGGCAACATATAGAGACGGTCCCTACCCAACAACGGACTCACAGTCTAGAAGGGGGAGACAGACAACAAAACATGTGGACGGGGGTCAAGTCATCAGAACAAATAGAATTAAAGCTAAATGCACATCATTAACAAAATAAACAGAATAGTAAATATGTACAAGTGAAATAAGTAGGATACAAACATATATACAGGTGCTGTGGGGAGGGGAAGGAGGTAGGGAGGAGGGGATGGGGAGGAGGAGAGGAAAAAGGGGGTTCAGTGTGGGAAGGCCTCCTGGAGGAGGTGAGCTCTCAGTAGGGTTTTGAAGGGAGGAAGAGAGCTAGTTTTACGGATGTGTGGAAGGAGGGCATTCCGGGCCAGGGGGAGGACGTGGGCCGGGGGTCGACGGTGGGACAGGTGAGAACGAGGCAAAGTGAGGAGGTGAGCGGCAGAGGAGCGGAGGGTGCGGGCTGGGTTGGAGAAGGAGAGAAGGGAGGTGAGGGAGGAGGGGGAGAGGTGATGGACAGCCTTGAAGCCCAGGGTGAGGAGTTTCTGCCTGATGCTCAGATTGATTGGTAGCCACTGGAGATTTTTGAGGAGGGGACGAACATGCCCAGAGCTTTTCTGCACAGAGATGATCCGGGCAGCAGCGTGAAGTATAGACTGAAGTGGGGAGAGACAGGAGGATGGGAGGACCATTTACTGGCCCAAAATCCAAGGTGAGGTAGGGACCCTTAATATGGCCTTAGAAGAGGGCCATTAGCTGTGCCCACATGCAGTCCCCTTGCAGAAGGGACAAGTCTTCCCATGGTTTAAGCTGAAGACTCGTTACACAGAAGCCAGTGTGACCATCTGGGCTGATTTTTAGCAATTCCCTGACCCATGGCTGTCACGTTCATGTTTATTCCAATCCTGAGTCTCTTATAAAGGCTACTTACAGCTTCCATCAGGCCTTTCAGAGACGGCGTCTTCAGCATCAGCGCATCAAAGACTTCTTCGGATTCCTTTCGAACATAGAGCAACACTGAATGCAAGTCGATGGAGGTGGCGAGAGGATGGAGGGAGAAAAGAAACGGGCAGTTTAGTTTAATTCATGTCCCCCATGGGAAATTCATAGGGCACAGCAGTTCTGGTCAATACCAAAACAGAAACTTCACACCCAACACCGTATTTGTTTTCAGCTTTGTTTTCGTCCCCTCGCTTTGAATTATTACAAGGTAATGCAAGAGAATTTCTTGACAGTGATGGCTGTTGAACCCACCGGACTGAAGTACTGCAAAAACATCTTCTTTCCAATCTTTAGAAGTCTGGGATGAGTTAAATATGGTCCTGAGTAAAACAAGCTGAACTACATATCCCCTTCAAAATCTCTCTCGGCCCTACGTTTTTCCATTTTCCCTGAGTCACTGCCTCTTCTGGGACTTTTTTTTCTTTTAAACGGTATTTGTTAAGCGCTTACTAGGTGTCAAGCACTGTTCTAAGCACTGGGGTAGATACAATTTTTTCAGAATGGACAGAGTCCCTGTTGCACATGGGGCTCACAGTCTAAGTTGGAGGGAGGAGGATTTAATCCCCATGTTACAGATGAGATAACTGAGGCACTGAGAAGTTAAGGGACTTGCCCAGAGTCACCCAGCAGGCAGGTGGCAGAGTCAGGATTAGAACCCGGGTCCCCTGACTCGCAGGCTTACGCTTTTTCCACTAGACTATGCTGCTGCTGCTCCTGCTATACTAAGCTCTGGGATAAATATAAACTAGTCAAGTTGGACACAGTCCCTTTCCCACATGGGGCCCCTTGGCAGCTGAGGTAACTGAGGCACAGAGAAGTTAAGTGACTTGTCTAAGGTCACCCAGCAAGCAAATGGCAGAACAGGAATTAGAACCCAGGTCCTCTGACTCTCAGGCGCCCACTCTCTCCATCCACTAGGCCAGGGTGCTTTTTTCAGTTTTCTCTCATTGTCCCCTTGCTCTGGGTGCTCCTCAACGGCAAAAAAATTCACGACGCGTTCACTTTTGACAGTACAAATCCAGATGATCTGGCTTAGTTGAGAGAGCGCGAGTCTGGGTGGATACAAACTCATATCTGTCAAATATGTATAAATATATAAATGGCATTTGTTAAGCGCTTACTATGTGCAAAGCACTGTTCTAAGCACTCGGGGGATACAAGGTGATCAGGTTGTCCCACGTGGGGCTCACAGTCTTCATCCCCATTTTACAGATGAGGTCACTGAGGCTCAGGGAAGTTAAGTGACTTGCCCCAGGTCACACAGCAGACGTGTGGTGGAGGCGGGATTCGAACCCATGACGTCTGACTCCAAAGCCCGTGCTCTTTCCACTGAGCCACGCTGCTTCTCGAATAGAGATGAGGTCCTGACTCTCATCCCCCACTCAGACTGTGGGCCCTGTGTGGGCTAGGAACGGTTTCTGATCTGACTATAGGGAATCTACCCCAGCACTTAATGCAGTGCTTAGCCAACAGCAAGCACTTTATAAAAACCACGATTCATTATTCTGATTACAACAGTTGGGAAAGCAACGACTCAAACCCTGATTCTCTCTAAGATCAAAATGTGTTTTTTATGGTATTTGTTAAGCGTTTACTATGTGCCAAGCACTGGAGTAGATACAAGGCAATCAGGTTGGACCCATCCCAGTCCCCCCTGAGGCTCATAGTCTTGATCCCCATTCTGCAGTTGAGGGAATTGAGGCCTAGAGAAGTGAAGTGACTTGCCCAAGGTCACACAGCAGACAAGTGCCGGAGGCAGGATTAGAACCCCATGCCCTCTGACTCCCAAGCCTGTGCTCTTTCCACTAAACCACTTATTTTGTTAGTATGTTTGGTTTTGTTCTCTGTCTCCCCCTTCTAGACTGTGAGCCCGCTGTTGGGTAGGGACTGTCTCTATGTGTTGTCGACTTTATTTCCCAAGCGCTTAGTACAGTGCTCTGCACACAGTAAGCGCTCAATACGATTGATTGACTGCTTCTCCCACATGGTAGACATGTGGGAGACTCGTTGTTAAACACCCCCAAGTGTACCCAGTTGACTTGGAACCAAAACGGCAATTAGCGTCATTCAGAAAACGGGGTCTCCACTGGGGCCGGGTAATGGCTCCCATTTATGGAGAAGGACTCAAAGCTCAAGAACAAGTCGAGAAGCAGAGCTCAGAGATGAGGAATGTCCCATTGCTGTTGAGCTCTAATACAACAAACTGTGGAAGGGGTATCTTGTGGAGGAAGGGTAGGGTTGGCTGATGGACAGAATGGAAAGAGAGAGAAATCTGAGGAGCTTCGAAGTGGGCTGCCGAAGATGAGAAATATTAGATCGGAAGATGACGGTAGAAGCACCGTTTGCCAGCCAATTTAAAGCCCAAATGACAGTTGGTTTGCCTTCTTTCTAACCTAATGAAATTGACAGTGGCATCCAGATGCAACTCACCTCTTTTTGGTTCCTCTATTCTGGTCAGTTTAGCAGGAGGTGGAGCAGCAAAGTCATCCTCAGCTCCATACGGCCCCCTTTTCATGTTAGACCTGCAATGGGTCCAAATGCGCTGTTAGTGGCACCATCACGACGTCACTCCAATTGGAAAATGACTTCTCTTACAGAACAGGGGAGACGCCAACGGAAAAAGTAGAGAGGACATCTAACACTCCTGCCCATCAATTACTCAATGGTAACAATAATAACAATAATGATGGTATTTATTAAGCGCTTACTATGTACAAAACACTGTTCAAAGCGCTGGGGAGGTTACAAGGTGATCAGGTTGTCCCACAGGGGGCTCACAGTCTTCATCCCCATTTTACAGATGAGGTCACTGAGGCACAGAGAAGTGAAGTGACTTGCCCAAAGTCACACAGCTGACAATTGGCAGAGCCGGGATTCAAACCATGGTATCTCTTGAGTGTTTACTATGTGCAGAGCACTGCATTAAGCATTTAGGAGAGTACCTCCGCTTTATTAATGTTATTCTTCATTCAGTCATACTTATTGAGTGATTTCTGTAAGCAGAGTACTATATTAAGTGCTTGGAAGCACAATATAACAAACTGGCATTCCCTGCCCATAACGAGCTTACATTCTAAGGGCTTTGTGGTAATAAGGCCTCAATAAATTTGCTTGTCCCAAGTTATTGTGAAAGTTCATTAAAACAACCTAATTTTTTGGGGCACCTGAATCACCCAGCGGCTGTGCACCATGACTGGCACTGCAATTGTGCACTTGTCTACAAAGTCCGGCTGTTATTCTTCACACCTGACAAAACCGAAAATAGTATCTCTGAGCCTGAGCTAGTCTAAATCCCCTGCCAACAGAGAGATCTAGTCAGAAACCTCATCGCCGGTAGTCAGAAGGAGCATCGGCCTGGGCACCTGTACTGCTCTGAGTTATTAACAATAATAATAATAATAATTGTGGTGGTTGTTAAGCACTTACTATGTGCCAGGCACTGTACTAAGCGCTGGGGGATACAAGCAAATCGGGTTGGACACAGTCCCTGTCCCACGTGGGCTCACAGTTTCAATTCCCATTTTACAGGTGAGGTGACAGGCACACAGAAGCCAGTGTCTTGCCCAAGGTGACAAAGCAGACAGGTTGCAGAGCCGGGATTAGAACCCACAGCTTTCTGACTTCCAAGCCCGCGCTCTATCCACTAGGCCACGTGGTTTCTCATAGTTGTAAAGGAAGGCTGAACTCACCAGAAGGAAAAAAAAAACAAAAGAGAAGAATGCAAACCAAAATGCTTACCCTTCTCCCTCCAGTTCTTCCGATGCAATAGGAAGAACCTTTAAAAAAAAAAATGGATATTTTCAAAATATACTAAAATGTAAATTAGACTTCAGATCCTAAATTTGTACATGAGGATTGATACATGGGGATTAGGGTGTTGGCGGGTTCACCACCAACCCAGCCTCTTTCCAACTAGCCCGTTCATCCCTCCCCCAGTTTTCAGAGCCCCCTCATCTTTCCTTCTCAAAATCCACAAGACTTTCTTTCCAGTCACCTCGCCCAAAGTCCCCAGCGCAGTTGAACGCCCCCGCTTCTCCACCAGCGGAAGGACCGGAGAATGAGCGCAGAGTCCCAAGAGGTCTAAGTGATCAGTCCGAACTCGAAATAGAAAGCCCAGAGTGACTCTCTGACTTCTGAGATTGATCTTCGGGCATTTGGCTAGAGGGCCAGAAATGCACAGGCCTGCGGTGAGCCTGAAAGGTTCCTCTGCCGTGATCACCCACGGCCTCGACGCCAACCGCCCGGCACATTTGGGTGCCGCAAAACACGGCTGATGTCTCTGTCTCTGGCCCTGCTGAGAGCTCACCTCCTCCAGGAGGCCTTCCCAGACTGAGCCCCTTCCCTCCTCTCCCCCTCGTCCCCCTCTCCATCCCCCCATCTTACCTCCTTCCCTTCCCCACAGCACCTGTATATATGTATATATGGTTGTACATATTTTTTACTCTATTTATTTATTTTACTTGTACATTTCTATCCTATTTATTTTATTTTGTTGGTATGTTTGGTTCTGTTCTCTGTCTCCCCCTTTTAGACTGTGAGCCCACTGTTGGGTAGGGACCGTCTCTATATGTTGCCAACTTGTACTTCCCAAGCGCTTAGTACAGTGCTCTGCACATAGTAAGCGCTCAATAAATACGATTGATTGATTGATTCATTGAATCCCAGGGGCTGACTGAGCTCACTGCACCCCATCACTGCCCATTCACCTGGTGACGCAGGCTTGGAGACCTATGGCATCTGGGAAATCAGTTAATACACACTGCATGGAACTACGGTTCTCATCCAAGAGCGAACCAGAAACAAAACTGGAATTCCACATGGCCCTTGAGAGAGTCAAGCTGATGGAAAGTAAGTCCTGGGCTACATCTCAAAACCTACTCGGTTCTCACACGCGGGCTAGGACCACGGAAGGGTCGTGTTTTAGACCGTTTCCTAGATGCTACCTTTACAAATGAGGCCCAAGCTTTTTCACTTCTACACATCGCAACTCTTTCCTGTCGAATCAGACCTGTGGCATAATAATAACAGCGGCATTTGTTAAGCGCTTACTATGTTCCATTCATTCATTCAATCGTATTCATTGAGCGCTTACTGTGTGCAGAGCACTGTACTAAGCGCTTGGGAAGTACAAGTTGGCAACATATAAAGACGGTCCTGACCCAACAGCGGGCTCACAGTTGTAGAAGACTTCTAGAAGTCAATCAATCAATCAATCAATCGTATTTATTGAGCGCTTACTGTGTGCAGAGCACTGCACTAAGCGCTTGGGAAGTACAAGTTGGCAACATATAGAGACAGTCCCTACCCGACAGTGGGCTCACAGTCTAGAAGGGGGAGACAAGTCTAGAAGACAGTCCAGGTACTCTACTAAGCGCTGGGGTGGATACGATTGATGATGATGATGATGATGATGATGATATAAGCAAATTGGGTTGGAAACAGTCCCTGTCCCAAATGGAGCTCACAGCCTTAATCTCCATTGTACAGAAGGGGGAACTGAGGCACAGAAAACTGAAGTGACTCGCCCAGTGTCACACAGCAAACAAGTGGCGGAGCCAGGATTAGAACCCAGGTCCTTCCGATTCCTAGGCCCGGGCTCTATCCACTAGGCCACTCTGCTTCTCACGCGTCATGTGAGCCTGCATGTGCCTTTCTTGCATGTCAACAAGAAGAATGCCCGCCACCCCTCCCAGGTTCCAAATACACCTACGTGAGCTCCCCGCTGGAGGTTGGCAAAGTGCACATCAGGGATAAAGAGGACCGGTTGGGTATCCAGATCGATGAAGGGCTTAAAAATGGTGATGTCCATTCGCTTGTGAGAAGGAAGCATAGGTACTTTGACATCAGAAACTGAAAGATAAAAAGGTGAGGAAAAATACTGATATACATTCAGCCGGACCGGCTGCTTTCACATTTCAGAAATGAGATCAGTACTGCACAAAGCTCCGTTTGCCGCTTTCGAGACAGAGGGAGAAATCAGTTGGTAGACATGGGAACCAGCCCCCATAAAGGGGCGTGAAATGCGTTACTCCATAAATTATCGGCACGGAAGCCAGCCCTAGAGTTTCAGCCCCAAAGTGATCACAGCTAGAAATTGTAATAAACATCTGAAAATGGCTTCGAAGCCATGGTGTGCCGACATCCCACAGTCTGATTTTCACCCTCGTGTTGCCCCGAGGAGTCGAATACACACGATAAGAGGACTGAGCAGCTGCTTTCTGCCTCCCTTTTTACATGAAATTACAGACTCCATCTTCTCCTGTCATCTGGCCTTGAAGTTCTTAATGATGAAGTTCTCCAGCTGCATTACTGTCCTTTGAAGTAGCATGGGGACTCTGCATTTTAGGATGCGGAGAGGAAAGAAAAAACCCTGACTCGTGCGCTGAAGGGCCAATGTCCACTGAGCCAGCCAGTTAGCCTGTCTGCTCCGAGAGCAGATGCTCGGAAGCACATGTACTGCAGCTGGGACTCTGCACGCAGAAAAGAGCCACATTCGCCCCTCGTTTCCTCGACATCATGCTCAAGTCAAAACTAAACAAGGGGCAGGTTCGGGAGATGCCCAAACACAAGACCTGTGAATACTGCAGATGTTAGTACCTATGCCCTGTTGGAAACTCCAGTTTTTCTGAATTAAAGCAGATGGCTGATTTGAGAAAAACCCCAACTTCACGTTCGACTGTCTGGAGGAGTGGGCGACTAATCTGAGTTACAACGGGGAACCAGGAACTCTTTGATTTTAATAGTAATTCAGCCATAATGCTCTTTTTACCATTTCTTGGCAGGCTATTTAGCCTTTCAGTGCCTCTGTTTCTTTATGTAGAAAAGTCATTAATAATAATAAGGATGGCATTTGTTAAGTGCTTACTATGTGCCAAGCACTGTTCTAAGCGCTGGGGTAGATACAAGGTAATCAGGTTGTCCCCCGTGGGGCTCACAGTCTTAACCCCCATTTTGCAGATGAAGTAACTGAGACACAGAGAAGTTATGTGACTTGCCTAAAGTCACAGAGCTGACGAGTGGCAGAGCCGGGATTCGAACACACTTCCAGGCCCATGCTCTTTCCACTAAGCCATGCTGCTTTTCCTAGAAGGAGGTGCTTCTATTCATTCCATCGTATTTACTGAGCGCTTACTGTGTGCAGAGCACTGTACTAAGCGCTTGGGAAGTACAAGTTGGCAACATATAGAGACGGTCCCTACCCAACAGTGGGCTCACAGTCTAGTCTAGTCTTCTACCATCTCCCCCTTCCTGGACAGCAAAAACCACCCATAATTGCAATTCCAGTACTATTCATTCATTCAATCGTATTTATTGAGCGTTTATTGTCTGTGGAGCACTGTACTAAGTGCTTGGGAGAGTATAATAAAACAGTAAACAGACATATTCCCAGCCCACAGTGAGCTTACAGTCTAGAGTCTATAGTCTTCTAGACTGTGAACCCCGTTGTTGGGTAGGGACCGTCTCTATATGTTGCCGACTTGTATTTCCCAAGCGCTTAGTACAGTGCTCTGCACACAGTAAGCGCTCAATAAATACGATTGAATGAATGAATGGAGGAAGACAGACATTAATACAAATAAATTACAGATCTGTACATAAATGTTGTGGAGCTGGCATGAACCACATTCCGCACTGTAAATGAAGATTTTAAAAACTTGGTGGAAACATTTCTACTTACAGGCATTCAACTGGGAGCTGGGGTCAGTACACTTGCCTTTTCTTTTGCTTTGCTTTCTTTCTTCATCCCTGATCTTCCGTTCAGCTCCCTAACAGTCAAGAGATTTAAAAAAAAAAAAAAGATAATTGTTTGGGTGACCATAACTCATTTCTTCAAAGAGGTCTTGGCCAACGAAAAACCCGGGTCCCCTCTTTAGAAACAAGTTCCAATACACGAACTACTCATAGTCGATGAAGACCGTTTCCCTTGGAGAGTTTGGCAATACTGGTCCTGAGCTGAGCCAAAAAGAGAAGGTAGTCTACTGATTTGCCATTTTTGAAGAGCTGATCAAAAAAAAAAAAAAGAAAAAACCCACATCTTTGCTGGGCAATGGATTAAATCACGTCACGTAGTGAACTATATGTGACAGAGGACAGCACTCGTTTGATATTATTTTCTCTAGCCCTCCCACTCCAGATAACAAGAGCAGGAGGGTGAAGGGAATAGGCAGAATTAACTGTCAAGATGATTAGAAAAGAGCTCTCATTGGGAAATGCTTAGTACAGTGCTCTGCACACAGTGAGCGCTCAATAAATACGATTGAATGAATGAATGAAAAATTGTGATAATGAACGCAATGTTTCTGCTCCCCTTGCCAAAACATGACCCCCCCTTCCTCCTCCTCCTCTTCTCCAGGGGTTAGGCTGTTCTTCCTTCCACAGGACACGGAGCCTAAGAACACTTTCAATCTAATGATTCCAAATCCTGAACTCTTCCAAAGGTTCAAAGTCCCTAGGCCTATTTCTCCCTCAAAAACAGCCATTATCTACGGAGAGTAAAAAGGTCTGGGCCCTGGGGCGAGTGAAGAACTACTAAAGGAGAAGAAATGGCTGCATCACTGCCGATATGCTTGGAAGGGGGAGGCTGCAAGGACGCAGTGAATCAATCAATCAATCAATCATATTTATTGAGCGCTTACTGTGTGCAGAGCACTGTACTAAGCGCTTGGGAAGTACAAGTTGGCAACATATAGAGACAGTCCCTACCCAACAGTGGGCTCACAGTCTACAAAGGGGAGATAGGGAGGTGTGCGAGGAACTGCGATCCTTAAAGGAGCAAAAGAGAAACTCCATCTAGCTTCCCAAACATCTATTTATTAACAGAGGCCAAATGCACAGCTCGGGAAACCAGGCCCAAATCTTTCCCGGAAATACCACCGCCTACGAGGTTAGTGACTTCTTTCTTCAATAGCAACTGGATTCCAGGGAGATTCGTTGTTGGCAAATGAAATTCGCTAAATCTTCTCTCCATTAAAGGAGAGAGAAAGAGAGAGGGAGAGAGGGAGAAAATGCAGATGGAAAAAACAAAAAGAAATTGCCATTCTGTTTACACTAGTTGGATGTCAGTCTGCTGCTTTTGTTTTTCCAAGGTCAGTGAGCTGCATCTTACTAGGAAGAAAGACATGTAGCATTGAAGAGCCAAAGTGTCTTTCAGTCAAGAGGTGGATTGCCAAGGTGGTGGATTTAGAGGGCTTCCATGCATGACAAAAAGCTTCCCAGTGACCCAACTTCTAACAGGCGGGGAGGTGGCTTGGCCTAGTGGAAAAAGCGCGGGAATAGGAGACGGGAGACGGTTGCTTTCGTGTCAGCTCTACCACTTGCTGGCTGTGTGACCGTGGGTAAGTCATTTCACTTCTCTGTGCCTCAGTTGCCTCAACTGTAAAATGGAGGTAAAACACTTTCTTCCCGCTTAGACTATGATCCCCATGTAAGGCAGGGACTCTGACTGATCTAATGATCTTGTATCTACGCCAGAGTTCAGCACAGTGATAGGTACATAGTAACCACTTCATAAATACCATGAAAACATGCCCGGGCTATTTTTTTCCTAGCACGCCAACAACAAAAATCATGGAAATTGCATTACAGAGCAAAATGGAACTATATCATTGCTGGAGAATAGCTGATATATACCTCATTAAATCGTATCGCATCGTGAAAGGAGGCCAGAAGTGCCAATTGTGAAAAAGTATAAAGAGCCAGCATGAGGAGGTGGGTTACCATTCTTTGGGCAAGTCGCTTCACTTCTCTGGGCCTCAGTTACCTCAACTGTAAAATGGGGATTAAGACTGTGAGCCCCCCCCCCATGGGACAACCTGATCACCTTGTAACCTCCCCAGCGCTTAGTACAGTGCTTTGCACATGGTAAGCGCTTACTAAATGCCATCATTATTATTATTATTCATTCAATCGTATTTATTGCAGAGCACTGTCCTAAACGCTCGTGGCAACATATAGAGACGGTCCCTACCCAACAATGGACTCACAGTCTAGAAGGGGGAGACAGACAACAAAGCAAAACATATTAACAAAATAAAATAAATAGAATAGTAAATATGTACAAGTAAAATAGAGTAATAAATCTGTACAAACATATATACAGGGGCTGTGGGGAGGGGAAGGAGGTAGGGCGGAGCTGCATTTTTACCAGGCAATGCAGCAGGGAAGCGGTGAATTTGGAATCAAATCTCAGGAAAGGATAGAGTCAAGGAGGCGGAAGAAATAGTCCACGGAAGTGAGGAGGCTCAGCCTAGAAAGAAGAAAGCAATCAAAAGCGTCAATTAATGTTTGAGTGCTTTGAGGATTTGTCGAGTGATATACTAACGGCTCCAAAAAAGATCCGAAGGGAACAGGAAAGGAGGGGTGGGTATTGGAGAGGAACAGGGAGTAAAGGGGGACAAAAAAAAAAGATCTGAAGAAGTTTCAACAAATGGGGAAGTTCTGAAAGGTAGAAGCAGGGCACTCATGGAATTGTTCACCAAATCCCCCTAGACCACCATGAGGTGGATACTCTTTGAAGCTCGTGGAGAAGCAGCGTGGTTCAGTGGAAAGAGCAATGGCTTGGAAGTCAGAGGTTGTGGGTTCTAATCCCACCTCCTCCATTGTCACACATTGTCACACATTGTCAGCTGTGTGACTGCGGGCAAGTCGCTTCACCTCTCCGGGCCTCAGTTACCTCCTCTGTAAAATGGGGATTGAGACTGTGAGCCCCCCGTGGGACAACCTGATTACCTTGTATTTCCCCCCAGTGCTTGGCACACAGTAAGCGCTTAATGAATACCATCATTATTATTATTATTAAGGGGGCAGCGTCAAAAACGAAAAAAAAAAAGCCAATCGGTAACACTTTACGCAATGGGTCTCGGAGACAGAGCGCCGGGGAGAGCCGAGTGTCTCTATATTGCCAACTTGTACTTCCCAAGCGCTTAGTACAGTGCTCTGCACACAGTAAGCGCTCAATAAATATGATTGAATGAATGAATGAGTGTGCTCCCTATAAATTCAGGTGCCCTGGGGGACCCCAGCCCAATGTGGATTTCCCCTGGAGAGCTTTAGGAGGCTAGTAGAGTCCTTGGTTCACTCCAGACGTTGAGGCCCTCCATGGTTATCCCTAAACTGGGAAGGAGCCATTGTCCGGAGAAACTGCACCTTCTTATTTTGATTGTTCTCGCTCAAATTCCCAGGGCTGGTCAATGTTCAAGAATTTTTGACTGAGCCCCCTGGGACACCTCCGGCCTGGGGAAGACCCCCGGAGCGTGGCAGTTGGCCAAGTGCCTACCTATCTATCCCTGGAAATTTGGGTAATTTGGGGGGATGGATGGGATGGGTACAGTGCTCAGTGCTTAGTACAGTGCTCTGCACATAGTAAGCGCTCAATAAATACGATTGATTGATTGATTGATTGATGGGTAGATGTGGCGCCGCTCGGCTCCTTTCAATCTCCTGCCAGTCTGGACTCCGGGGACTGCTTGGATTTGGGACGAGGAAATAATCTGCCAATCAAGGGACACGTTGAGGCAGGACAAGCAGTAATAGCATTTATTAAGCATTTAGAGAAGCAGCGTGGCTCAGTGGAAAGAGCCCGGGCTTGGGAGTCAGAGGTCATGGGTTCAAATCCCGGCTCCGCCAATTGTCAGTTGTGTGACTTTGGGCAAGTCACTTCACTTCTCTGGGCCTCAGTTACCTCATCTGTAAAATGGGGATTAAGACTGCGAGCCCCCCGTGGGACAACCTGATCACCTTGTAACCTCCCCAGCACTTAGAATAGTGCTTTGCACACAGTAAGCACTTAATAAATGCCATTATTATTATTATTATTATTATTACTGCTTTCAGAGCACTGTACTAAGCACTGGGAGAGAATACAAAAGGGTGAGTACGTTAAGCTCCTTCTGAGCAGGGACTATACCAATTGGATTATATTATACTCTCGCAAGTGCTTAGTGCTGTGCTCTGCACACAGTAAGCGCTCAGTAAATATCTGTCTGCTATGTAATCTTGGGCAAGTCACTTCACTCTCTGTGCCTCAGTTACCTCATTTGTAAAATGGGGATTATGTCTGTGAGCCCCATGTGGGACATGGACTGTGTCCAACCTGCACTTAGCACAGTGCACATGGTAAGTGCTCAATAAATATGGCTGAATGAATGAATGAATGAACCTGATTAGCTTGTATAATCTTCTAGACTGTGAGCCCACTGTTGGGTAGGGACCGTCTCTATATGTTGCCAACTTGTACTTCCCAAGTGCTTTGTACAGTGCTCTGCACACAGTAAGCACTCAATAAATATGATTGAATGAATGAATGAATAATAATGATGGTATTTGTTAACTGCTTATCATGTGCCAAGCACTGTTCTAGGCGCTGGGGTACATACAAGGCAATTAAGTGGTCCCAGGTGGGGCTCACAGTCTTAATCCCTATTTTACACATAAGGGAACTGAGGTACAGAGAAGTAAAGTGACTTGTCCAAGGTCACACAACAGAGAGTGGTGGAGCCGGGATTAGAACCCACGTCCTCCGACTCCCAAGCAACGCTGCGGCTCCTGTATCTTCTCCAGAGCTTAGAACAGTGCCTGGCACATAGGAGCCACTTAAATACCATTAAAAAAATATGATTAACTGATTGAGTAGTGGGTGATTTCACCAGCCTGCTACTTTCCCTGCATAACGGGAAAGTAAAAAAAAAAAAAAAAAATCACCTCCTCCAGGAGGCCTTCCCAGACTGAGCCCCTTCCTTCCTCTCCCCCTCGTCCCCCTCTCCATCCCCCCCATCTTACCTCCTTCCCTTCCCCACAGCACCTGTATATATGTATATATGTTTGTACATATTTATTACTCTATTTATTTTACTTGTACATATCTATTCTATTTATTTTATTTTGTTAGTATGTTTGGTTTTGTTCTCTGTCTCCCCCTTTTAGACTGTGAGCCCAATGTTGGGTAGGGACTGTCTCTATCTGTTGCCAACTTGTACTTCCCAAGCGCTTAGTACAGTGCTCTGCACACAGTAAGCGCTCAATAAATACGATTGATGATGATGATAACGGGGCACACCATGATTGAGTTTCTCCCCCACTACACAGCAACTGACGCAGTGGATTTCTGGCAAAAGAGGGCTTCCCCCCCCCGGTCCAAAAAATCCACCCAGATGCCGGCCAACTGGACTACTGACTTGAGGGGCGCAACTTAGGTAACCTGGTCTCCTTTCTGAGCGCCGAGACAGTACCGTGTACCACTAGATGTCAGCCAAAGTCTACGAAGCCTAAAACACCCCGGCCTCCGGGATTGGATTCGGTGCCAGGTTGCAGTGGGAAAGGGAAAGGAGGGAAAGGCGACTGGGATTAATATTTGCCACCAAAGACGTCGGACTGAAATTCTTTGGAGCGGAATATGCGGAGTGAAAAAGTCAGAGCTAATAAACACCCGACTTAGAGAAGCAGCGGGGCTCAGTGGAAAGAGCCCGGGCTTGGGATCTGATCCCGGCTCCGCCACTTGTCAGCTGCGCGACTCTGGGCAAGTCACTTCTTTTTATCTCAGTTCCCTCATCTGTAAAATGGGGATTAAGACTGTGAACCCCAAGTGGGACAACCTGATTACCTTCTAGGTACCCCAGCGCTTAGAAGCGCCTTCTCCCCTCAGTTCTTCGAAAAACGCAGGAATTGTTTTATTTGTTCTGACGCTTTCGACACCGATCAACGTGTTTTGTTTCGTTGTCTGTCTCCTCCTTCTAGACTGGGAGCCCGTTGTTGGGTAGGGACCGGCTCTAGATGTTGCCAACTTGTACTTCCCAAGTGCTTAGTACAGTGCTCTGCACACAGTAAGCGCTCAATAAATACGACAATGAATGAATGAACAGTGCTTGGCACTTGGTAAGCACTTAAATGCCATTTTTATTATTATTATTATATACGACAATGAATGAATGAACAGTGCTTGGCACATAGTAAGCGCTTAACAAATGCCATTATTATTATTATTATTATATACGACTGAATGAATGAATAAACAGTGCTTGGCACATAGTAAGCGCTTAATAAATGCCATTATTATTATTATTACTATTATTATTATTAACTCATTTGTTTTACCCAAGGAGTACATACTTTTTTTTTCTTTTTTTTTTGGTAAACAAATCTCAACTTTTGTTGGAGGAAAATTTTAGACACCAAAGCTCCCTGGACCTTCCTTGTTGGTCTGAAGTCCGGTTGTTCTCTCACTCATAGATGGCTTCCTCTCTGACCGTCCTGTAGCAGAACTTAGCTGGTGGACGGTTGACTCTCTGCCTTCTCAAGGTTGACGCAGCTCTGGCCAGACTCTTGGGTTTCACCCAGGCCTGATTCCTTCATTCAATCATATCTATTGAGCGCTTACTGTGTGCAGAGCACTGTACTAAGCGCTAGGGAAGTACAAGTTGGCAACAAATAGAGACGGTCCCTACCCAACAGCGGGCTCACAATCTAGATGCAGGTCATTAACAAAATAAATAGAATAGCCTGCTGTGTGACCCTGGGCATGCCACTTTTCATTCATTCATCCTCCTGATACCAGGGTCTTCCTACACCAAAAGCCTCAAGTCACATTTGGAGTTTCCCCCTCTCTCTCTCCCGCAGCCCCCAACTCCTTTAGGGATTTGCATCACAATTTGGCAGGCCAGTAGGTCCTCTTCTAACCAGGATCCTCCGGAAAAGTCCCAGTTTTGTCAAACAGCAATCCAACCTATAGGGAGGCCTTCGAACTGATCCAGTTTCCCAAGGGGTTTGGGGGATTTGGGAGACAACTCTGGG
Organism: Tachyglossus aculeatus; assembly: GCF_015852505.1. Taxonomy (NCBI): domain Eukaryota; kingdom Metazoa; phylum Chordata; class Mammalia; order Monotremata; family Tachyglossidae; genus Tachyglossus; species Tachyglossus aculeatus. Next base: position 21,568,077 of record NC_052101.1, on the reverse strand, counting down.
AGCTCAACTACACCACGCCCCAGAAAACCTCCAAGTGAGCCACTCACTTACCAGGCCTGCTCTGCTATTTCTCAAGACCTACTCGAGAGTCGTAATTTTCACACAGCCCTAAAAACCACTAGGGCTCGCGAGACGTAAGCGCAAAATGAACAAGACGCAGTAATCGAACGTGTGATCGTTTCAACAGCATCCTGATATATTCCAGGGCCTCATCTTCGTGCCAAGTGAAAATAATGATGATAATAATGGCATTTTTTAAGAGCTTATTATGTGCCAGGCACTGTACTAAGTGCTGGGGTTGATACAAGGTAACTGGGTTGGACACAGTCCCTATCCCACGTAGGACTCACAGTCTTAATCCCCATTTTACAGATGGGGTAACTGAGGCTCAGAGAGGTTAAGTGACTTGTCCAGCAGACAAGTGGCAGAGCCGGGACTAGAAGCCAAGTCCTCTAGACTCCCAGGCCTGCGGGTACTTCCCAAGCGCTTAGTACAGTGCTCTGCACCCAGTAAGCGCTCAATAAATACGATTGATTGATTCTCAGGCTGTTCTCGGTCTGAGAATTGCTGTTCCCAGACCCCTTTCCACCAAACAAGTCACCACTTTTCTTCGAAATACAAGTCAGTAGGGGAATAAGACCGGAACCAATATGCAGAACAAAAAGAACAAAAAGGGATAAAGTGTCAATGCTCCTCTCACATCTGACTTTACCTTATCACAGAACACTTTAATTTGGCAATAGGCTCGATTCACCGGTTTGTTGCTTCGGTTGTTGTAGCTGTAGGTGTCGATTTGAATGTTTAGGGGAAGCCCCTTTACACCCTTCTGGGAGGAGAAGTCCGTGCTTAGGCAGTTCACAGAAATGAACACCTGCAAAGGGAAAGAAAGAAAGCATCCGTCAAGAGCAAAGCCACACAATCACGCGAGGTCACCGAAGGTGCAGATTTGTGGCTAGCTCAACATAGGCCAAGTCACAATCATATTAAGCGTTTCTCTGAAGTTGAATTTTGGTCAAAGAAATGGCAGAGAGGGAGAGGCGGGGCAGACACAAACAGGCTCCATACCCCTTCACAGGGCCACCGATTCAAGGGAGAGTTTTCTAGAGTTAAGCTCAATCGGACATATTTATCAATCAAATCAATCATATTTATTGAGCGCTCACTGTGTGCAGAGCACTGTACTAAGCGCCTGAGAGAGTACAGTTAACAGAGTCGGTGGACGTGTTCCCTGCCCACAGCGAGCTTCAGTCCGAAGATGACCGTTTCCTGGAAGGTCAAAGATGCTGAACAAAGTATTTGTTGAGAATCAGAAAAGCACTTTCAGTTGCATAAAGCCTTGCCCACAAGGCTGGGACTTGAATTCAGACCCTCCGGAGAGGTTCGAAATAGCTTGTGTGTTTTCATTCTGGCCCGCCCGCAGGCCACTTAGGCATAGAGAAGCAGCGTGGCTCAGTGGACACAGCCCAGGCTTTGGAGTCAGAGGATCATGGGTTCAAATCCCGGCTCCACCATTTGTCAGCTGTGTGACTTTGGGCAAGTCACGTCACTTCTCTGTGCCTCAGTTACCTCATCTGGAAAATTGGGATTAAGACTGTGAGCCCCCCGTGGGACAACCTGATCACCTTGTAACCTCCCCAGAGCTTAGAACAGTGCTTTGCACATAGTAAGACCTTAATAAATGCCATTATTATTATTATTATTATTATGTCTTACTTTCCCTTTACGAAAATGGTAGCAACACCATTTCCATCCTGCCTTCCAGCTAATAAAAACTACCCTGGTACTGTACCTCTGTCATGCTGCTTGAGAAGTGCAATCTTTACCATTCGATGGCAACATCCCCACGCTCAGGGAATCAGGCTAAAAGCCAGATCCAGTACCTTGCTTTTTTCTTTTTAAATGGTACTTGTTAAGCGCTTACTATGTGTCTTTTCCCTTACCTTTTTTTTAGGGTGTTTGTTAAACATTTATTATGTGTCAAGCACTGTTCTAAGTGTTGGGGTGGATACAAGCTTATCAGGTTGGACACAGTACCTGTCCCCCATGGGGCTCACCGTCTTAATTGGAGGGAGGAGGATTTAATCTATTTGACGGATGAGGGAACTGAGGCACAGAGAAGTGAAGTGACTTGACCAAGATCACACAGCCAGCCACTGGCAGAGCTGGGATTAGAACTCAGGACCTGTGATTCCCAGGCCTGTGGTCTTTCCACCAGGCCATGCTGCATCTCTTCTTACTTGACCAACAGCACATATATGAGTTGTTACACAAGTGACAGACTTGCTGGCCTAGAAAGAAAACAATAATTGGAGACAGCCCCAATAGACATAATCAATCAATGGTATTTACTGAGCACTTACTGGGTGCAGAGCACTGTACTAAGTGCTCAGTTGGCAGAAACCAATATAGCATTGTTGGTAGATAATAATAATGGTACTTGTTAAGCGCTTACTATAATAATAATAATAATAATGATGGTATTTAAGCGCTTACTACATGCCAAGCACTGTTCTAAGCGCTGGGGGAGATACAAAGTAATTAGGTTGTCCCACGTGGGGCTCACAGTCTTAATCACCATTTTACAGATGCGGTAACTGAGGCCCAGAGAAGTTAAGTGACCTACCCAAGGTCACACAGCTGACAATAGTAATAATAATAATGATGGCATTTATTAAGCGCTTACTATGTGCAAAGCCCTGTTCTAAGCGCTGGGGAGGGTACAAGGGGATCAGGTTGTCCCACAGGGGGCTCACAGTCTTAATCCCCATTTTACAGAGGAGGGAACTGAGGCCCAGAGAAATGGAGTGACTTGCCCAAAGTCACACAGCTGACAGTTGGCAGAGCCGGGATTTGAACCCAGGACCTCTGACTCCAAAGCCCGGGCTCTTACCACTGAACCACACTGCTTCTCTTAGTACTGTTTAAGTACAAGTCAATCAGGTTGGACATAGTCCCTTGTCCCATATGGGGCTCACAATCTTATTCCCCATTCAATCAATCAATCAATCAATCGTATTTATTGAGCGCTTACTGTGTGCACAGCACTGTACTAAGCGCTTGGGAAGTACAAGTTGGCAACATATAGAGACGGTCCCTACCCAACAGTGGGCTCACAGTCTAAAAGGGGGAGACAGAGAACAAAACCAAACATAGTAACAAAATAAAATAAATAGAATAGATATGTACAAGCAAAATAGAGTAATAAATATGTACAAACGTATATACATATATACAGGTGCTGTGGGGAAGGGAAGGAGGTAAGATGGGGGGGATGGAGAGGGGGGCGAGGGGGAGAGGAACAGACAAGGTAACTGAGGCCCGGAGGAGTTGACCGATTAGCCCAAGGTCTCACGGCATGCTCTGCACATAGTAAGCGCTCAATAAATACGATTGATGATGATATGTGGCAGAACCAGGATTCGAGGCCTTCTGAGCCCCCAGGCCCTTGCTCTACCCAACAAGCCACAGTCCCCGCCCAAGAAGCTGATGATAAATGATAGATATATACTCAAGTGCTACGGGGTTGAGGGTGTGGTGAATATTAAGTGCTGAAAGAGCACAAATTCAAGTGCATAGACACTGGAAAAAGGAGAGTGAATAAGGGAAAAGAGGGCTGAGTCGAGAAGGCTTCTTGGAGGAGAGGTGAGGCTTTGAAGGCGGGGAGTGGTGGTCTGTTAAGTGTGATTGGAGAGAGAGCTCCAGGACACGCGGTTGGCAGTGAGATAGATAATAAATACGATTGAACAAATGACTTGCCTAAGGTCACACAACAGACAGGCGGTGGAGCCGGGATTGGCCCTACTGAGAGCTCACCTCCTCCAGGAGGCCTTCCCAGACTGAGCCCCTTCCTTCCTCTCCCCCTCGTCCCTCTCTCCATCCCCCCCATCTTGCCTCCTTCCCTTCCCCACAGCACCTGTATATATGGATATATGTTTGTACATATTTATTACTCTATTTATTTATTTATTTATTTATTTTACTTGTACATATCTATTCTATTTATTTTATTTTGTTAGTATGTTTGGTTCTGTTCTCTGTCTCCCCCTTTTAGACTGTGAGCCCACTGTTGGGTAGGGACTGTCTCTACATGTTGCCAATTTGTACTTCCCAAGCGCTTAGTACAGTGCTCTGCACATAGTAAGCGCTCAATAAATACGATAGATGATGATGATGATGATAATAACAATAATGGCATTTATTAAGCGCTTACTATGTGCAAAGCACTGTTCTAAGCGCCGGGGAGGTTACAAGGTGATCAGGTTGTCCCTCGTGGGGCTCACATTTTCCAGATGAGGTAACTGAGGCCCAGAGAAGTTAAGTGGCTTGCCCAAAGTCACACGGCTGACAATTGGTGGAGATCGAGGTACAGTGAACTCTGGAACAATAATAGAGCTCATAGGAAGACTGACGCTAGGAGGAAGGTGTGCCGAGTCACTTCTAGTTCACAGTAAAAAAAAGGAAAAAAAAATCTCAAAGGCTGCCTTTCATCAGTTGAGATGAACTACTCCAGTTATACTTGTCGTCAGACTCAGAGAGGGACCAAGTTGCTGCTGGATTGTAGTCTAGGGAAAGGATCAGAGCCACCAGTTAGAATATGCCCCTTCCTTTCAAAGCAGTAAATGTGATTTCCCATCTCCTCGCTTGACCTTTTCCCGACTCACACACTCCGGGAGTATTCCAGTGAGTCCAAAGACAAAAAAGACATTTTAGAAAGCATTAAACCCAACTGTCTGCTCCCCATCATTCTAAAGTTCACTGAACCATAACAGCACTATTCACCGTCAACTCCCGTCAAAGTCAGTACAGAACCAACTGTTGGGACAGGGCCCCTTGATGTTGGCATTGCAGCTTTCAAAGTACTACTTAATAATAATAATTATTATAATATAATAATATATTGTATTATTATAATATATTATTATATGATAATATAATAATAATTATTATTATTGTATTTATTAAGCACTTACCATGTGCCAGGCACTGCACTAAGCGCTGGGGTGGATAGTAGCAAATCGGGTTGGACACAGTCCCTGCCCTGCACGGGGCTCACAGTCTTAATCCCCATTTTACAGATGAGGCAACCGAGGTCCAGAGAAGCCACTGGGTGCTCAATAAATATGACTGAATGAACTGAATGAACGAGTCAGGATTATTAGAGAAGCAGTGTGACTCAGTGGAATAGAGCCCAGGCTTTGGAGTCAGAGGTCACGAGTTCAAATCCCGGCTCCGCCAATTGTCAGCTGTGTGACTTTGGGCACTTCACTTCTCTGGGCCTCATTTCCCTCATCTGTAAAATGGGAATTAATGCGAGCCCCCCGTGGGACAACCTGATCACCTTGTAACCTCCCCAGTGCTTAAAACAGTGCTTAGCACATAGTAAGTGCTTAATAAATGCCATCATCATCATTATTATTATTATTATTATCATCTCAGGAGGAGGCACAACCCATCGGAAATATCAGTGGCCCCGGACCTCAAAATAGCACCGAGGCAAGTCCCCAGCCCTTAAAGTCCCCCTCCCCAGACAGATGGCTGTTTCAGTTCAAAAGTGTCCCTATAGGGACTGTCTCTATATGTTGCCAACTTGTACTTCCCAAGCGCTTAGTCCAGTGCTCTGCACACAGTAAGCGCTCAATAAATACGATTGATGATGATGATGAAAAGTGTCGGAAGCCTTAGTACAGTATTCTGCACATAGCAAACGCTCAATAAACACGACTGAAAGAGTCAGGATTATTAGAAAGGACTGGCTTGTAAAGAAGTACATAAGGAGCTTTTATAGTCTAAAAACCAACCTCTCTGCTAGTAGGTTGAGAAGGCTGGGAACTGTGTTTAATTTGCTCATTCCAATCTGATGGACAGTGATTTTCTTGATCTGGTAGTTTAAAACAAGCACCCAGGGGGACGTACAAGAGGCTCGAGACCATTTCAGATACCTGGGACCCAGTCCACTTTTTGATTTCCAATAAAGGAAATGAGACTGTGGTTTGTGCAAACTACTCACACAGTACAGCCACCACAGCAGATGGGCCCAATCCAGATTTTCTAACCAAAAATAAACGAACCAATCCCCTCAGAAAAGGCTTTGGCTCCATTCCCCAAACACACACAACAGGTTGTCCTGGGGAAATTATTCAGTCCCACTGAGCCCAGAAAGTCTCTAAACAAGAGTCTTATATCAGTGCTACCTCTCTGCATGGAGGTTTCATGACGATCCAATGTAAACCACACCCTTATCCTGACCTGCTGGAATTTTCTGATTAGGACCCCAGGATCTGAGCGAGCACGATCAATTCAGAAAGTTTTAACACCCAGCATCCGTTTTCCATGATGGCGTGTGTTTTAACTTTTGTCCTCCTGTTTCCAAAATTAGAATGCTTCTAATTGCATTATTAGCCACGGCATTCCTGCCCAGGCATCAAATAATAGCTTTAGTTTATCAATCATATTTATTTATTTTTAATTATATTTAAGTACTTACTATGTGCTAGGCACTGTAGTAAGCACTTGGTTAAATTCGAGTTAATCAGGTTGGACACAGTCCCTATCCCACATAGGGTTCACAGTCTTAATCCCCATTTTACAGATGAGGCAAATGAGGTACAGAGAACTTTAAGTGACTTGTCGAACTCACACAGCAGACAAGTGGCAGGGCTGGGATTACAAACCAGGTCCTTCTGACCCTCAGGCCCACGCTCAATCCATTAGGCCACTCACTGAGTGCTTACTAAGTGCACAGCACTGTAATAATAATAATAATAATAATAATAATAATAATAATAATAATAATGACATTTATTAAACATTTACCACGTGCAAAGCACTAAGCGCTGGGGAGGCTACAAGGTGATCACGTTGTCCCACGCGGGGGCTCACAGTCTTAATCCCCATTTTACAGATGAGGTAACTGAGGCTCAGAGAAGTTAAGTGACTTGCCCAAAGTCACACAGTTTTTTTTTTAATGGCATTTATTAGGCACTTACTATGTGCAAAGCACTGTTCTAAGCGCTGGAGAGGTTACAAGGTGATCACGTTGTCCCACGGGGGGCTCACAGTCTTCATCCCCATTTTACAGATGAGGTAACTGAGGCTCAGAGAAGTTAAGTGACTTGCCCAAAGTCACACAGTTTTGTTTTGTTTTTTTAATGGCATTTATTAAGCGCTTACTATGTGCAAAGCACTGTTCTAATAATAATAATAATAATAATAATAATGATAGCATTTATTAAGCACTTACTACGTGCAAAGCACTGTTCTAAGCGCTGGGGAGGTTACAAGGCAATCAGGTTGTCCCACGTGGGGCTCACAGTCTTAATCCCCATTTTACAGATGAGGGAACTGAGGCCCAGAGAAGTGAAGTGACTTGCCCAAAGTCACACAGCTGACAAGTGGCGGAGCGCTGGGGAGGTTACAAGGTGATCAAGCTGTCCCACAGGGGGCTCACAGTCTTAATCCCCACTTTACAGATGAGGGAACTGAGGCAGAGAGAAGTTAAGTGACTTGCCCAAAGTCACACAGCTGACAGTTGGCGGAGCCGGCATTTGAACCCATGACCTCTGACTCCAAAGCCCGGGCTCTTTCCACTGAGCCACGTTGGGAGAGTACACTATAACAGAGTTGCCAGGCACATTCCCACTTATTTTATTATACAGTTCTCTCACATTTACATAGTGCCTTTCCCTCGAAGAGCGCAAAATATTTCCACATGCACTTTCATACGACCTAGCCTAATTTTAGATTGAAATTTAAATTGACCTGAATATGTTACCCAATGCATCTCACCCAAGGTTACACAGCAAATGAGCACAATCCTGCACATCAGAAGGTGCCAAGGACCAAGAGAAAGTTGGAAATTTTGATTAAAGAAAAAAAAATCTGCCTCTCCCTGCATGGTATAGTGGATATGGCATAGGCTTGGGAGTCAGATCATGCTTTCTAATCCCAGCTCTGCCACTTGTTTGTTGTGTGACCTTGGCCAAGTCACTTCACTTCTTTGGGCCTCAGTTGCCTCATCTGTAAAATGGGGATTAAGACTGCGAACCCTATGCAGGGCAGGGACGGTGTCCAACCCGATTTGCTTGTATCCACCCCAGCGCTTAGTACAGTGCCCGGCTCATAGCAAGTGCTTAACAAATACCATAATAATAATTATACTATTATTCATAAATCCTTGTGATAGCAAGGGTTTTGGAGGACATGATCTTTCCTCCTATTGAAACAACTTTGGTACAAAAGAGCTGAGGAGGCCCGGCGATATTAATGCTTTACACAGACCAGCTCTCAAAGAATTTTCTTTTTTAAAATGGTATTTGTTAAGCGCTATGTGCCGGACACTATATTACATGCTGGTGTAGATAGAAGCTAGTCAGGTTGGGACGCACAGTCTTAATCCCCATTTTACAGATGAGGTGACTGAGGCGTGAAGTGACCTGCCCAAGGACACGACAACTGACAAGTGGCCTTCTTACAGGAGTGGAGCTGGGAAGAGAATGTAGGTCTTCTATTTCTTAATTCATTCAATCGTATTTATTGAGCGCTTACTGTGTGCAGGGCACTGTACTAAGCGCTTGGAGATGGCAACCTATAGAGACGGTCCCTACCCATCCAACCGCTGCTGTCTCCTCTCTGCTCATGAGCGTGGCTCAGCGGAAAGAGCCCGGGCTTTGGAGTCAGAAGTCGTGGGTTCAAATCCCGGCTCCACCACTTGTCAGCTGTGTGACTTCGGGCAAGTCACTTGACTTCTCTGGGCCTCAATGACCTCATCTGTAAAATGGGGGTGAAGACTGTGAGCCCTCTGTGGGACAACCTGATCACCCTGTAACCTCCCCAGCGCTTAGAACAGCGCTTTGCACATAGTAAGCGCTTTACAAATACCAATATTATTATTATTACGTGAGCTAGATACCCTAATCCATGAAAGGAGAGAGGGAAAGAAAGGGACAGAGGGAGAGAGAGGGAGAATATGAATCCATCTTCCCAGCAACCAGGGATTTTTTGTTCTCAAGTGTAAAAGTACTAAATCAGTGCTGCTAGCTGTTATTTCTTCTTCCCCCATCACCCTAGATTTACTGTCCAGTGACCAGCTCCAAAAGGAGAAGCACTTAAGAAATTTTATTTTCCTGCTGAAGTCTTTGAGAAGCATCAGGAATACGTTTTCCCTGCTCCTAAGAGAAACATTTTACTAACATTCACACATTCATTCGATTCATTCAATCATATTTACTGAGTGCTTACTGTGTGCAGAACACTGTACTAAACGCTCAGGATAGTACAACAACAGACGCATTCCCTGCCAACATGCTCTGTCCTATCTCTAAATTGCAGATTAAAATCTGTGAACCGTCCTATCCAGAATCCTATTGACTCTGAAACAGACATCAAAATTGAAGTCAACTTTGGGAAATATAAAAACAGAAGGAAAAAAGAGAGTGTTTGTGTGTATGTGTGTGTGTGTTTGTGTGTGTTGCATGCATGACGTGTGTGGGAGAGAGAGAAATTGAACACAAGCCCACTCACTGTTTGATCTCGGACAACATCAGGCACTGGAGGCAGTGGTACATAGCTCTCAATTATTAGTAAATGATAATAAAGTATCTGTTAAGCACGTTGTGCCAAATACTGTACTAAGCACCGGGGTATATCCAAGATAATCGGGCCAGACACAGTCCCTGTCCTATACAGAGTCAAAGAGTTGGAGAACAAGTACTTCATCCCCATTTTACAAATGAGGAAAACTGAGGCACAGAGAAGTTTAGAGATTTGGCCAATCGATCAATGATATTAACTGAACACTGACTGTGTGCAAAGCGTCAGTACAGTGCTCTGCACACAGTAAGCGCTCAATAAATACGATTAATTGATTGATTGATTAAACTCAGCCCTTGGGAGAGTACAGCAGAGTAAGTAGACATGATCCCTGTCCTCAAAGAGTTTACAATCCAGCATGGGAGACAGATATTAAAATAAATTGCAGGTACAGTAGGCAACTGAGAATAATAATAATAATACTAGTAATTATTATTGTGGTTTTTGTTAAGCACTTACTATGTGCCAGGCAGGGTACTAAGCACTGGGATAGATAGACGATAACTGGGTCATTCATTCATTCATTCAATCGTATTTATTGAGCGCTTACTGTGTGCAGAGCACTGTACTAAGCGCAGACACACAGGGCCCACAGTCTTAATCCCCATTTTACAGGTGAGGTAACCGAGGCACAGAAAAGTGAAGTGACTTGTCTAAGGTCACACAGCAGGCAAGTGGTGGAGCTGGATTAGAACCTAGGTCTTCTGACTCTTAAACCTGTGCTCTTTCCACTAGGCCAAGTATATAAGTGCTGTGAAAGTTGGGGGGAGTTACCAACTCGTTGTAGGCAGGGATTGTCTCTCTTTATTGCTTGGAATTTATTGATTGGAACTGTACTTTCCAAGCGCTTAGTACAGTGCTCTGCACACACTAAGTGCTCAATAAATACGACTGAGTGAATGAATGAACGAATAAAATCTTAGGGGAGATGTATTCAAGTACATAAAGTACAAAATCGCCAAAAAGCTTTCACATAAGCATGAACAAAATTCTTAAAACGATGGCAGTTGTTTCAGGGTAAAACTGAAACACTTTCTGTTTGTTTTGTTTAAGGGAAGACTTGAATCAAACCACAAAGGACTAAGACTGAAATGACAAAAGATGAGCAACTTACCGACTTTGTCCTCACTCCAAAATTGCTAGAAGAAAAAAAAATAACCCTCCAACCCTCCCCCCCCTGCACCACACACATACAAAAGCTGCTCAACAGGATAAAGATGCTCTGCAAGATTCCTCTTCAAATGTCCAACCCATTTTTCTAGGTACAGTTCCTCATTCTTGGCTACAAATTCACGTACTCCCTGCTTTTTCAAAAGATGTGATTTTACTTCCCAAGTCTGTTGGAGAAAGAGGGAACTTAAAAACCATAAATGTGGTTTACTTTATTGAGGGATTAACTTTTATAAGAGTTACGACAGAGTGCTCACCGCCTCCTGAAACCAACAAGAAATCAGATCTTGAACTAATTTATAATGGCCATTCCAGGAAGTGGCACTGCAGCCCTATAATAGCTCTTGCAATTTGTTCCTTTTCTCCACTATTACTGCTTACAGAGGCAAGGAGGAGTAGGGAAAAGGGAAAGGAACTTCATATACCTGAAGCACACCCCGAATTACAGGAAGGATAGTTATTTTAAACAGGGCTTGTAAAGCCAATAAAATCCTCTCCTCGGTGACACAAACCACTGCAGTAGTATACTGAGAATTTAATCCCAGGAAAAGAAGTCAAGTTCAGGTGTGCGACCTGGAGAAAGCTAGTAACTCAGCCCTCGGTTTACCTACAGGTAAATAAATGGGAAGACTAGTGTCTCTTTCTCCCCATCCCCTAATTCAAAGACAAACCATTTACAGACAATTTGAATTCTTCAGAAAGACAGGTGCTGCTTAAACTACCATTATCCATGATTGGAGGAGTCATCTGAAGTTTGGAAGCTTCCTGACCCAGGTACATTTTGATCAGTTCCTGAAAATATTACATATGCTTTTCATTCAGTTTGACGAGTAATCCAATCTTGTTTTGTTCTATCCACATTAATTGGAAAAATGAACTTGACACGTCCCTCTTTCAAACTGGGCCATGCTAAATTTCTTTCCATTTAAAGTTTCAGTCAGGCTTCCATTCTTTCACACTTTTCCCACAGGTTTTGTAAAAAAAAACAGTTACCTTTTAACCCATTTACAAACACAATGCTCAAGTCATTCGCATTAAAACATCTTTGAAAATTTGAGGCTTTTCTCTTCCATCGAGAGGATGATGACATAGATTTTAAAACAAACAAACCGGGTTTTGTTGCTGATTTTAAACTCAAGCTGCTTGCAAGTAGCATACTAGATTTCCTTTTCCTCTTGGAAGACAGGTAAGGGGAAAGAAAGGGAGGTGAAACAAACATAAAACAGAAATGGGAAAGGTCCTGGACAAGCCATTGATTCCCGGACAATTAAAATAATAGCACACTCTTAGCTGGCATGGGAGGAGAGATATCTGGGAGATTTCAGGAATACAAATCCTAAATCCAAACCAGAAGTCTTGGAGATGGAGAGGAGAAGAGGGGAAAAGATGGGGGAGGGAGCCAGATCAGGTAAAAGAATCTTAGACTAATAATTTACATAGTCTCTTGAATGGTTTGGCTGCAGGTGGACTATGGCTGTTTCACTTATTCCAAGATCACCTTGGAAAATCAAACTCTTTACCACACGAATTCCTCAACCCGTTCTGCCACACAGTAGCAGCGGAGTCGTTTTTCTGCCACATAGTAGCAGCGGAGTCAGAGAACGACTGTGCGGAGAATTTCCTGGAAGGATGCTACAAAAACTGGTTTTCAGTTAACCAACAAATTTACGAAGAGAAAAGTCCATGAGAGCACAAGATGCTTTTTTCTGTCAGGCAGCCAGCTACATACAAACTGATTTGCAAATGCCGGAGCATTCCACTTAGCAGCTCTCCCCAGGCACTAAGAATGGTGAAGTGCATGCAACGGGCGCTCGGTAAATGTCTTTACAACCAAAAAGCTTATTTTGAGATGGGAGGTCAGGACCACTGATTTTGCCCAAATCTGGAGAATGCTTAGGGAGGAAATACTGTGGCTCTTATGATTTATGGAGACTTTCCTATGGGAAGAAGGAAAAAGGAGCATTTGAAATGTTTGAAAAATGAAAAATTCCTGGGAGTCAGGGGACCCCTGCAATCCAGTCTCAAGACAGAGCTCCCTGACAAACCACAAATGTTAAGTGAGCTACAAAGATCTAGAAGCTGGATACTTGGCCTCAGGCAAAGACCAAACAGGTAACTTTAAAAACAAGTCGATTCTCTACCTAAACTATAACCGAGTGCCCTAGGTCCATTTTACTGCTCTTTCTCCTCCTTCCTTTCTCCACAATGTTTACACAGAACTTATTTAGGACTTAATCCACCTCCCATATTCTGGGCTTGCCACCATTAGACTGTAGGTGATCTGGAGATGACCTGATTCTTAAACACTATTACCCAAACTACTACTCCCACTCCTTAAGAAGGGTAATTAAAAGTTGACAGTATGTATCATTTCTACATCAACATTTCTACATCAATACACAATCGAGAAAGAGCTAATGGAAAAGTACTGCCCAATGGATGGGAAAATTTATGAAAGAAGTGACCTGCATTGAGACGCTCATTTAAATTGAGAACAGAAAGTTCATTTTCCATCATATGCCAATAATTCTTTCCATATAACTAAATGCCCTGTATCTTTTTTAACAGCATTTGTACTGTAAAAGCCACTATACTAAGCGCTGGGGTAGATACAAGATGGTCAGGTTGGACACTGTCCCGTCCCACATAGGATTTACAGTCTTAATCCCCATTTTACAGATGAGGTCACTGAGGCACAGAGAAATGAAGTGTGTTGCCCAAGGTCACACAGCAGAAATGTGGCGATGCCGGGATTAGAACTGAGGTCCTTTTGACTTCCAGCCTGTGCGCTTTCCACTAACCCACACTGCTTCATCACCCCTTGGCCCCTTTCCCATTTCTCTTTTATCTTTGTGTCACCTCCCTTTTTTTCTTTCCTTAACTCACGCTAGTTTTGAGATTCATCCTAGTGAGACACCCGTACAAGTTTCTACAGTGTGGCTGATCAGTTTCAAAAGAAAAGAAGTTCTAGAAGGGTGAGTCATTATCGATATAATAGGTCTCCACACACCTCTACTCTGTGAAGTCCTGACTGGCTGGCTGCTGTTTCAGATGAGAAACACGGGATTGCAGAAAGCAGAAGAGAAGGATTTAAGAAGAGGGTAACTGACAACTTGGCACAGGGGAAAGACTCTGGGGTGAGGACAAAAAGAAAAAAATAACAACAACGGGATGATTTAACATAAAACCCAAAAATCCACACGTACAACTGATAAAGACACAGAGAATCGGCTGGAGCCAGTTGATGGGTTGGGTTGGGGAGGGGAAGCATTTGGACGTTTGCTTTAGAGACACAAAATTAGGACTTAATGCACAGCTAAAACAATGATAGGATCCGGAATTAGACTATTTGATGAAACAGGAACTTGGCATTTTTAACAAAATCAACTTAAATGAGGCACTCGGGGGCTGGGTTTTGCACTGGGCCGTTCTTTACCCTCCTATATTTTATGAATCGGTTTCCAGTACTAATTGTTCTGGTCATCCGCACACTTCATCTGTATTTGCTTTACAAGCCGGTGGCTCAAACACAAGAAAACACCTTTAGAAATTCAAAGAATTAAGATAGTTGGTCCAAAAAACAACAGCAGTCATCCCGTTCAGCCGCTTTCCCTAAATGTGCCTCGGTTTCCCTCTTCAGGCTTCAGTTTCCATAATACGCAGGTAATTATATTCATCCCCGCAGTTAGAGTGAGGGCTAATTAAGGATTACATCGTGCCTAGGAAGAGCTATTTTTTCAGGCTCTCAGTGGTAATTTGCCACGCGGAGTAAGAGGTTGGGAGAAAGGAAAGCTCTGGCTTGAAACTTTTTTCTCCTATGAATGGGCGTTTCCCTCAAGAAGAAACAAGGAGCTAGTCATCACCCTGGATGTTACCACAGAGCTCTCTTCCCACACCTCCCACACATCCTCTGAAGTTTCTGCATCAGAGTGAACAGAGCCAGGGGAAAAGTCACAGAGATTGAGAGGAGAGGGAATAAAAAAAAAAAAGACTGAGCAACAAAAGCGTGCATATTGTGTGGGTCCTTATATCGTATCCTGAGAACAGAAACTGACCTGTAAAATTTAGGATAACTTGGCAGGAATACCACCCTGGCACCTGTCTGCCCAACTAGGTGGAATTTGTTTATTCTGAAATCGGCAGAACTGGATGCAGGTGTAACCTAAGGCAAACACAGACCACATTCCACCCCAAGTATGGAATAAGGAAAGGTAAGCAGGTGTGTTGCAAAGAGAATGAACTTGACCCACATGCTAACAGCCAACCAGAGCTCCACCTCTAGGGTTTTTCCCTTCATCCCCCAATCTTCTCAAATGTATCTCTGAAATGCAAAGTTACTTGACATTAAACAGCCTGTGGCTACCGCGACTGTGGATCGAGAGATTCAAGTGTCATCACACCACAGTTCTTGCTGATTTGGTTACCAGGTACAAGACGTGAACTCCAAAGCTTCTCCGTGGATTCTCTCCCCTGAGAAAAATGCCGCAAAAAGACCCATTCGGGTTACCAAAGACGCACGGTCAGCCGACTCTCTGATTCAGTTTTAGAGCTGCAGAATTGGATCAAGTGCCAGAATAGAAAAACCACCTCGGACAGAATTTCTTAGAAGGACCCGAGGGGAAGAAGGTTAAGGTAATAAGCTTGCAGAGAGGAGCACTCCATTGAGCTTTTTGTTGTTTGAGTGTTGCGGGGAGGAGGCAAAACCAATTGGCGAGTAGAAACCTAAACGGTGACTGTGCTGCCATGACGGCTACTGACCTGTTCGGCATGACGCAAGTTTCTTTAGCAAACGGAGGCCTTGCCACTTGCCAAGTTTCTCCCTTGGCCAATCAAAAGGCTCCAAACACAAGGAGTGTAATAAATGCAAGCTATTGTTAACCAGGAGCTCCTCAAGTGCCGCCACCATTGCCAGCTGGGCCACTTGGGCTCAGTGTCATCGAAATCCGGGCAGCGACTGTTGCTCGGACTCCCCACGCGCAGCTCGGCCCCCGAAATACCGGCGGGTCACTGCCCGATAAAATCTGGCTCCAAATCCGGGGTAAGCTTGCAGGAGAATCCCCACATCTGCACATCCACACCAATTCCTACAGAACAACTTTCGCCACCCCCCACCCCCCAGGGGAAAAAGCGTGGCCTACTGGACAGAGTCACAGAGACCTGGGTTCAAATCCCCAATCTGCAACCGGTCTGCTGTGTGGCCTTGGGCAAATCGCTTTATTTCTCTGTGCCTCAATTACCTCAGCTGCAAAATGGGGATTAAGACTGTGAGCCCCTTGTGGAGACGGGGACTGTGTCCACCCCGATTTGTCTGCATCCATCCCAGCGCTTAGTTCAGTGCCTGACAGATAGTAAGCGCTTACACCATGCCACAGTTATTACTATTATCATCACCACTATTATAACGCTGGTTCCCCGCAAGTGAACACATGAAGAGGACACTTTCTGCAAAAAAAAAATCCCTTGCTGCTCCCGATTCTAATCATACCCCAGCTCCAAATACTGTTCTACCTTTGTATTTGTCTGTACCATTTTTCTTTCTCCTTAAACCAGATCCTGGAAAAAAACCCCACCTTTTAAATTGCCCCCACTTCAACCAGCGTCTTCTAAGTAATAGGGAAAGGAAAGACACTTCCCTGGCTGACCGTCTGCAGGTGCAATGCAACTCAACCTGGCTCATTTGGTTGGGGCATATTGTGTAGACACCCAAATATGCCATCTCCCAAGCACTTGAAAAGTAACACTCTCTTCCTAGACAAAGAACTGCACTTAGGCTTGGACGCGCTAATTCTCTGGGATTCGGCAGCCTTACTCGCATGTCTTCGGTCTATCGCAAATGCAAAAAGATGTTTGCCTCGCCTCCCACCCATTCACACTGGAAATTACTCGCAAGTCTTCGGTCTATCGCAAATGCGAAAAGATGTTTGCCTCGCCTCCCACCCATTCACACTGGAAATTTTAGTTGTGAAACAAACCAAACCTGTCCCTG
Organism: Tachyglossus aculeatus; assembly: GCF_015852505.1. Lineage (NCBI taxonomy): Eukaryota > Metazoa > Chordata > Mammalia > Monotremata > Tachyglossidae > Tachyglossus > Tachyglossus aculeatus. Next base: position 21,551,333 of record NC_052101.1, on the reverse strand, counting down.
CTTAATGCAACCAAACGTGGCAACACCTCATTTTAATGGAGTGTTTAACTGATGCTTCACTAGAATGGAATCCCTGTAAATGCGAGCAATATGTTCCGACCAAACCAGTTAAAAATGGCTCTCGCAATGAATTCCAAACAAACAGTATGCTTAGACACAACAACCGACCGCCATTAAAATCATAAGCCTGCATCACACGAGCACCCTTCCCCCCCAACAAAGTCGGAAGTTCAAGCGACCCAAACGGTTCCGCCCCTTCTCTGGAGAATGGGCTCAGCCGGCCCCGGTAATCCCTCACCGAGAACTCTGTATACTTTTGCCGAGACAAGGAGACAAAGGGGAAGGATACCCCAACTCCATCCAAATGTCGGAATCCCTCCCAATAAAGCTCCCTGGTACTCAAGTCTGGCTCCAAACCCCACTTTAATCCCTTCTCTTTTGTAACACGAGCCTGGCCACGACACACAAAACGTTTGGCTCAGCGGAACGGCCTTTCACAGAGAGCCTAGGAGTTCCTTCTCCTACCCGGTGGATTAGGTTTAAAAGCACAACACCAGGCATTCTTTTTTGACAGCAGTTCCCCCCCACTCCCCTCCACCCCCGAGGGGACAAGATGCTCTGATCTTCTCCTTCCCTCCCCTCCACCTCACTTTCCCTCATCTCCACAGATCTGACCATACAGTCACGTGCCGGAGGAGGAAAGGGGAAAAGGTATGCAAGGGTACTGAACCGTGAAGAGAAAAGGAGTTTGTTGAAATTGGCTCCCTCATCTTCAGAGATAAGATCGCACCATCAGGAAAGAGACGCGGTTCTATCTGTCTGTGAGTAATCTGATCGCGAATCCCAGTGGCGCAGTCTCACGAAGGTTTGGGAACAGGCTACCACCTTTCCAACCGAGCCATGCGTCGAGCCACTCTAAATCTTACCACTCGGGCCGAGAAACCAGACCTCGGACTAAGCTGACCAACCTTTCCTCGGCCCCGCTTCTGCAAACTACTCGCCCGGTTTATAGTTTAACACGCCTCAAGTGTCCGTATTTGCTCTGTCAACTGCAGAGATGGGAATGTGGATGGAAGAGTGCCCCGAAGTCACGACCGAGGGTGAAAGAGGCTGAGAGAGCCTACTGGGAAAAGAGTTTTTGTCCTCTCCCGTCCCTTCAAACATAAGGTTGTTGATTCAGTTTTAGGAGGAGATCCGTGGAAGTCCCAGTAAAAAGTTATATGGGCTTTCCTTCAGATGACACTTGCTTCGCTAAGGAGACATTCTACCACACATTTAAACAAGCAGAAGCGAATCAGGAGAGTTTTCCAGTCACGGCGTTGCTTGGGCTGCTAGTCAGGGTGGTCTACTAGACATTTGCTTCTCTAAGGAGATATTCTACCACACATTTAAACATGCAGAAGCGAATCAGGAGAGTTTTCCAGTCATGGTGTTGCTTGGGCTGCTAGTCAGGGTGGTCTACTAGACATTTGCTTCGCTAAGGAGATATTCTACCACACATTTAAACATGCAGAAGCGAATCAGGAGAGTTTTCCAGTCATGGTGTTGCTTGGGCTGCTAGTCAGGGTGGTCTACTAGACATTTGCTTCGCTAAGGAGATATTCTACCACACATTTAAACAAGCAGAAGCGAATCAGGAGAGTTTTCCAGTCACGGCGTTGCTTGGGCTGCTAGTCAGGGTGGTCTACTAGACACTTGCTTCGCTAAGGAGACATTCTACCACACATTTAAACAAGCAGAAGCGAATCAGGAGAGTTTTCCAGTCATGGCGTTGCTTGGGTTGCTAGTCAGGGTGGTCTACTAGACACTTGTTTCGCTAAGGAGACATTCTACCACACATTTAAACAAGCAGAAGCGAATCAGGAGAATTTTACAGTCATGGCGTTGCTTGGGCTGCTAGTCAGGGTGGTCTACTAGAAACAGAACCCAACTGGGTGTTGGGCAACTGAGGTTCTAGTCCCAGATCCGCCACCGGCCCACTGCGTGACCCTGGTGTGTCACGGCACTTCTCTGTGCTTCAGTTTCATCTTCTGTAAAAGTGGGATAAGATAGCCATCCTCCCTCCCTGCTAGATTGGGAGTCCCTTGCGAGACCGGGGCTGTGGATCAGGGATTGTGCCCAATCTGATTATCTTTTATCTACCCCAGTACTTGGCGCACACTAAGCGCCTAATAAGTATCATCATTATTCTTCTTCCAATTTGGCTGGTCTGAAATCTCAGTCGGTCTGTCTTCAGGTTTAACACAGTTTATCTCCAGCCAAAATGTAGCATTAAAAAATAAACCGGAGGGGGTTTACGCTGCTGGTTTGTTGGTGGGCTTTATGGCTCAGGCTGACACAAGAACATTTCCTCAGCTACACGGTTGAGACAGGGCTGGCTTCCAAAACGATCAAATGAACAGAGTCTCCCATCAGGCGCAGTGAGTTGCGGGAAGGTTTTAATGAGCATCAGCTTGTATTTCCCCAAGTTCCCGGTATGAAACTCACTACGCAAAAATCGAAACGAAAAACGTGACGCTGATCCTTCCATTCTCAGAGCTGACCCTTTCAGATTGCTTTTCTCCTGAGCACTCGTAATAATAATAATAATAATGGTGGTATTTGTTAAGTGTGCCAGGCACTGTACTAAGCTCTGGGTGGATACAGGCATAGCGGGTTGGGCACAGTCCCTGTCTCATGTGGGGCTCACAATCTTATTCCTCATTTTACAGATGAGGTCACTGAGGCACAGAGAAGTGAAGCGACTTGCCCAAGGTCACACAGCAGACAAGCGGCAGGTCTTTCGGACTCTCAGGCCCATGCTCTATCCTCTAGGGCAAGCTCCAGCTGAGTCCTTTCATTCCCCTTTGATTGGAAACTAAATCCAGATTGGTAACCAAGAATTTCTCCTCACACTTAAACCTTGGTCTCAGGCAAGTAGCTTCTCACGTCTTTCAAGGGCTCAGGGACTGTGTCCGTTTATCACTGTATTGTACTCTCCCAAGCGCTTAGTGGTGCTCTGCAAATGTAAGCGCTCAATAAATATGACAATGAAAAAATGAATCATCTGTGCAGTAAGATTAAGGCTCCTATACTACTAGGTAGATTGTGTAAATCCATTTATAGTATTTATTGAGGCCTGTTGTGAGCTGAGCAATCAGTGGCACTTATTGAGTGCTTACTGTGTGCAGAGCACTGTACTAAGAGCCTGGAAGAGCACATTACATCAGAGTTGGCAGACACGTTCTCTGCCCACAATGACAGAGTCTAGAGGCACTGAAATAAGCACTAAAGAGAGGCCAATAAAATCAGTAAATACTATCGCTACCCTCAAGGAGCTTACAGTCTAGCAAGGGAGGCTGATGTTAAAATTAAGTATATATAGGAAGAAATGGTAGAGTATGCAATATACATATGTAAGTGCAATATATATATAATGGGCAGTTTGAAAGATATAAATTGGGGGTGATTAGCTAGTAATCAGGGAAGGCCTCCTGGAAGGGATGTGAAGTCAGAAGGATTTTGAAGATGGAGAGGCCTGCGGCCTGTTGGACCTGAAGGGGAAGGAGGGAATTCCGGGCAGGAGGAAGGGCTAAGCAGGAGTTGGTGGTGGGAAGAGACAAAAATGAGGCATAAGGGGCAGGTTAGCTTGAGGGGAATTAACAGTGAGAGTTGTGGTACAGTAGGAGAAGAGAATGGATAAATGGGCCTTCTAAGAGTTTCTGCTAGGTGCAGAGAGGAACGGGCAACCATTTTGAGGTTTGTGACAAATAAGACATGCAGAACAAGGTGCAAGAAAAGTGATCCAGGCAGCAGAGTGACAGATGGACTGGAAAGGGCAGAAACTGGTGGTTAAAGGAGCAACTGAGTCTAGACCAGCATGTGGGAGCTGGATGGAGACCAGGAGAAGGTGAGATCTGGGAAATGTTAGGGAGATGAAGTCGCCCCTACTTCGAGCGTTCAGACAAGGTCACGGTAAAGATACTCTCCCTCTGCCCATCTTTGGTAGCTGAAGAAATGCAATGTTTAAAGTTTTGAAAAAAAGAATCAGTCCTCCAGGCTTCTACAGAGGGGCTATTGCTCCACTAGATTCATCATTATATAGTTTAAAGTTTAATGAGAACTCTACCTCCTGGGGATTGGTAAAGTGGATTCCATCATCTCTGAGCAGTGGGGAAGTTGCGGGGCAAACCCACCTTCACACGGAAAGGCTGGTGGGAGCTGACATTCTCAGTCTTTTTTGCGGGCTCCTCCTCCCTCTCCCATCCCCTTACTGTAGGGGCTCCTCAAGGGTCAATTCTTGGTCCCCTTTTGTTCTCTTTCTACACTCACTCCCTTGGTGAACTCATTCGCTCCCACGGCTTCAACTATCATCTCTACGCCGATGACACCCAAATCTACATCTCTGCCCCTGCTCTCTCTCCCTCCCTCCAGGCTCGTATCTCCTCCTGCCTTCAGAACATCTCCATCTGGATGCCTGCCTGCCATCTAAAACTCAACATGTCCAAGACTGAACTCCTTATCTTCCCTCACAAACCCTGCCCTCTCCCTGACTTTCCCATCGCTGTTGGCGGCACTACCATCCTTCCCGTCTCACAAGCCCGCAACCTTGGTGTCATCCTCGACTCTGCTCTCTTGTTCACCCCTCACATCCAATCCGTCACCAAAACCTGCCGGTCTCACCTCCGCAACGTCGCCAAGATCCGCCCTTTCCTCTCCATCCAAACCGCTACCCTGCTGGTTCAACCTCTCATCCTATCCCGACTGGATTACTGCATCAGCCTCCTCTCTGATCTCCCATCCTCCTGTCTCTCCCCACTTCAAGCTATACTTCACGCTGCTGCCCGGATCGTCTTTGTGCAGAAACGCTCTGGGCATGTTACTCCCCTCCTCAAAAATCTCCAGTGGCTACCAATCAACCTATGCATCAGGCAGAAACTCCTCACTCTCGGCTTCAAGGCTGTCCATCACCTCGCCCCCTCCTACCTCACCTTCCTTCTCTCCTTCTACAGGCCAGCCCACACCCTTCGCTCCTCTGCTGCCGCTAACCTCCTCACTGAGCCTCGTTCTCGCCCGTCCCGCTGTCAATCCCCGGCCCACATCCTCCCCCTGGCCTGGAATGCCCTCCCTCCGCACATCTGCCAAGCTAGCTCTCTTCCTCCCTTCAAAGCCCTACTGAGAGCTCATCTCCTCCAGGAAGCCTTCCCACACTGAGCCCCTTCCTTCCTCTCCCCCTCCTCCCCCTCCCCATCCCCCCGCCTTACCTCCTTCCCCTCCCCATCCCCCCACCTTACCTCCTTCCCCTCCCCACAGCACCTGTATATATGTTTGTAGTATTTATTACTCTATTTATTTATTTATTTTACTTGTACATATTTATTCTAGTTATTTTATTTTGTTAATATGTTTTGTTTTGTTGTCTGTCTCCCCCTTCTAGACTGTGAGCCCGCTGTTGGGTAGGGATAGTCTCTAATGTTGCCAACTTGTACTTCCCAAGAGCTTAGTCCAGTGGTCTGCACACAGTAAGCGCTTAATTAATACGATTGAATGAATGAATGAATGGAAAGAGTACGGGCCTGGGTTCTAACCCTGGCTCTGCCACTTGTCTACTGTATGATCTTGGGCAAGTCACTGAACTTGTCTGTGCCTCAGTGGCCTCACCTGTAAAACGGGGATTAAGACTGTGAGCCCCACATGAGATACGGACTGTGTCCAGCCTGAACAGTTTGCATCTACCCCAGTGCTTAGTCCAGTGCCTGGCACATAGTAAATGCTTAACAAGTAACTAAAGAAAAAAAAAGAGGAAGATATCATCAAATTGTTATTTCTTCATGTTCTCTTTTATCGATGTTCTTGCTCTCCCTGACAGACTAGGAGTCCCTTGAGGCCAGGGACTGGGTGTTAATTGATTATCTTGTATTTAGCCCAGAGCTTAATGTGACAGTTTGCAGATAGTAGATGCTTAATAAATGCTGGCAATAATAATGTTACTGAAAGTTTTACTGCTGCACAATGATCCAACCTATTCCTTGGCTTATGACAATCGAAAAGCTCACTCCTTGATAAGACTGCTGGAGATCCGATGGAAAAAGGTAAGGAAATGGGGGAAAATCATGGGCACTGGACCGACATGTGCGAAGGTCAATGGGAGAATACTTAAGGAGTTGCTTAATGGTGAACTGAAAGGGGGAACAAAGAAATTGAGCAGGGTAGAACATAGTGAAGTGTAGCCTCACTCCGTGAGAAACAGCAGTGGATTTGAGGAGACTATTATAGTAAACAGATCAGCTCAGAGGGGAGTTGTTCTTCTCGAGTAAGGGCGTCACCAAGTTGGGATACCAAGAAGCGAGCTAGAAAACAAAGGCAGGCCCTGAGAGGGCAAACTCACTAGGGCAAGAAGGATCTCTCCTTAAGTGCCAATAATTTGGAAGGGTGTATCACCTACCTTGAAAAGACTATTTGCTTGATTCCTATATACTATCAGGCTAATGCCTGAAGACTGTGAGCCCGTTGTTGGGTAGGGACCGTCTCTATATGTTGCCGATTTATATTTCCCAAGTGCTTAGTACAGTGCTCGGCACACAGTAAGCACTCAATAAATACGATTGAATGAATGAATGAATCAGCTTCAAATGATGGCAGCTTAGTTATGGAGCAGCACACTTAAAAATCAAACCCTTAAAATGGATGCAGCGTGGCTCAGTGGAAAGAGCCCAGGCTTTGGAGTCAGAGGTCATGGGTTCAAATCCTGGCTCCGCTGCTTGTCAGCTGTGTGACTTTGGGCAAGTCACTTCACTTCTCTGGGCCCCAGTTACCTCATCCGTAAAATGGGGATTAAGATTGTGAGCCCCACATGGGACAACCTGATCACCTTGTATCCTCCCAAGCGCTTAGAACAGCGCTTTGCTCATAGTAAGCGCTTAACAAATACCAAAATTATTATTATTAATAATAAAATAATAAAAGCCTGACCAGAAGTAGAATCACCTTTGAAAACAAAAGGACAGTGCTCGCTCTCTCTCTCTCTCTCTCTCTGTCTCTCGCTCTCTCTCATTATAAACATATACAGAAGAAAAAATTACACTTAAGACCTTGCATGTAGGATTTGTGATCTCCACTTGCCCTGAAAGCATTAATTACTTTGAGAGTATAAACAGAAAACATCAGCTTGGCTAGAGAAAGGTAAAAGATTACATGCTTGATTCAACTCACTGTCAAGCTGATGCCTGATATCAGCTTCAAAAGATGGCAGCTCAGTTATGTGACAACACCCTTTAGGAAGGTAAGAGGCCTAAAACAAGTCACTGCTAAGGAGGAGTCTAGGAACAAGGCACAAAACACATTTTTTCCATAATATTAACTATGCTCTTGGAACCATTTTGACCCCCCCCCAGCTCCCCAATAGCCTTCCCTTACTTTTTAGCATAAGTGCGCTGTACATCTTCTGAATGAAACCCGAGTGATTATCCCTGTCCGTCATCTTGACTTTCATTACCCCCCACCCTAAACAGTGACACATCAAACAAACAAAGCCGTCTTCCCACAGTCCCTTTCCGCCAATGACCTCCAAGCATCTTGACAAATGCCTATTAATTCAGACAACTCCCCACTGAAACAAGTAGGCGGCTAAAACAACCTATTTTTTAATCAAGGGGAGTGGACAGTAGCCGATCGACTAAACCGAGAGACTCTCTCAAGTGTATAACACAAGTCAGGAGCAGAGCCAGGGAAGAAAACTCAGAACTTCCCACTCGGCACCTGGAACCCCAAAGCCAAACCCCCTCTCTAGCCTTTAATGATAAATAAGAAGCGTGACTCCATTTTACATTAAAAACAGAAGCCCCCGGGCCGGACTTTGACCGAGATTGTGTTTAATGGCTCAGATCAGACTGAATTCACCTTATCATCCTTGTGGATAGGAGGAGAGGAACATAGGGAATTGAGATCATGGAGTTGCAGCGTGGACTAGAAGAAAGACCAAGGGCCTGGGAAACAGAAGACCTGGGTTCTAATTCTGGCTCTGCCAATTGCTAGCCGTGTGGCCTTGGGCAAGTCACATAATACATATCTATTCTATTTATTTTATTTTGTTAGTATGTTTGGTTTTGTTCTCTGTCTCCCCCTTTTAGACTGTGAGCCCACTGTTGGGTAGGGACTGTCTCTATATGTTGCCAATTTGTACTTCCCAAGCGCTTAGTACAGTGCTCTGCACATAGTAAGCGCTCAATAAATACGATTGATGATGATAATATCTCTGTGCCTCGGTTTCCTCAACTGCAAAATGAACATTCAATAACCGATCTCCTTCTTACTTAGACTGTGAGCCCCAAATGCAACAGGGGCCGTGTTCAACGTGATAACCTTGTATCTACAGTGCTCGACACACAGTAAGCACTTAACACATACTATCAAAAATACTATTTAAAAAAATAATAGCGATAATCATTTCCCACGATGGAAAGCCTTTTTCTCCCTCACACCCCTTCCATCCAGCTCTGAGTGCCTGATAATAAATTAGTCACCTCATCAGAGTTTAAAGTTAAAAAGCACAGAGTATCCCCTGAGGGGAAGGAGGTTAAGTTGCTTCTCCTCAGCTGTGCTCTCTGGTGACCCATATGTAGACAGTGGAGGAAATTCATTCATTCAATCATATTTTTTGGGCGCTTACTGCGTGCAGAGCACTGTGCTAACCTCTTGGGAAGTACAAGTTGGCGACAAATAGAGACGGTCCCTACCCAACAACGGGCTCCCGGTCTAGAAGGGGGAGACGGACAACAAAACATGTGGACAGGTGTCAAGGCGTCAGAACAAATAGAAATAAAGCTAGATGCACATCATTAATAGAAATAAAGCTAGATGCACATTGAGAAGCAGCGTGGCTCAATGGGAAAGAGCCCGGGCTTTGGAGTCAGAGGTCACGGGTTCAAATCCTGGCTCCACCAAGTGTCAGCTGTGTGACTTTGGGCAAGTCACTTCACTTCTCTGGGCCTCGGTTACCTCATCTGTAAAATGGGGATGAAGACTGTGAGCCCCCTGTGGGACAACCTGATCATCTTGTAACCTCCCCAGCGCTTAGAACAGTGCTTTGCACGTAGTAAGCGCTTAATAAATGCCATTATTATTATTATTATTAACAAAATAAATAGAATAGTAAATATGTACCAGTAAAATAGAATAATAAATCTGTACAAACATATATACAGGTGCTGTGGGGAGGGGAAGGAGGAAGGGCGAGGGGGATGGGGAGGAGGAGAGGAAAAAGGGGGCTCAGTCTGGGAAGGCCTCTTGGAGGAGGTGAAATCCAGGCGCCTTGCTGTTCACGTGCTTGGGGCGACCACCCGAGGAAGAAGAAACTTTTGAGGGAGCAAGGTGGTCACGCCACCCGCGACACCAGAGTAAAACTCGAGGAGTTCTCCGAAACAGGAGCCGCCCTCACCCGTCCAACCGGGAGCCAAGTTGGAGGCTGCGTGTCATCATACACAAAGCTCCCCTAAGCTGGGTAGCCCAACATGCCAGATCCTGCAACCTTCGAGCCGCACCCCGTATTAAACATGGCTGTCACACTAAGGAAGAGAGCTACACGGGCCTCTTTAGGCTACCTACAGACTTCAGCCTCAAGACTGTGAGCCCTATGTGGGACAGGGACTGTGTCCGACCTGATTAACTTGTATCCACCCCAGCGCTTAGAACAGTGCCTGCCACATGGCAAGTGCAGAACTAATACCACAATTATCATTGTTATTACCACAAAAAACTGAAGTGGGACAGAATTCCTGTTAACCGGGTCAGTGGAAGGTGGAGAGCCCAAGTTTGCTTCTGAAACCAAAACGGTTTTTCAAGCTCAAAAGTATATACCCTTTATCATTTTAAAAATGAAATTCTTGAATTTGCTCTTGGGATAATTCCCAACAAGGAATACTGTACAAGGGATTCGATTCAAAAACAAAGTAAGCAGCACAAAGTATATACAAGCTGAGGTTTGGGTGGGGGAGGTGGGAAATTGTTCCGAGGAGAGGAACCACCTTGTGGGCTGCAAGAAGTTTGTTCAGAATTAGTCAAATGACAGTGGATTGGGGCTAGCCCTTCGGGAATTATAAAAGATCAAGAGAAAAGATTGCTTGGGATGACTGTAGTACTGACACTTCTGTTTTGCTTTCTCCAAAGAACCCAAGAGCTTAACAGACATAGTCTCATTAATCCTCCAAACTGTCCTAGGAAGGAGGGAGAGGGCAGGTATTATTATCTCCAATTTGAAGATGAGGAAATGGAGGCAGAGTTAGGTTGAGTCAGACCGCACTGGGTCAGGCAGTGATTTGGTGGTTGGGGCGGGGTGGGGGCAGAGACAGTGACAATGGCAGAGGAAAAAGTCATACATTTACGAGTTAATTTTAATGTCAGAGACACAATAACCAGCTATATCGAGGTATGGAGGAGGAATGATCCCTTTCGGGAAAGAGATAGTGGAGTGCCGAATGATTTCTTAAGATCCAGGAGGCGGCATCTATTTGAGAAATTTAGATTTGGTGGTTGGGGCGGGGTGGGGGCAGAGACGGTGACAGTGGCAGAGGAAAAAGTCATACATTTCCGAATTAATTTTAATGTCAGAGGCACAATAACCAGCTATATCAAGGTATGAAGGAGGAACGATCCTTTTCGGGAAAGAGATAATGGAGTGCCGAATGATTTCTTAAGATCCAGGAGGCGGCATCTATTTGGGAAATTTCGAAGGTTTTCTTAAAAAATAGCTAGAAAACATAACGAAGAGAACAATGCTGCTCTTTCCCCTTAATCCACCACCCTTTTCTTCAACCTTTCCTGACTCACAAATACAAATCACCTTCTTGGCCAACACGATTCTATTTCTTAACCGGGGAATGAAACACTTAAGAAAATGTCAGCAGTCGGATCACAAGACTCTCCTTCCCCTCCCCCGTTTGCCCCCGACTCTTCTTTGAGCTAAAGGGCAGGAGGACCTGCAGGCTTTACCTTTGCCTCTTCATTGATATCCCAAGTGAAGGAAATGGCATTGTAGGCAATCTCCTCAATGTTACTGATGGTATTGAAGCTCTCCTTATAGTCGGCTACCAGGGAAAAGAAATGAGAATTCCAGGTCAGCTGATGAGACGCCACCCTAGTCAGTCTAAAGAAGATACAGTTGGGCTAAGCCCTGAAGGGTTTGAAAGCGTCAGATGCATATCTATATGCTGAGTTGAGCGGACTCACGGGAGGGAAAAAAAGTCTAAGAAGAGAGAACTGTGGAGTGAAACATGAAAATCTTTAAAAAAAAAAAAGTTAGGTCGAGTGACAGCTACTTGGGCTACGCACTCTGTGACTTTGGGCAAGTCACTTAACTTCTCTGGGCCTCAGATACCTCATCTGTAAAACTGGGATTAAGACAGTGAGCCCGCCGTGGGACAACCTGATCACCTTGTAACCTCCCCAGTGCTTAGAACAGTGCTTTGCACATAGTAAGCGCTTAATAAATACCATTATTCTTATTATATGGGAAGTGTAACATACAAGAGAAGGATACGATAAACATGGCCACGCATGTGTGTCTGCTCTAAATGCCAGGTGACTAATCCCTGTTTTTATTCAGAGCCACCGAGGGCTGGGATTGCAGCTAGGGAAGACAGGAATTTGGTCACATCCCTGTCTCGTCAGCAGGCAGATGCCGATCGACGGCATTTTTGCCGGCTTTTACCCTAATCCACACTGAAGCAGAGGTTTGCTTTGGAGACTCCTCCCCGTCTCCATCCCCACCGCCTTGCCTCCTTCCCCTCCCCACAGCCCCTGTATATATGCTTGTACGTATTTACTACTCTATTTGTTTATTTTATTTGTACATATTTATTCTATTTATTTTATTTTGTTAATATGTTTTGTTCTGTTGTCTGCCTCCCCCTTCTAGACTGTGAGCCCGCTGTTGGGTAGGGACCGTCTCGATATGTTGCCAACTTGTACTTCCCAAGCGCTTAGTACAGTGCTCTGCACACAGTAAGCGCTCAATAAATGCGATTGAATGAATGAATGAACTCCCTATGCCTTTTTTTCCTGAATTCAGTCTGTGTTATACTCTCCAAGCACTTAGTACAGTGCTCTGCACACAGTAAGCACTCAATAAATGTGATTGAATGAATAAATGAACTCCCTATGCCTTTTTTTCCTGAATTCAGTCTGTGTTGTACTTTCCAAGCACTTAGTACAGTGCTCTGCACACAGTAAGCGCTCAATGCGATTGAATGAATGAGCGAACTTCCTATGCCTTTGTTTCCTGAATTCAGTCTGTGTTGTACTTTCCAAGCGCTTAGTACAGTGCTCTGCACACAGTAAGCACTCAATAAATGTGATTGAATGAATGAACGAACTCCCTATGCCTTTGTTTCCTGAATTCAGTGTGTTGTACTTTCCAAGCACTTAGTACAGTGCTCTGCACACAGTAAGCGCTCAATGCGATTGAATGAATGAGCGAACTTCCTGACTTTGTTTCCTGAATTCAGTCTGTGTTGTACTTTCCAAGCGCTTAGTACAGTGCTCTGCACACAGTAAGCACTCAATAAATGCGATGGAATGAATGAATGAACTCCCTATGCCTTTTTTTCCTGAATTCAGTCTGTGTTGTACTTTCCAAGCACTTAGTACAGTGCTCTGCACACAGTAAGCGCTCAATGCGATTGAATGAATGAACGAACTCCCTATGCCTTTGTTTCCTGAATTCAGACTGTGTTGTACTTCCCAAGCGCTTAGTACAGTGCTCTGCACATAGTAAGCTCTCAATAAATGCGATTGAATGAATGAACGAACTCCCTATGCCTTTGTTTCCTGAATTCAGTCTGTGTTGTACTTTCCAAGCACTTAGTACAGTGCTCTGCACACAGTAAGTGCTCAATGCGATTGAATGAATGAGCGAACTTCCTATGCCTTTGTTTCCTGAATTCAGTCTGTGTTGTACTTTCCAAGCGCTTAGTACAGTGCTCTGCACACAGTAAGCGCTCAATAAATGCGACTGAATGAATGAACCAACTCCCTATGCCTTTTTTTCCTGAATTCAGTCTGCGTTGTACTTTCCAAGCACTTCATACAGTGCTCTGCACACAGTAAGCGCTCAATAAATGCGACAATGAATGAACGAACTTCCTATGCCTTTGTTTCCTGAATTCAGTCTGCGTTGTACTTTCCAAGCGCTTAGTACAGTGCTCTGCACAGAGCAAGTGCTCAATAAATGCGATTGAATGAATGAACGAACTCCCTATGCCTTTGTTTCCTGAATTCAGTCTGTGTTGTACTTTCCAAGCGCTTAGTACAGTGCTCTGCACACAGTAAGCGCTCAATAAATGCGATTGAATGAATGAATGAATGAATGAGACTCGGTAATAACCCCAAGCGGTCCTTGTCCTGGATGTGAAAACTGTCCCAACAACTGAGGAAGGAAAACAACCCTACGCAGGTTTACAGGCATCCTACGGACCCTGGCGGAGAAAGTCAGGGCAGGGGGAGGGCTGGCTTCGGGAGGCTAAAGATGATGTCTGTAGCGGATGAAGAGTTGGCACGCGAATGTTTTTCAACTTCAGCAGGAAGCTGAGGCCTGCCAACGAAAATCGGATTGAGAAAGTTGGTTGCTGGCAACGGGAGAAGGCTCAACAGACTCCTTACCTATGTCAATGCATCTTTGTTTAGCAGTGTGCTGCCGGGAATGCCAATACTTCCAGTGCCTTAGCTGGTCCTCCCTGGTTTTGTCCTCGGCAAACACGACCATGATCACGCTCTTAATAGGAGAAGACAAAGAGTTAAAGGAACGCAAACACGGTGGGGCAAATCTGTCTCGGAAGCCTTATTGCGCCTTAAGTTTCCGAGTCAAGCCTGAAGACTGTAATTTCAGAGCCATCTCCCGGGTGGAAACGCAAATTCTTTCCTCCGTTGCCTTTCCCGCGACTCTCTATCTATCAGTCAGGGATGAGCTGGATTCGGAGCACGCACTGACCCGGACTTTGCTGATGGGGTGATGGATCCCTTCGTTGTGGCTCACTTCTTTCAAGGTGATGGGATAAAACTGACCCTTGTTCAGATACGTCATAGTGCTGTCGCCCGGCTTTTGCCGAAGGGATTTGGAGGCTTCTAGGGTGTACTCGAAGTTGTTCCTATTGGACAAAAACAGCATTGATCACAAAAGGCACTCTCCTGGACGGCTATCAAAGTTTAATCTGGAGAGGTTCCAGGGGATCAACTTGAACACTAAACTTCTTGGAAAAATAGGACAGGCTCTGTCATCTTAAGAGCTTCGTGACAATCTTTCCGTGAGAAAAAAAAAAATGTTTTAACCCAAAGTGCTTTCCAAACCAAAAGCAACTAACTACCTGAAAGGGAAAAGGCCACTCGGATACGGAGTTCTAACCTAACCATTGAACAATCTGCTTCCCAAGCGCTTAGTACAGTGCTCTGCACACAGTAAGCGCTCAATAAATACGATTGATTGATTGATTGAAGAGTAACACGCACAATTGTATGAAGTTCTAAGTGAAAAATACTTTATGGGGGGAACCTGCAAAATACTTCTAATACTCCCAATACCCCTTCAGTCCAAGAGAAAGCTACCTTTCCTTTAAAATTCTGGAATCTTTGGTCTCTGCCAGAATTCCAAAAAAACATTTCTCTAGGAGAGTAACAATTTACAAAGCCAGCTGATTTTATTTAATTTTATTCCAGGAGGGCTGTTTAAGAAGAAATACCATCTGGTTAAGAATTGACACAAGTCCAACTACTTCAAAACGTTCTCTTCTACAGATTTCCCCTTTACCAACTCCACACCACCACCATACTCACCATGAAAAGAAACCACAGGGAAAAGAGCAGGCAAAATGCAATGACGCTAGAGTTTGGAGGAACTTGAAAAACCAGCTCCAAAGGGAGGATGTTAAGAGTAACAGATTTTCTCTTAGCGTCACCACCACCAGTACTGGTGCCAACTATGCAGGAACCCCAGACAGCGAGTATCCGATCAAGTCTTAAGCGCTTAGTACAGTGCTTTGCACACGGTAAGCGCTCAGTTAATATGACTGAATGAATGAAGTCAGTTTCCATCTTTCCAGACACCGTATCGATACAACATTGTGTATGTAATACCCAAGCAAGCCATCCTTATTCCATCGGAATAAGTTAGCAAAAAGAAGACGATGTAGAAGTTGAGGCGGTGGGGGAGGAAAGGAGTAGGTGGGAAATGTATTATATATATATGATTTATTACCCAGCAACACTGTCAAATACATAGTCCTCTGAATTCATGCCGGGCATCCGCAGGCTGAGGTCCGAGGGGAAGAAGACCTGAAACGTCAGGAGTGTGATGAGTGACAGAACTGTCTTCGACAAGCCCTGAAGCTGGCACGTCAGCTTCTTATCTTATGGTTCCAGGCTTCCAGGCAGAAGTCCTCTTTGTTCCCTTAGGCCCCTGCCACTCC
The DNA here is from genome assembly GCF_015852505.1 of Tachyglossus aculeatus. Classification (NCBI taxonomy): domain Eukaryota; kingdom Metazoa; phylum Chordata; class Mammalia; order Monotremata; family Tachyglossidae; genus Tachyglossus; species Tachyglossus aculeatus. Next base: position 21,535,902 of record NC_052101.1, on the reverse strand, counting down.
TGAACCTCTGCACAAAAGGGGGTGTGTGGGGTGTGTGTGTGTGTTTCTCTCTCTTTCTCTCTCTCACAGCCCCCCCTCACAGTTCCTGCATCTCCCACAGGAGTCCTTCCTCAGGGTTAACGTGGCCATGAAACAACTGCGAATCCCGGGGCCTCAGCCTGAATCTGCCTCACCTGGATATGAGGAAGTGGCTTCCAAGACTCCTCACGTAAACCAGTTCCATAACCTAGTCCCATGGAAAAGAAAACCGTGCCGGAAACGGTCCTAGAATGCGAGTGAAAAGTTGTTTCCTGTTTTTCTACCTCTTTCATACATGCTTCAATCTATCTAGGGGGAGAGGGGGTAAATTAATTATGCCTGCAACAAAAATTCATCTACCTTAAGTATCTTCCAATAAGAGACAGACAGACTGTTTTGCCAAGTTTGAGTCACTGCATCATATCTATTCTATTTCTTTTATTTTGTTAGTATGTTTGGTTTTGTTCTCTGTCTCCCCCTTTTAGACTGTGAGCCCACTGCTGGGTAGGGACTGTCTCTATATGTTGCCAACTTGTACTTCCCAAGCACTTAGTACAGTGCTCTGCACACAGTAAGCGCTCAATAAATACGATTGATTGATTGATTGATTGATAAATTAATATAGTGACTTTGATGGATTTGGGGTTGTTTTTCATGATCCACTATTGGGTCCAAAAGCACCCCTCTTCCATCTCTCCCTAAGGGCTGCTCAACTACAGACCTCTTCGGTCTTCTCCTTATTCTATCATATTTTAGCACGTACTATGTGCACAACACTGTACTAAGCACTCTATCCCCCGACTCACACTGGCCGGTTGGGCACTTACTTTTCGGAAACACTAATAACCCATTCAAACTGTGATATGGACTTCACACCCTGGTTTGAATTTAGCCTCCAGGATCTGCTTACCTCTTCAAGAGTCATGAAAATTTACAATTTGGGATGGGTGGCAACGGAACAGCCCACCAAATCTAAGTCTCAGGAACCTAGCAGTACAAAGCCCACTAAACAGTTAAGGGCTTCAAGTTAAGAGCAGTTTCAGGTTTTGGAAGTTTGTTGGTTTTAGCCAAGGCAGCGAGCTGAACAAAACAGTTTCTGAATATTCCTGTTGTCAATGACAGATTATACGAGGGAATTGTTTTTTTCTTCCTCCTCCTCAGCGAACCATTTACCCGAAATCACGCTCTCTACCCTGCCACTGGTAATATTAGCCATGCGCTTTTGATAATGATTTCTGGTTTTATAAGCTTAGCTGAATTATACCCAAGGGCATTCTCTCTTTTTTTTTTTATTTTAAATCTTCTATTTCTAATCCACCTTGGATTGAGGTTTCAAAATTACATAACAAGGAAAAGGGAAAACCCGATACTCAGACACAGCCCAATTAGGAAGACGGGCGGTCATTTCCCGTACCTCCTGCACGCCTTCCTTGAAGGTCTCGGAGAAGGTAGAGTCCGGAGTGCGCCTCTGAGCATTTGGGGGCTGAGCAGCCGAAGCGAACTGGTCCGGGTTGAGACTGCGGTCAAACACGACGACGCGATCGGCCGGCTCAGGATGATACACGGCCGGCGGGATCCCGACAGCAAAGCCGTGGGGCTGGGTCTCCGTCTTGATGGAGTGCGTGGGCATCGTCGCTATCGAGACAGTGACTGTTGTATCGGGGGCGGTTAGATGGCCTCTCTTGTCGATGCCCAGTTGGTTCCCGTGGGGAAGGACGATGTTAAACGGCACATTTTTCAGGACCTGCACTCGGTTTTCGCCAGCCGAAATGAGGGCCTGTTCGCTCACATTCGGGATGCTGTTTCTTTAAGAAAATAAAAAAAAATACAAACAATTTGGAAGCTCATTGCTGGGAGTTTGGCTTCTTTGCCAAGTTTCCGGGAAATACTTTAACCATAAGCATCTCAGTTGACTTAATACAGTGCTCTGCACACGGTTAAGTGCTCAATAAATACCACTGATTGATCGGGTGATTCCAAATTTACTTGGAACAACATTTTTAAGGAATCCTGAAGGCTTTTCATCAGAAACCCAGAGAGGCAACCTTCAAAAAATGAAGATTCCCGAAACTGTTATACTGTATTGAACAGAAATGATCAATCTATTGCCAAATAAATAAATAAAAATCCTCCTGCGTTGTGATTTATACAAGTACTAGGTGAATATGTGTCTAATTCTGCTAAATACTTCAAGTAGCCCCCCCCCTTTCTATTATTCTGTTATTCAAATGATGAACTGTCTCAATTAAAAAAACAACAACATTCTATTAACATAGCAAGGGTGTTGTTTGGCTATCAAAGAAGCTAGTTATAGTTCCAAACTCGTCAGGAATTCAGCTCAACAATCAGCTGTCCAACTTGGAACCCCTTCAGTAGCAGGGGGCAGGTGGAAAGAGAAACCTGGCTTAGTCGCTCTGGACCGTAAACCCGTTGTGGGCAGGGAACATGTCTAACAACTCTGTTGAATTGTATTCTCCCAAGTGCTTTAATACAGTCCTCCGCACACAGTAAGTGCTCAATAAATACTACAAATTGACCGATTAGAAGAGCCAGGGAGAGAGAGTTGGCTGCAGAGATCTTTGGGGAACAGAGAAGGAAGGGGGGAGGAGAGAGGGAGAGAGACAGAGACAGAGACAGAGAAATATTTCACCAGGGGAATCCAGAGAGACATCAGCCAAGCCAGTTTCCTCTCTCGCTGGCCCTTCTTAATCATCATCATCATCATCATCATCAATCGTATTTATTGAGCGCTTACTGTGTGCAGAGCACTGTACTAAGCGCTTGGGAAGTACAAGTGGGCAACATATAGAGACGGTCCCTACCCAACAACGGGCTCACAGTCTAGAAGGGGGAGACAGACACCAAAACAAAATGTGGACAGGTGTCATCAGAATAAATAGAAATAAAGCTAGCTGCACATCAACAAAATAAATAGAATAGTAAATATGTACAAGTAAACTAAATAGAACAATAAATCTGTACAAGGATTCTCTTCTACCTCTTCTACTACCTCTTTAAAAGACACGTCTCCTTTGCTACTGTGTGACTTTAGGCAAGTCACTTAACTTCTCTGGGGCCTCAGTTACCTCATCTGTAAAATGGGGATTAAGACGGTGAGCCCCGCGTGGGACGACCTGATCACCTTGTATCCCCCCAGCACTTAGGACAGTGCTTCGCACATAGTAAGCGCTTAACAAATGCCATCATGATTATTATTATTATTACAGTTGCCAGGGATTCCCCTCTACCTCAACTGCTGAAACCATCATTTGATGGGGCCTCTGGACTAGTAACGATCAAGTCCACGGCTGCAAATAGAGCCTATTTGGGCGGATGGTATAGACCCGATCCCTACCTCTTCCCTGGCTTTCATATTGGCATTCCCATTGCCTCGCTTTCACTCTTGCCTAAGAGTGAGTTTTGAATTCTAGTGACAGGCTCATAATGGCTTTCAATTGAACAGATTCCACAATTGGTCGGCACGATATAAACAGGGACTTCTCTTTGGTTTCCTGGCGTCGACACTCAGTACACCACGAATGCGTGATGACCGCCCCCAATCCTCAAATGAAGATTGAAAGGATCAAAAGCACCTATAAAAGGTTTCAGGTCTCTATGTTGAAAAAGCAGGTACCTCCGCTTAATCATCTTCCTCTCCTGAGATATCTCTTTGAGAAAACTACAATGACATTATCCTATTTGACATACGCAATTGAGGTAAAGGTTGGAAGTTGCTTTCTCCAGGATGAGAAAATAGGTGTCAGTGTTCAGGAAAATGACAAAAAAATAGCTCTAGGACGTCAGCTTTCTTTAAAAATTCCAAATAGTGGTGCATTTACGTACAACATACCTTTTACTGTGATCTGGATCAGGGTGCTCCACATCTGGTTTTGCTGTTGATGACCTTCTTTCTCTAGGGACCTTGAGAATTATGATATGTGAGGATAATTAAATGACTCTTATTCTGACAAAATCGGTTCACTCCTCGACCTTCCCTCTTAGTCTTTCATTAAGTATCACCTACCCTGAGGAACAAAATTTATTAGACAGAGTACCTATCCTCCAATTGCCTTTTTTCCTCTTAAAATAACTTTCCTCAGTGTAAACAGTGGGAATGATGTTAATTTACAGGACCGCTGTAGCACTTTACCAAACAGAGCTCTTAACTGCCTTATAAAATGCTCTTTCTTTGCACTGTACTCTTTCTCCAAGAAGAGGAAATTAAAAATGGAAACCCAGCATTAAAATCCATCCATATTCCTCACAGGCAGACCTTCAATGACTGATTTCCTTGGGCATCTCTATGACATCTGGTCTTTAATTGGCTGATATTCCTCTTTTGATCCAGCTTCTTTTTGCAAACCAGGAAAGACAAGTGAAATAAAGTTGAATCACAGATGTAGGGTCCTTCTAAACTAATTACAGAACTTTCAAAACTCCTTCCATTTGGGTCAAGACATTTGTAGCCCGCTTGCTAAAAAAGAAAGTCCCGTATTTTACGATCCGGAATTTCTAGGTTCCTTCCTTCCCAGGAAAATACAGAGTTGTTTTATTTGGAAATCACAAGATGTTTATATTTATTTTCCCCCCAAATCATACTCTAGAATAACTCTAATAGAGTTTTGGAGATGTTACATAGCACTGATTGACATCTCTCCTTAAAAACATGGAAAATAAGTTTATTCATAAAACAAAAACCGACTCTCCATTTTCTACTGTAGATTCCTGCCAGTTTAAGCACTCCTTTAGACTCACCCTTCCCTGAAAACTCATGGATTCAAATGCTATTATAACTGCTTTCAGGTTAATTATTGGATCTTTTAAAAAAAGTAATGACATTTAACTTCCGAAGCCACAGTAATTTTTTTATTTCAATGTTAAAGCCCTTCAATTAACATCTTAATCTTGATGTTTTTCATATTGTCCAGATCAACTGGGGGAAAAAAGCCCTATCAATCAGAGAGGGATCATACTTTGACTTTAACCTCAAAAAAAATCTGGGCTAAGTTTTCTATGAAACTCTTTTAGGATCACAAATTGCAGTGAGATAGCTTCACATCAAAAGGGACAACCTAACTATAACCCCTACACCTAAGCCACAGGGAAACAGACGCATGCCTGGTGTCAGGAACAAAACAAAGCTCCCTGTCAGCTGACATAACACTGTTAAAGGTTAGGTCCGCCCAAATAAAACCCAGTTTCCTAATGCCCCAAGCAGGTACACAACCCACAATAAAAATGACACACTCCAACTCCAAAAGAACCAGAATCCCACTATCCTGCTTGTCAGCGACGGGACCAAAGAGGCCCCCAAGACGAATGACAACATTTAAACATTAAACATCTGCAACCCCCAAATTTTGGAGTTTAACTGGTTATTGATCAAACATATCAATGCATTGCAGATCTATGCTTCTTTTAATGATCCTTCCATCATCCTAACCTTTTTGATAGGGAAGTTAAGCGTGAGAGTTAGGGTCAGAAGACAAAGGTAAGGAGGGCTGAAACCAAACCCAGACCAAAGAAGTTCTGCCCCACTGCTTCTTAGTAACTCTGGCAAGCTATTGACCGTTTCCAAGTCTATATGAAGCAAATCCCACATCTTTATAGGAGAGTGGTATAATCCACCCTAAGGCACTAGAATCGAGTGGAAAAGGGGCGAAAAACCCTCAGAGAACTTAACCTACATTTCCCCTAAACGCAGACTACAGTTACATCACTCATGGGAAAGGATGGAGATCACGTCCTCCTCCCCGGGAATAAGAGTAGGTTAAAATTACATATGGTGAGCCCTAAACTTTACCCCTGCTAAACAATGAATTCAGTGATGTGCCGGGGAGGGGGAAGGGGAGGTGTCTCCCTGAAACCCTTCACAGAAGCCTGAACGTTTTTCGAGCACCTACATACTTCACATAGATTTTTTTAAAAACAATCCTTTGATTCTCTGACGGCAGATTTTCAGCTTTGAACCATGTTAACTCAAAGTGCTCATTAGACTATTTATAGCCACTACAGAGACAACCTGCATTACACTCTCCAGCAAATTACTGTTTTATACGCTGTTGAATCAAGTGCATCCCAGGCTGTTGTTAAGTGTTAACGAGTCGGGAGAGCTACCTTGTAATAGTCGTAGAGCAGGCCCAGAGCAGCTGCACTGTCCTCATCCCCGTTGATGCTCATCATCGCTTTGGTGGCTGCAGTGAGAGGGTTTTCCAGGAAGGACTTCCACGCTTCATCCTCACTGGTGTAGGGGCGTCGCTGAGGATAGAGAGCTTCATTTTGGAGAACCAACACAGGCCTTTTGCTTTAAAAAGCAAAAAAAAAAAAAAGATACCACACATCTTTGTTGAAAGCATTAATTAAAATCCACTAAAAGGAGACATTCACCCAACCCCCATTCCCCCAACACTTACGTCCACAATCCTATACCCTGCTATTTCCTCTCTCTGCACCTCAAACTGCATTCTCCCGAGTGTTTAGTACACTGCTCTGCAATCAATCAATCAATCGTATTTATTGAGCGCTTACTGTGTACAGAGCACTGTACTAAGCTCTTGGGAAGTCCAAGTTGGCAACATATACAGTCCCTACCCAACAGTGGGCTCACAGTCTAAAAGGGGGAGACAGACAACAAAACCAAACATATTAACAAAATAAAATAAATAGACTAGATATGCACAAGTAAAATAAATAGAGTAATCAATCAATCAATCGTATTTATTGAACACTTACTGTGTGCAGAGCACTGTACTAAGCGCTTGGGAAGTCCAAGTTGGCAACATATAGAGACAGTCCCTACCCAACAGTGGGCTCACAGTCTAAAAGGGGGAGACGGACAACAAAACCAAACATACTAACAAAATAAAATAAATAGAATAGGTATGTACAAGTAAAATAGAGTAATAAATATGTACAAACATATATACATATATACAGGTGCTGTGGGGAAGGGAAGGCGGTAAGATGGGGGGGATGGAGAGGAAGGAAGGGGCTCAGTCTGGGAAGGCACATACTAAGTGCTCATTAAAACCATCCAAGGATTATTTTTATGTCTGTCTCTCCCTCTGGACCATAAGCTCCTTGTGGGCAGGAACTGCGTCTACTAACTCTATTGTGTTGTTCTTTCCCAAGCGCTTATGGGGTGCTCTGCACATGGTAAATGCTCAGTCAATTCCGTTGACTGAGATCTCAGCCTGCTTTGTGGGTCATAAGCCACAGAAAGTTAAGGCCTGATGAGAAGCAAAGGGGCAGGCCACTTAAAATGCAGTCCTTTTTGAAGCCACCCAAGCTGTCTGCAATGGGTTAATAGCAGAGATAAGGTGCCACTGGGACCTAATATTAATAGTCTGGCAAAACTACTCTTCTAAAAGAAAGACCTGCCTGAATTGCAGTAATAATAGAACATGCATCCAATACTCTCCTAGGTCTTAAAATATGATAATATAGCAGGGATCTTGCTTACCAGCTCTGTTGTGCTGTACTCTCCCAAGCCCTTAGTAGAGTGCTTTGCACACAATAAGGGATCAGTAATAATAATAATAATAATAATAATAATAATAATGATGATGATGATCGTATTTATTAAGCACTTACTATGTGCCAAGCACTGTTCTAAGCCCTGGGGTAGACACAGGGTAATCGGGTTGTCCCACGTGGGGCCACAGTCTTAATCCCCACTTTACAGATGAGGTCACTGAGGCACAGGGAAGTGAAGCGACTTGCCCAAAGTCAACAGCTGACAAGTGGTGGAGCTAGGTTTAAAACCCACAACCTCTGACTCCCAAACCTGCGCTCTTTCCACTAAGCCACACTGCTTCTCTATAATACCCCTTGACTGAAGGAAGAATAATTTCCTATTTTTAATAATAATGATGGTATTTGTTAAGCGCTTACTATGTGCCAAGCACTGTTCTAAGCACTGGATGGCTTTTATAAGTGCCACGACCATCCCCCACAAGGAGTGAGGGAAATGTAGGGTAAAGCATTTGATTTCTGGGAGGTGGAGGGGTGGTATATGAGAAACTTCTAATAAATTGCTGATTACCTGCAGATTGTGCATGGAATGTGGCCAAAGGGGACTATAAATCAACAAAAGCAGTGTAATTTTCTGGCAAGAGAATCTAACTGCTTATCTTGGAGATAAACACTCAGTGTCCCACAATGATGTATTCTGATCCACCAAGTACTGAATGATTTTTGAAAAGTGAAAAGGGAGAATTGATTTTTTAGGGGCGGGGGGAGGGAAAAAATGAGGAAAAAAAGAATGGTTCTCTGTAGATCTGCAACACTAGTTTTAATAGATGGTGGGAATTTGCCAGAAAACCAACTGAAGTCATGAAGAGCTTCAGTGTAGATTTTAATTTCTCTTAACAGATTAAAGCAAACACCACTGATTCCAAAAATCTGAAATGTAAACAGCCTTAACTACTGTACAGTTGGCATTATTTAATAATGGAAACAAAGTGAGAAGATATGAGAAGTGGAACAACAAGCCGGGAGCCTATTTAAAAAAAGACAAAACACAGCACTTAAAACTGAAAATGCTCAGAAGTATGTTGAATAACCACTAATCTGGGAACCAGCAAATTTAAGAATTGCAGGTGTTTATAAAACTCCTTTCTCATTGCAACACTCAAATGAAATGTGTAAATGGCCTGAAGGTAACCTACCTACTCCAAAGAGAGAGTGTAGAAAGAATTATCTTTTAAAGCTATCAAAGTGGAGGGCTTGGCAGTCATCCAACCCTTTAAAAACAGAGCTACAGAATCATTTAAGAAACGAACATCTTTGAAGACGGGGTGAAAAAAAGTGTACTTCAGATTTAGGATTTAACCAAACTTATAAAAGCATGTTTTTTTTCTCACCAGACACTGCGAAAAGAACTGCTTTGGTGTTCTTGCTTAACGACGAAAAAAAAGGTTCCAAGCACATAGTTTGAGCAAAGTGGCAAGTTAAAAAAAAAAATCAAATGCAAGGCTGGGTATTTCCACAACGTTATTACAGAAGTGATAATAGCTACTGAACCAGGGGTTCTCTACGATGACTACCAGCCCACTAGACAGTTCAACCCTTTTATTAACAATGCACTATCTGCTTTGTGTGGGTCTTGTATTGCTAGTTTTTCAACTTCCCACTTCTCTCATCCCCTCCCCAAATTTCTTCCAACGGTAAAATGCCCACAAGATAGTTTGTGCAAGTAGTTTTAGATTCCTGTACCAGAGCAAAGGTCTTTGATGCCTTCAAATAGCAACCAACAACATTTACGATTGAATTTAAACTGTAATAATCTTGTTAAATCTAGGAGAGGCAATGAAAAACCTAAACGGGAAAATGCTCTCTCGAATTATTACCATTCTTCTTTGGAAGTCAAGTAGTTCATGTCATCCACTCCATAAGTATGTCTGAAGACACTTAAAGACCTCTCAAACACCTTCAAGACACCTTTTAAATGTAACAACTACCAACCCGCGAGAAACAACCACCCATTTTTAGAACACCTAATAGTGGATTCCAACTCTTTCATCCTCCCAAACCCAAAACATCCAACTAGAAAAATTAACTCTGGCTTCAAACTCTATCAAACACTAAGCCTCAAAAAACATCTCTCTTTCATAAACAGAGAATGTGGATTTTAAAAACTCCTTGACTCTAGGTTGGCTATTTTTTTTTTTAAATCACTCTTTGAATGGAAGTACAAAGGCATCTCCAGCAGGTTTTTAGACTAACGTCAGTTTATGCTCTTGATAATGCGAAACACTGGAAACAGGGTAATCTGAAATTACCATCGGTGATGTAAGTGGCGAAAGAAACTCCAGGGCAATTTTTCAATTTTTTTTTTAAGAAGTAAGGTGCAATTTAAACGTTTTCTGGGTGCACCTACGGTCAATAAGAGAGGCTCCCAGGACCTAACACCTGGAATTCTTTCTTCCTTGTCAGATGGGCCAAGTGACATTGCTTAGCGACATCGGATGACCTGGAGAAGTCCACCTTTAAAGCCGAAAGGTGCGTGTCAAAGAAATCCACGGGCCGTTACGGGACACAAAAAGGTTTTCCAATTTCCTATCCGTGATTTGTGCCTCGAACACCTTACGTTCCCAAGGCCCAACAAGTTCTCTTCCCAACAGCTCCACCACACTCAAGTCATTAAGGTTAAAAAAAAAAAAGATACACGAAACAAGGTGTGCCTTTGTGAAACGATGCTATCCTTCTCCCGCCCCTGCCTTTTCCTTGGATTCTCCAGACCTTGTCTTGAAATCCTCTAGTAGGAAAAAGGGATGGAAAAAAAATGGAAGTGTAGGAAGATCCTGCCTAGGAAAGCCACAGACCCACAAGCAGAACTGGGCCGGTGGGATCCCCTAGGTCAGGATGGGATGAGTTTCTGGTTGTTTTTTTTTTTTAAAAAGAAAAAATAAAGGTGCTCCTGACACTGACTGATTGTTCTCCACCTTGGGCATTTAAAGAGGGATGAAGAGGAGAGGGAGAGGAGGGAGGAGAGGAAAAGCAGGGAGGATCTCACCGCCTCCCGGGTGTCGAGTTTCCCCCAGGCCAAGAGTCTGGTTGCCAATTGTGACAATTAAAAACCCGACAAGGGAGGGAGTCCGAAAGGCGACAGGAGTCCTGCCCAGGCGCAAAGGGGCCTCCAGGCCGGCCAGTCACTCAGTCTTCATTCAGTCAGTCCTATTTATTGAGTGCTTACTGGGTGCTGAGCACTGTACTAAGCGCTTGGAAAGTACAACTGGGCAACAATTAGAGACAGACAAGGGCCCAACAATGGGTTCACAGGCTAGCGTTGGTGGGGGGGACGACAGACAACAAAACACTTAGACAGGTGTCAAAACCATCAAAATAGATAAATAGAATTAGAGATAATAATAATGATGGCATTTATTAAGCGCTTACTATGTGCCAAGCACTGTTCTGAGCGCTGGGGAGGTTACAAGATGATCAGGTTGTCCAACGGGGGGGGCTCACAGGCTTCATCCCCATTTTCCAGATGAGGGCACTGAGGCCCAGAGAAGTGACGTGACTCGCCCAAAGTCACACGGCTGACAATTGGCAGAGCCGGGATTTGAACCCATGACCTCTGACTCCCAAGCCCGGGCTCTTTTCCACTGTGCCACACTGCTTTGCTATATAGATATATACACATCATTAATCCCCTCCCCACAGCACCTGTATATATGTTTGTACATATTTATTACTCTATTTTACTTGGACATATTTATTCTATTGATTTTATTTTGTTAATATGTTTTGTTTTGTTGTCTGTCTCCCCCTTCTAGACTGTGAGCCTGCTGTTGGGTAGGGACCGTCTCTATATGTTGCCAACTTGGACTTCCCAAGCGCTTAGTACAGTGCTCTGCACACAGTAAGCGCTCAATAAAGACGATTGAATGAATAAATGAATAATCCCCTCCCCACAGCACCTGTATATATGTTTGTACCTATTTATTACTCTATTTATTTTACTTGTACATATCTACCCTATTTATTTTATTTGGTTTATATGTTTTGTTTTGTTGTCTGTCTCCCCCTTCTAGACCGTGGGCCCGCTGTTGGGTAGGGACCGTCTCTTTTTTGTTGCCAACTTGTACTTCCCAAGCGCTTAGTACAGTGCTCTGCACTCAGTAAGCGCTCAATAAATACGATTGAATGAATGAAAATAGAATATAATAAATCTTTACAAATCTACCCAAGTGCTGTGGGGAAGGGGGTAGGGCAGAGGGAGGGCGGGGGGCGATGGGGAGGGGAGGAGGGGCAGAGGAAAAGGGGGGGCTCAATCTGGGAAGGCCTCCTGGAGGAGGGGAGCTCTCAGTAGGGCTTTGAAGGAAGAGAGGGGTCTCTCAAAGTGGCTACAGCCCGGGCCTGGGAGTCGGAAGGTCCTGAGTTCTAATCCCGACTCCACCACGTGTCTGCTGCGTGACCGTGGGCAAGTCACTTCAGTTCTCTGGGCCTCAGTTCCCTCATCTGGAAAATGGGGATGAAGACTGTGAGCCCCACGTGGGACAACCTGATCACCTTGTATCTCCCCCAGCGCTTAGACCGGTGCTTGGCACATAGTAAGCGCTCAGCAGAGCACCATCGTTCTTATTCTCTGGGCCTCAGTCCCCTCATCTGTAAAACTCATTCATTCCATCGTATTTATGGAGCGCTTACTGTGTGTAGGACTAAGCTGCCAGAATAATAATAATAACAACAATAATAATAATAATTACGGTATTTGGTAAGCACTTACTAAGTAGCAGGCACTGGACTAAGCGCTTGGGAGAGGACAATCCAGCAATAAAGAGAGACAATCCCTGCCCACACCAGGTTTATGGGGATTGAGACTGCGGGACAGGGTCAGTGTTCGCGACCCGATTTGCTTGCATCCACCTCGGCGTTTAGTCCAGTGCCTGCTACATAGTAAGCGCTTACCAAATAATAATAACGATAATAATAATAATTATGGTATTTGGTAAGCACTTACTATGTAGCAGGCACTGGACTAAGCGCTTGGGAGAGGACAATCCAGCAATAAAGGGAGACAATCCCTGCCCACACCAGGTTTATGGGGACTGAGACTGTGATTTCCACCCGGGACAGGGTCAGTGTTCGCGACCCGATTTGCTTGCATCCACCTCGGCGTTTAGTCCAGTGCCTGCTACATAGTAAGCGCTTACCAAATACCACAATTATTATTATTATTATTGTTATTATTAGTAGTATTCTGGCAGCTCACCCGAGACAGGGACTGGGCCCAACCCGAACTGCTTGTATCCACCTCAGCGTTTAGTCCAGCACCTGCTACATAGTAACCACTTACCAAGTACCACAATTTATTATTATTATTATTATTGTTATTATTATTATTTTATTATTATTATTATGGCAGCCCACCCGGGACAGGGACTGTGCCCAACCCGATTTGCTTGCATCCACCTCAGCGTTTAGTCCAGTGCCTGCTACATAGTAAGTGCTTACCAAATATCACAATAAATGATTATTATTTATCTGGCAGCCCCACCCGGGGCCAGGGCCTGTATCTGACCCAATTTACCCGTATCCACCCCAGCGCTCAGTCCACTGCCTGTTACATAGTAAGCGCCAGTGCTTAATACAGTGCGTTGCACATAATAAGCGCTTACCAAATTCCATCATCATCATCATTATAATTATTATTACCAAACAGCAGGACTATTTGATGATTCCGGCAGAGAGAGGGGTGAGCGAAAGAGCCCGGCTTGGGAGTCGGAGGTCGTGGGTTCTAATCCCACCTCCGCCACATGTCAGCTGTGTGACTTTGGGCAAGTCACTTCACTTCTCTGGGCCTCAGTTCCCTCATCTGTAAAATGGGGCTGAGGACCGTGAGCCCCATGTTGGGCGACCTGATCACCTTGTATCTACCCCAGCGTTTAGAATAGTGCTTGGCACATAGTAAGAGCTTAACAAATACCATTATTATACTATTATTAAAATGGGGATTAAGATTGTGAGCCCCATCTGGGACAACCTGATTATCCCGTATCCCCCCCAGCACTTAGAACAGTGCTTGTAACGTCGTAAGCGCTTAACAAATACCATTATTATTATTATTAAAATGGGGATTAAGACTGTGAGCCCCATCTGGGGCAACCTGATTACCCTGTATCCCCCCCAGCGCTTAGAACAGTGTTTGTAACGTAGTAAGCGCTTAACAAATACCATTATTATTATTATTAAAATGGATGTGAAGACTGTGAGCCCCACGTAGGACAACCTGATGACCCTGTATCCCGCCCAGTGCTTAGAACAGTGCTTGGCACATAGTAAGCGCTTAACAAATACTATTATTATTATTAATAATAATAATAAAATGGGGAGGAAGCCTATGAGCCCCACGAGGGATAACCTGATGACCCTGTATCCCCCCCCAGCGCTTAGAACAGTGCTTGGCCCATAGCGCTTAGCAAATACTATTATTATTATTATTAAAATGGGGAGGAAGATTATGAGCCCCACGTAGGACAACCTGATAACCCTGTATCCCCCCAGCGCTTAGAACAGTGCTTGGCACCTAGTAAGCGCTTAACAAATACCATTATCATCATCATCAATCGTATTTATTGAGCGCTTACTATGTGCAGAGCACTGTACTAAGCGCTTGGGAAGTACAAACTGGCAACATATAGAGACAGTCCCTACCATTATCACTATTATTAAAATGGAGAGGAAGACTGTGAGCCGCAGGAGGGACAAGCTGATAACCCTGTAACCCCCCAGCGCTTGGCACATAGTAAGCGCTTAACAAATACTATTATTACTATTATTATTAAAATGGGGAGGAAGACTATGAGTCCCACGAGGGCCAACCTGATGACCCTGTATCCCCCGCCCCAGCGCTTAGAACAGTGCTTGGCACCTAGTAAGCGCTTCTAGACTGTGAGCCCACTGTTGGGCAGGGACCGTCTCTGTATGTTGCCAACTTGTACTTCCCAAGCGCTTAGTACAGTGCCCTGCACACAATAAGCGCCCAATAAATCCGATTGATTGATTAACAAATACTATTATTATTATAATTATTAAAGTGGGGAGGAAGACGATGAGCCCCACGAGGGCCAACCTGATGGCCCTGTATCCCTCCCCAGCGCTTAGAACAGTGCTTGGCACCTAGTAAGCGCTTCTAGACTGTGAGCCCACTGTTGGGTGGGGACTGTCTCTGTATGTTGCCAACTTGGACTTCCCAAGCGCTTAGTCCAGTGCTCAGCACACAGTAAGCGCTCAATAAATACGATTGATGATGACCGTCTCTATATGTTGCCAACTTGTACTTCCCAAGCGCTTAGTCCAGTGCTCTGCACACAGTAAGCGCTCAATAAATCCGATTGATTGATTGATTGATTAACAAATACTATTATCATTATAATTATTAAAGTGGGGAGGAAGGCTATGAGCCCCACGAGGGCCAACCTGATGGCCCTGTATCCTCCCCCCAGCGCTTAGAACAGTGCTTGGCACCTAGTAAGCGCTTAATCAATGGAATGATCCTTACTATCAATCCGATAAATCAATAAATTAAGTAAGTAAGTATAATTTGGGGTGCCGACACTCACTTGTCGTAGTCCTGTGTCATGTCGCAGGGGCCGCGGGAGCCGGACTTTGGGGTCGGGGGCAGGAGGAGGGAGGAGGAGGAGGAGGAGGGAGGTGGTGGGAGGAGGAGGAGGAGGAGGAGGAGGAGGAAGGCGGCGGGAGGGGGCGGTTGTGGTCGCCGGGCGGCGCGCACTGCGGAGCCCCGGCCCGGGCTCGCCCGCCGATTGGCCGGAGGCGCGGCCGCAGGGGGCGGGGCCTCCCCCTGGCGGGGCTCCTGATTGGTCGAGACTCGGGGGGGGCGGGGGTGGAGGCGGGGGACTCACCGGAAGGGGTCTCTGATTGGTCGAGACGCGGGGGGGGCGGGGGGTGGAGGCGGGGCCTCCCAGGACGGGGATTATGATTGGGCGAGACGCGGGGGGCGTGGCCTCCCCGGGCGGGGCTCCTGATTGGGCGAGACGCGGGGGTCCGGGGCCGGCGGGCACTACCGACCGTTCCCCTGCCTCCTCCACACACACAGAGCTAGCGCGCGCGCGCTCTCTCCCTCCCCCTCCCCCTCCCCCTCCCCCTCCCCCTCCCCCTCCCCCTCCCCCTCCCCCTCCCCCTCCCCCTCCCCCTCCCCCTCCCCCTCCCCCTCCCTCCCTCTCTCTCTCTCTCTCTCTCTCTCTCTCTCTCTCTCTCTCTCTCTCTCTCTCTCTCTCTCTCTCTCTCTCCCTCTCCCTCTCCCTCTCCCTCTCCCTCTCCCTCTCCCTCTCCCTCTCCCTCTCCCTCTCCCTCTCTCTCCTCATTCATTCATTCATGCACTCCTTCACTCATTCATTCATCCGCTCACTGATTCATTCACTCCTTCACTCAGTCACTCACTCACTCACATTCATTCATTCACTCACTCCTTCACTCAGTCAGTCAGTCATTCACATTCATTCACTCCACTCATTAATTCATTCAATCATTCACTCACTGCTTCACTCATTCATTCAGTCACTCACTCATTCACTCATTCATTCAGTCACTCCTTCACTCCGACTGTGAGCCCACTGTTGGGTAGGGATCACCTCTATATGTTGCCGACTTGTACTTCTCAAGCGCTTAGTACAGTGCTCTGCACATAGTAAGCACTCAAAAAATACAATTGAATGAATGAATTCAGTCACTCACTCATTCATTCACTCCTTCACTCATTCATTCAGTCACTCATTCATTCACTCACTCACTCCTTTACTCCTCCACTCATTCATTCATTCACTCACTCCTTCACTCATTCATGAGCCCACTGTTGGGTAGGGACCGTCTCTATATGTTGCCAATTTGGACTTCCCAAGCGCTTAGTACAGTGCTCTGCACACAGTAAGCGCTCAATAAATACGATTGATGATGATGATGATTCACTCACTCACTCCTCCACTAATTCATTCATTCACTCACTCACTCATTCATTCACTCACTCCTCCACTAATTCATTCATTCACTCACTCCATTCCTCCACTCATTCATTCACTCACTCATTCATTCACTCCCTTCTTTCTTCCTGCCTTCCTCTTCCTTCCTTCCTATTTATTGAGCACTGACGGAGTGCAGAGCACTGGGCTAAGCTCTTGGGCCAGGGCAATGCAACAATCAACAGACACATTCCCTGCCCTCAATGAGCTTAAAGTCTGGGGGGAGGCAGATATTAATAACAATAAGGGGGAGACACTCAGACATTCATTCATTCATTCCTATTTATTGAGCGCTGACCGAGTGCAGAGCCCTGTTCTAAGTGCTTCGGAGAGGACAATACAGCAATAAACAGACATATTCCCTGCCCTCAACAAGCTTACAGTCGGGGGGGGGGGGGGGGGCAGGCATTAATGTGGTTTACACATAGTAAGAGCTTAATACCATCATTATTATTAATAATAGCAATAAGGGGGAGACATTCATTCATTCATTCATTCCATCGTACTTATTGAGCGCTGACCAAGTGCAGATCACTGGGCTAAGCACTTGGGCGAGGACACTACAACAATAAACAGACCCATTTCCTGCCCTCAACGAATTTAAGTCTGGAGGGGGAGATAGATATTAATAACAATAAGGGGGAGACATTCATTCATTCATTCATTCATTTCTTCATTCATTCCTTCAAACATATTTATTAAGCGCTGACCGAGTGCAGAGTACTGTTCTAAGTGTCTGGGAGAGCACAATATAACAAGAAACAGACACATTCCCTGCCCTCAATGAGTTTACAGTCTATGGGGGGGGGGGGCGGGGAACGACAAAGACATTAATAACAGTAAGGGGAGACATTCATTCTTTCATTCAATCACATTTAATGAGTGCTTACTGTGTGCAGAGCACTGCACTAAGCGTTTGGGAGACGACAATACAACAATAGACACATTCCCTGCCCTCAATGAGCTTACAGTTTAGAAGGGAGGCAGACATCATTAATAACAATAAGGAGGACACAGACATTCATTCATTCATTCAATCACATTTATTTATTTATTTGATGGCATTTATTCAGCGCTTACTATGTGCAAAGCACTGTTCTAAGCGCTGGGGAGGTTACAAGGTGATCGGGCTGTCCCACAGGGGGCTCACAGTCTTCATCCCCATTTTAAAGATGGGGTAACTGAGGCACAGAGAAGTTAAGTGACTTGCCCAAAGTCACACAGCTGACAATTGGTGGAGGCGGGATTTGAACCCATGACCTCTGACTCCAAAGCCCGCGCTCTTGTCCACTGAGCCATTTATTGAGCACATACTGTGTGCAGAGCACTGGGCTAAGCGCTTGGGAAGTACAATTCAGCAACTAATAATAATAATAATAATAATAATGGCATTTATTAAGCGCTTACTATGTGCAAAGCACTGTTCTAAGCGCTGGGGAATTTACAAGGTGACCAGGTTGTCCCACGTGGACACTCCCTTCCCACAATGGGTTCACAGGCTAGAAGGGGGGAGACAGACATCAAAGCAAGTAAACAGGCATCAGTAGCATTATTATAAATAAACAGAATTGTAGATATATGCACATCATTAATAAAAACAAATAGAATTATAATTATAAATATGTACATATATACACAAAAGTGCTGTGGGGAGGGGAGGGAGGTAGAGCAAAGGGAACGAGTAGGGCCGATAGGGAGGGGAAGCCGAGGAAAAGTGGGGCTTAGACATCCATAGTAATAATAATAATTATGGTACTTGTTAAGCACTTATTATGTGCGAGGCACTGTACTAAGCATTGGGGTAGATCCAAGCAAATCGGGATGGACACAGTCCTTGTCCCACGTGGGGCGCACGGTCTCAATCCCCATTTTACAGATGAGGGAACTGAGGCATAGGGAAGTGAAGTCACTTGCCCAAGGTCACACGACAGGAAAGTGGTGGAGTCGGGATTAGAACCCATGACCTTCCGACTTCCGGGCCCGTGCTCTATCTACTATGCCATGCTGTTTCTCATGAACAGATATAAATACATTTCTCGTGTATACACAAATGCATCTGCTTTCTTTAGCGTCGCTCGCGTGCTCATTCATTCATTCATTCATTCAATAATCATATTTATTGAGCTCTGACTGTGTGCAGAGCAATGTGCTAAGCGCTTGGGAGAGTACAACAATAAACAGCCACATTCCCTGCCCTCAACGAGCTTATAGTCTACAGATGGGGAGACAGGCATCAATACAAATAAACAAAATTACAGATATGTACATAAGTGCATCTTAGTGGTGCTCGCTTGCTCGTTCATTCACTCATTCATTCGTATTTATTGAGCGCTTACTCTCTGCAGAACACTGTATTAAGCGTTGGGGAGCGGACACTATGACAAGAAACATCCCGGCTCTGCCACTTGTCGTCTGCCGTGTGACCCTGGGGAAGTCACTTCACTTCTCCGGGCCTCAGTTCCATCATCTGGAAAATGGGGATTCATTCATTCATTCATTCAATCGTATTTATTGAGCGCTTACTGTGTGCAGAGCACTGTACTAAGCGTTTGGGAAGTCCAAATTGGCAACATCTAGAGACGGTCCCTACCCAACAGTGGGCTCACAGTCTAGAAGGGGGATGAAGGCTGTGAGCCCCACTTGGGACAACCTGATTACCTTGTTGCCGACTTGTACTTCCCAAGCGCTTAGTACAGTGCTCTGCACACAGTAAGCGCTCAATAAATAAGATTGATTGATTGATTGTATCTACCCCGGTGCTTAGAACAGTGCTTGGCACATAGTAAGTGCTGAACAAATAGAAACAGAGATTCCCAGCTTTAGAAACAGGCTGGAAACCCGCCCTGTGCCTCCTGTGTGACCCCGGGAAAATTGCTTAACTTCTCTGGGCCTTGGTGTCCTCATCTCTAAAACGGGGAATTTAATCCCTGTTCCCCTCAACAGTTTATACTGTGAGCCCCGGGTGGGCTCACGGGTGTGGCCAGACTACATCTGACTTGATGGTTCTGGATTTACCCCAGTGCTTAATACAGTGCTTAGTACAGTGCTTGGCACAAACTAAACCCCTAACAAATAATAATAATAATAATAATAATGGCATTTATTAAGTGCTTACTATGTGCAAAGCACTGTTCTAAGTGCTGGGGAGGTTACAAGGTGATCAGTTTGTCCCACGGGGGGCTCACAGTCTTCATCCCCGTTTTACAAATGAGGGAACTGAGGCCCAGAGAAGTGAAGTGACTTGCCCAAGGTCACAGAGCGCACAAGTGGTGGCACCGAGATTAGAACTCATGGCTTTATGACTCCCTGCTTTATGATAAAAAAGCAGCTCGTGAAGCAGCTTGGCTCAGTGGGAAAGAGGTCTTGGGTTCAAATCGCGGTTTGGCCAATTAGCTGTGTGACTTTGGGCAAGTCACTTCGCTTCTCTGGCCCTCAGTTACCTCATCGGTAAAATGGGGGTGCAGACTGTGAGCCCCCCATGGGACAACCTGATCACCTTGTAACCTCCCCAGCACTTAGAACAGTGTTTTGCACATAGTAAGCGCTTTATAAAATGCCATTATTATTATTATTATTATTGTTATTATTATTATTATTATTCCCAGGCCTGGACTCTAGTCACTACACCATGCTCCATGAGAAACATGTAAGGTTTCCCTTTCCCCTCAAGTCCAGAGATTCTGGATATGATCTTCGGATCCCTACTGAGAGCTCACCTCCTCCAGGAGGCCTTCCCAGACTGAGCCCCCTCCTTCCTCTCCCCCTCGTCCCCCTCTCCATCCCCACCATCTCACTTCCTTCCCTTCCCCACAGCACCTGTATATATGTTTGTACATATTTATTACTCTATTTATTTATTTAACTTGTACATATCTATTCTATTTATTTTATTTTGTTAATATGTTTGGTTTTGTTCTCTGTCTCCCCCTTCTAGACCCACAGTTGGGTAGGGACCGTCTCTAGATGTTGCCAACTTGGACTTCCCAAGCGCTGAGTACAGTGCTCTGCACAGAGTAAGCGCTCAATAAATATGATTGATTGATTGATTGATCCAAATCTACTCCAGGGCCAGCCTGCTTTCCCTTTCCCCACCCCTCTCCTCTTCCCCGGTGGTCTCCCACCCGGCTCCCCTCACTCCCCCTTCCTTTCCTCCAGCCTCGGTCTCCCCGCTATTCTCCAGAATTTAAAATCCAAGCCCCACGCCTGAAAAAGCCTACCTTGGGGTCTCCTCCCAGCCTCTCAGTGCTGGGGTGATGATATCCAGGGAGCTGTTGTCACCCGCTGCTCCTGGAGATAAAGTCACAAAAAAGAAAAACATTCTTATGGCACACAGTAAATAGTTTAAAGAACTCAGGATCTGCTTTAATCTACCGAGGGCAGTATTTACAAAGGCCCTATCACCTATATCTAGGCATCCCCAAGGCTGAATGCATTACCAACACAAGGGAGAAAGCCCCCTCATTTCTTCCAAGTCAAGGGCCACAATTCCCGAAAAGAGTGCTCTTTGAGGATGACAAGGATTTCTCCAGGTTAAAGCGGAGTTCTCTCCTAGGAAGAAGCATTCCCGAAAAAAGTGCTCTTTGAGGGTGACAAGGATTTCTCCAGGTTAGAGCAAAGTTCTCTCCTAGGAAGAAGCGTTCCCCAAAAAAGTGCTCTTTGAGGGTGACAAGGATTTCTCCAAGTTAGAGCGGAGTGCTCTCCTAGCAAGAAGCGTTCCTGAAAAAAGTGCTCTTTGAGGGTGACAAGGATTTCTCCAGGTTAGAGTGGAGTTCTGTCCTAGGAAGAAGTGTTCCAGAAAAGAGTGCTCCTTGAGGGTGACAAGGATTTCTCCAGGTTAGAGAGGAGTTCTCTCCTAGGAAGAAGTGTTCCCGAAAAGAGTGCTCTTTGAGGGTGACAAGGATTTCTCCAGGTTAGAGCAAAGGTCTCTCCTAGGAAGAAGTGTTCCCGAAAAGAGTGCTCCTTGAGGGTGACAAGGATTTCTCCAGGTTAGAGCGGAGTTCTCTCCTAGGAAGAAGTGTTCCCGAAAAGAGTGCTCTTTGAGGGTGACAAGGATTTCTCCAGGTTAGAGCGAGTTCTCTCCTAGGAAGAAGTGTTCCCGAAAAAAGTGCTCTTTGAGGGTGACAAGGATTTCTCCAGGTTAGAGCGGAGTTCTCTACCCAAAAAGAGTGCTCTTTGAGGGTGACAAACATTTCTCCAGGTTAGAGCGGAGTTCTCTCCTAGGAAGAAGTGTTCCCGAAAAGAGTGCTCCTTGAGGGTGACAAGGATTTCTCCAGGTTAGAGCAGAGTTCTCTCCTAGGAAGAAGTGTTCCCGAAAAAAGTGCTCTTTGAGGGTGACAAGGATTTCTCCAGGTTAGAGTGAAGTTCTCTCCTAGGAAGAAGTGTTCCCGAAAAAAGTGCTCTTTGAGGGTGACAAGGGTTTCTCCAGGTTAGAGCGGAGTTCTCTCCTAGGAAAAAGTGAAGTGACATGCAGGTAAAAGCACTCGATGGTATTTATTCATTCAATCGTATTTATTGAGCACTTACTGTGTGCAGAGCACTGCCCTAAGCGCTTGGGAAGTACAAGTCGGTGACATATAGAGACAGTCCCTACCCAACAACGGGCTTACAGTCTAGAAGGGGGAGACAGACAACAAAACAGAACATCAATCAATCAATCGTATTTATTGAGTGCTTACTGTGTGCAGAGCACTGGAATAAGCGCTTGGGAAGTACAAGTTGGCAACATCTAGAGACGGTCCCTACCCAACAGTGGGCTCACAGTCTAGAAGGGGGAGACAGACAACAAAACAAAACATATTAACAAAATAAAATAAATAGAATAGATATGTACAAGTAAAATAAAGAAAGAAAGAAAGAAGAAAGAAAGAAAGAAAGAAAAAGAAAGAAAGAAAGAAAGAAAGAGAAAGAAAGAAAGAAAGAAAGAGAAAGAAAGAAAGGAAGAAAGAAAAAGAAAGACAGAAAGACAGAAAGAGAGAGAGAGAGAAAGAAAGAAAGAAAGAGAGAGAGAAAGAAAGAAAGAAAGAGAGAGAGAGAAAGAAAGAAAGAAAGAAAGAAAGAAAGAAAGAACATGTAGACAGGTGGTGATTATTGTGTGAACGAAGGGCACTGTACTAAGCACCTTGGGAGAGTACAATAGAGTTAAGAGATGGGATCCCTGCCTTGGAGGAATTTACACTCCGGCCATTGAGGGGGCCAAAAAGCAGAGTGGACTAATTCATTCATTCATTCAATCGTCTTTCTTGAGCACTTACTGTGTGCAGAGCACTGTACTAAGCGCTTGGGAAGTCCAAGTTGGCAACATATAGAGATGGTCCCTACCCAACAGTGGGCTCACAGTCTAGAAGGGGGAGACAGACAACGAAACGAAACATATTAACAAAATAAAATAAATAGAATAAATGTGTACAAATAAAATTAAGAAATAGAGTAATAAATGTGTACAAACATATATACATATATCCAGGTGCTGTGGGGAGGGGAAGGAGGTAAGGCGGGGGGGATGAGGAGGGGGAGGAGGGGGAGAGGAAGGAGGGGACTCAGTCTGGGAAGGCCTCCTGGAGGAGGTGAGCTCTCAGTAGGGCTTTGAAGGGAATGGAAAGAGCATGGGACTGGGAGTCAAAGGATCTGGGGTCTCATCCGAGTTGTGTGACCTTGGGCAAGTCACTGAACTTCTCCATGCCTCAGTTCCCTCATCTGCAAAATGGGGATTCACTACTGTCCTCCTCCTTACTTAGACTGTGAGCCCCATTTGGGACCTGATGATCTCAAATCAACCCCAATGCGAAATATAGTGCTGGGCGCCTAGTAAGTGCTAAAACTGTATATATGTATATATGTTTGCATGCATTTATTACTCTATTTATTTCTTTATTTTATTTGTACGTATTTATTCTAGTTATTTTATTTTCTTAATATTAATCAATCAATCGTATTTATTGAGCGCTTACTGTGTGCAGAGCACTGTACTAAGTGCTTAATATGTTTTGTTCTCTGTCTCTCCCTTCTAGCCTGTGAGCCCGCTGTTGGGTAGGGACTGTCTCTAGATGTTGCCAACTTGGACTTCCCAAGTGCTCAGTACAGTGCTCTGCACACAGTAAGCGCTCAAGAAATACGATTGAATGAATGAATGAATAAACAAATGCTACAGTTATTATCATTGTACATTAATGGCTAATAGAGGATGTAAATCTAGGTGCAGCAGGTGGGGATATTCCCTCTGACCTCCACTTTTTCCGAGGGGGTTGTTGTCCCTCTGGTCTCGGTCTTCGCTTAAGGGGAAAGAGTGGAAGTAGAATTTAAGCCCGTCGCGAACAGGGAACGTGACTACCAACTCTGTTAAAGAGTGCTCTCCCAAGCTCTCAGGACAGTGCATTGCACACAGTAAGCTCTCAATAAATATTATTGGCTGATTGATCGATTAATTGAGTGGATTACTTACCGGTGGAGTAGTCTTCAGTAGCTTCTCTCCTAAAAGCGCAGTCAGAGTCCATCAACCATTGGTTCCGTGGCCCATTTTGGTGCCGCATTGGATGAATCTCCCACTTTAATGGTCTCTGTCACCATTCATTCATTCACTCATTCATTCAGTCGTATTTATTGAGCGCTTACCGTGTGCTGAGCACTCTACTAAGTGCTTGGAAAGTCCAATTTGACAACAGAGACAATCCCTACCCAACAACGGGCTCACAGTCTAGAAGGGGGAGGCAGACGGCAAAAGAAAACAAGTAGGCAGGCATCAATACCATCAAAATAGATAAATAGAATTACAGATAAATGCACATCATTAATAAAATAAATAGAATAATAGTAAATAAATAAAAAGAGGACTCCTTAAAGCACAGAGGGATTGTCCTGATTCATCCTCCTTCAGGGATGGCCCCGAACCCAGGAAATAAAATTGACAAATTAATTTATAGAATAGATTTTACTTCTGCATCTAATCCCATTTAAGGCCTGAAATACGAGAGGCTGAATTTTTATTAGCATATACTGTATTTATCCAGAGAGGATATTGGCTGATTACTGAGCTGACAGTCCATCACTAGACCGGCTATTGACCGTCACAGCCTCCACCCCTCAGAACCTGCTGCCTCTCAGCCGTCTCTGATATGTCCTATGGGACTGGAAGAATTAATAATAATAATGGCATATATTAGGCTCTTACTATGTGCAAAGCACTGTTCTAAGTACTGGGGGGGTTACAAGGTGATCAGGTTGTCCCACGGGGGCTCACAGTCTTCGTCCCCATTCATTCATTCATTCATTCAATCGCATTTATTTAGCACTTACTGTGTGCAGTGCACTGTACTAAGCGCTTGGAAAGTACAATTAGGCAACTGATAGAGACAATCCCTACCCAACAATGGGCTCACAGTCTAGAAAGGGGGAGACAGAAGACAAAATAAAACAAGTAGGCAGGCATCAACAGCATCAACATAAATAGAATAATAAATACACATCATTAATAAAATAAATAGAATAATAATAGTGAGTTCATTTCGGTGGGGGTGGGATGGGGGGGTCCGGTCCCTGAAAACATACCCAAAATAGCCGAGGATCGTAGGCGACTGGTCAAAAGATTAAGGAGATGGATAAGAAGTGGCTCCTACCCTTTCATTCAATCGTATTTATTGAGCGCTTACTGTGTGCAGAGCACTGCACCAAGCGCTTGGGAAGTACAAGTTGGCAACATATAGAGATCCCCATCTTACAGATGAGGTAACTGAGGCACAGAGGATAATAATAATAATAATAATAATAACGATGGCATTTATTAAGCGCTTACTATGTGCAAAGCACAGCACTAAGCGCTGGGGAGGTTACAAGGTGATCAGGTTGTCCCACGGGGGGCTCACAGTCTTAACCGCATTTTACAGATGCGGTAACTGAGGCCCAGAGAAGCGAAGTGACTTGCCCGAAGTCACACAGCTGACAAGTGGCAGAGCCGGGATTTGAACCCATGACCTCTGACTCCAAAGCCCGGGCTCTTTCCACTGAGCCACGCTGCTTCTCATGACCAGTCTCATTACCAATTCCCCAGTCTGTTGCTAAATCCCGTTGGCTTCTCCTCCACAGTATTTCCTGGATCTGCCTCTTTCTCCCCAACCACCACCTGGTTCAAGTTCTCATCTTTTCTGGATGACATCATCAACCTTCTCACCGGACTTCCCGACTCCACTCTTTTCCTTCTCTAATTCCTAAGTCACTCAGCTGCCCAGATCATTTTTCCAAAACCTCATTCTGCTCGCATCTCGCCTCTCCTCACAAACTTCCAAGGGAACCCATTCCTCTTCATGCCGAACAGAAACTCCTGACCACTGGTTTTAAGGCCCTCGATCTGCTCTCTCCCTCCTCCTTGACCACTCGCTTCTCTCATTACAACCGCTCGCAGTCTCCGTTCCTGTCGGGCTCTTCTAACCTATTGCTCACGACCTTCCTCTTTCCTGGAACTCCCTCCTCTTCCAAATCCATCAGTCCTCAGCTCTTCCCGTCTTCGAAGCTCTTCTGAAATCAATCTCCTCCCAGACGCTTTCCCTAATTAATTTCTCTTCTCACTAGGTCACATTTCCCAACTTCCACCTCAGCACTCCTTGGCCAATTTTGCACCGGAACACTCAAACCCACTCATAGCACTTCTCTATATATCAACTTACATGCTCGCTAGTTTATTTGTTTTGATGTCTGTCTCCTTAAACTGTGTGCCTGTTGTGGGCAGGGATTGTCTCTATTTGTTGCTGAATTTTTTTTTCAATGGCATTTATTAAGCACTTACTATGTGCAAATCACTGTTCTAAGCACTGGGGAGGTTACAAGGTGACCAGATTGTCCCACGGGGGGCTCACTGTCCTAATCCCCATTTTATAGATGAGGCAACTGAGGCACAGAGAATAATAATAATGATGGCATTTGTTAAGCGCTTACTATGTGCAAAGCACTGTTCTAAGCGCTGGGGAGGTTACAAGGTGATCAGGTTGTCCCACGGGGGGCTCACAGTCTTAACACCCATTTTACAGATGAGGGAACTGAGGCCCAGAAAAGTGGTGACTTGCCCAAAGTCACACAGCTGACAATTGGCGGAGCCGGGATTTGAACCCATGACCTCTGACTCCAATGCCCGGGCTCTTTCCACTGAGCCATGCTGCTTCTCATAAGGTAGAGAAGGATAGAAAAGGTCTTTACCTTCCCCAGTAAGTGAGGTGCCCAATTGTGTCCCTATTTTTGCGTATAATATTCTTTCCTTAACCCTACAATACCGATTCATTACCTATTATTTCTCCAACTAAAGGGGTAGAACTAGGCATTAGAGGTTAAGCTGATCTTACATTTGGCATGCATTTACTTCCCAAGCGCTTAGTACAGTGCTCTGCACACAGTAAGTGCTCAATAAATACGATTGATTGATTGATTTTTTTAAAGTGCTAACAGCTCTATTTTTCTTACCATTATAATAATACACATCTCACTTTGTATAGTGCACCGCACAAAATCACCATCAATCGTATTTATTGAGCGCTTACTGTGTGCAGATCCCTTGTCACTTCTTCATTCTGTACTTTCCAAGTGAGCGACCCTTACCTCTCCCCCTCAACTGAGTCTCTAGACTGTAAGCTCACTGTGGGCAGGGAACGTGTGTCTGTTAATAATGACGGCATTTGTTAAGCGCTTACTATGTGCAAAGCACCATCCTAAGCGCCGGGGAGGAAACAGGGTGATCAGGTTGTCCCTCGTGGGGCTCACGGTCTTAATCCCCATTTTACAGATGAGGTAACCGAGGCACAGAGAAGTGAAGTGGCTTGCCCAGAGTCACGCAGCTGACAATTGGCGGAGCCGGGATTTGAACCCATGACCCTTGACTCCCAAGCCCTCGCTCTTTCCACTGAGCCACGCTGCTTCTCACGCAAAGTCTATTAATTGTCCTACTCTCTCAAGAGCTCAGTACAGTGCTCTACGCACAGTAAGCACTCAATAAATACGATTGAATGAATGAATGAATCATCATGGAGGAGATTCAGTCTGCAGTCGGATTCACTAGGTGAAGCCGGGACAATTTTCCAGGCCGCACACCTTCTGGGGGGCTTCTGGACAGATCGGGAAGGAGTACTAGAGAAGCAGTGTGGCTCAGTGGAAAAAGCCCGGGCTTTGGAGTCAGAGGTCATGGGTTCAAATCCCGCATCCGCCAATTGTCAGCTGTGTGACTTTGGGCAAGTCACTTAACTTCTCTGGGCCCCAGCACTTAGAACAGTGCTTTGCATCCATTATCCATCAATCGTATTTATTGAGCGCTTACTGTGTGCAGAGCACTGTACTAAGCGCTTGGGAAGTACAAGTTGGCAATATATAGAGACAGAACCTACCCAACAGTGGGCTCACGGTCTAAAACTGTTCAGTTCTGCAATGGTCAGGTGAATTTTGCCTCAGGAGAGAAGAGCTCCTGTTCAGGGAGATGGGACACCCCTGGGGTTCAACTTACCTCTCAGCACATTTACAAAGCAGTGTTGATCGATGAAAATCTTGGGAATCACTCATTCATACATTCAGTCATATTTATTGAGCCCTCACTGTGTGCGGAGCACTGTACTAAGTGCTTGGAGAGCACATTACAACGATAAACAGGCGCTTTCCCTGCCTACGAAGCGTCTAGAGGGGGAGAAAACCAAGCAAATCAGTCATTCCTCTTCATTGAGCACTTACTGTGTGCAGAGCACTGTACTAAGGGCTTGGGAGAGTACGATGCAACAGAGTTGTTAAGACACGTTCCCGTCCCATTAGGCAAACTGTGACTCTTCAAAAAAAATTTTTTTTTAACTCCCCCTCTAGACTGTAAGCTTATTTTGGGCAGGGAGTATGTCTACCACCTCCTGTATCGTACTCTCCCAAGCGCTTAGTAGAGTGCTCTGTGCAAAGTAAGTGCTCAATAAATAGGATTGATTGAACTTGACTCTTTCTTCCTCTTAATATGTTGCCAACTTGTACTTCCCAAGCGCTTAGAACAGTTCTCTGCACACAGTAAGCACTCAATAAATACGATTGATTGATTGATTGATTGATCTTAATAGCCAGGAAGCCCAAACGGCCTAAAGAAGGAAGGCAAAAATCATTCACAATTTGGCTTTCTTAGAGTGACTAGAGATGGACCCTGCAGCAGGCTTTGCTTATATTTAGGACAGGTGATGCCCTCTCCATTTTTGGGATGGCCAGATCTGTGTAGGATTCAGAAGAGAAAAAAAAAAGTCCTCACCCATTTCTTTTTAATTTTGGCTTTTTATAATAATGAATGTGGTATCCGTTAAGTGCTTGCTAGGTGTCAAGCATTGTTCTATGCTCTGAAGAAGATACTTTAATGGAATTAATGGAATTAATGATGATAACGGTCCTCTAGACTGTAAGCTGGTTGTGGGCAGGGACCGTTCTACCACCTCTGTTCTATTGGACTCTCAAGCACCTTAGTACAGTGCTCTCTGCACACAGCACTCCATAAATAATGATTGATTGATTGAACGATGGGATTTATTAAGCACTACGGACCAAAGTATTCATCATCATCATCAATCATATTTATTGAGCGCTTACTATGTGCAGAGCACTGTACTAAGCGCTTGGGAAGTACAAATTGGCAACATATAGAGACCGTCCCTACCCAAAAGTGGGCTCACAGTCTAAAAAGGGGAGACAGAGAACAAAACCAAACATACTAACAAAATAAAATAAATAGAATAGATACGTACAAAATAAATAAATAAATAGAGTAATAAATATGTAATAATAATAATTTTGGTATTTGTTAAGCGCTTACTATGTGCAAAGCACTGTTCTAAGCGCTGGGGAGGATACAAGGTGATCAGGTTGTCCCCCGTGGGGCTCACACTCTTCATCCCCATTTTACAGATGAGGTCACTGAGGCCCAGAGAAGTGAAGTGACTTACCCAAAGTCACACAGCTGACAATGGGCGGAGCCAGGATTTGAACCCATGACCTCTGACTCCAAAGCCTGGGCTCTTTCCCACTGAGCCACGCTGCTTCTCTAAACATATACAAACATATACATATATATATATGTGTACAAACATATATACATATATACAGGTGCTGTGGGGAAGGGATCATTCACACACCTGATGATACTAGCATATTTCGTATGCTGTATTACTTATTTGTAATTATAGTGTCTGCCTCCCGGCCAAGACTGTAAGCTCCTTGAGAGCAGGGGGTCAAGTATACTGATTCTGTTGTACTCTTCCAAGCTCTCAGGACAGCACTTTGCACACAGTAGGTGCCTAATGAATATGATTGTTTGGACTATATATATATATATATATATAGCCAACTTGTACTTCCCAAGTGCTTAGTACAGTGCTCTGCACACAGTAAGCGCTCAATAAATACGATTGATTGATTGATTGATTGATTGATTGACTAAATGCAGGGGTAGTTACAAGATAATTCAATTTGACTCCCTCCCCGCCCACAGAAGCCTTACAATCTAAGAAGTGGGGAGAACTTCATTCACCATTTTTCGGATGAGGAAACTGTGCCACAGAGAGCTGAAATGACTTGCCCAAATTCACAAAGCATTGGCCGGGCTGGGATTAGAAGCCCGGGCTCCTAACTCATTCATTCAATTGTATTTATTGAGCGCTTACTGTTACTTATTGAGCGCACTGGACTAAGCGCTTGGGAAGTACGAGTCGGCAACATCTAGAGACGGTCCCTACCCAACAACGGGCTCACAGGCTAGAAGGGGGAGACAAACAACAGCCCCTTGCTTTTTGCCCGATGCCATTAAGAGATAATAATAATAATAATAATAATAATAATGGCATTTATTAAGTGCTTACTACATGCAAAGCACTGTTCTAAGTGCCAGGGAGGTTACAAGGTGATCAGGTTGTCCCACGGGGGGCTCACAGTCTTAATCTCCATTGTACAGATGAGGTAACTGAGGCCCAGAGAAGTTAAGTGACTTGCCCAACGTCACACAGCTGACAATTGGCAGAGCTGGGATTTGAACCCATGACTTCTGACTCCAAAGCCCGGGCTCTTTCCACTGAGCCACATTGCTTCTCTAAGATTATCGGTAGCCCTCTTGCTCTAACTGAAAAAAAAATACTGGCGCTCATAAATGTGAAATTTCACTTATTTTCCCTTCCTACCATTTTGCCCTTAGGCTCAAAGTGAATAAGACCTGCATTCCACCTCTGAAAAAACCCTCTCTCTTGCTCCTTTATCTCTCTGCCAAATTATCTTTAGGGAAGTTTGTCTGTCCACTGAAAGTTTGTCTCTACACTATCAACTTGTTATACCTAGGGAACGTTTCTGCTCATTTCTAGACTGTGAGCCCGCTGTTGGGTAGGGACCGTCTCTATACGTTGCCAACTTGTACTTCCCAAGCGCTTAGTACAGTGCTCTGCACACAGTAAGCGCTCAATAAATACGATTGAATGAATGAATGAATTTTGGGGTATGGACCGCTTCCAAGCACTTAGTACAGTGCTCTGCACTTAAGTGCCCAGTAAATAGCATTGACTGATTGATTGGGGTGACATTTCAACTATCTGAGGCCGATTTGTACTTCCCAGGCGCTTAGTACAGTGCTCTGCACACAGTAAGCACTCAATAAATATGATTGAATGAATGAATGAATGAATTTTGGAGTATGGGAGTCTTCTAAGCACTTAGTACAGTGCTCTGCATTTGTTAAGTGCCCAGTAAATAGCATTGACTGATTGACTTGTGTGACATTTCAACTATCTGAGGCCGATTTGTACTTCCCAAGCGCTTAGTACAGTTATCTGCACACAGTAAGCGCTCAATAAATACGATTGAATGAATGAATTTTGGGGTATGGAAGTCTTCCAAGCACTTAGTACAGTGCTCTGCACTTGTTAAGTGCCCAGTAAATAGCATTGACTGATTGATTGGGGTGACATTTCAACTATCTGAGGCCGATTTGTACTTCCCAAGCGCTTAGTACCGTGCTCTGCACACAGTAAGTGCTCAATAAATCCGATTGAATGAATGAACTAGCTATTGGCAACAGGGAAGAAAATTGTTCTAAAAAATGTGAATCAAGAGAAAGAACTGATACCAAACCATTCCCAAAAGGCTGGGTGAGGGAGCCTATGCCTTGATATCATCTTCCCATGTATTCCGAATCCAGAATACAACTAAATGACGTGGTGCGTCGCTCAAATGGTTGGTTCGATCAAAAATAAAAACCACGCAGGGTCATCAACCATGTGGGACGTCAACTCTTGGGATTCACCCTGGGTCATCAGCTTCATCACCAAAGCTTTATGGGCAATAGTGGATGGAGCCCGGGCTTGGGAATCAGAAGGTCGTGAGTTCTAATCCCGGCTCTGCCACTTACCTGCTGTGTGACCTTGGGTAAGTCGCTTCACTTCTCTGGGCCTCAGTTACCTCATCTGGAAAATGGGGATTAAGACTGGGAGCCCCACGTGGGACAAGGGCCGTGTCCAACCTGATGAACTTGTATCTAAACCAGTGTTGAGAACAGTGCTTAGCTCATAGTAAACCCTTAACAATTACCATAATTATGATTATTTCTCTTGCGTGACTAATCACCATTGTGCCAGCAAGGTGAGGATGCTCTCCTCTATTTTCTTCCCCTTTTCTTTTTCCACTAAGTGACCACTTAGCCGGTTTTCAGTGACACAGCACCGGACGCCTTTATTATGCCTGCCCATTGTTGGTTAGGGATCGTCTCTATTTGTTGCCAACTGCTTAGTACAGTGCTCTGCACACAGTAAGCTCTCAATAAATACGATTGAATGAATGAATGAATGAATGCCTGTCTCAGTTCCTGCCACTGAGTCCTGAAGTTTGGAAAATGACATCCTCGTTTATAAGGACCCGGGAGCAAAAGAAGAGCATTAGGTCCATACGCAGACCCGCTTGACAACTAAAAAGCTTCCTTAAACTTCGGCAAAGAACCCGTTGGGTGGGTGTCCTCGTGATGCCATTATTTCTCGACATATTTTGGGGGTCAGAAAGAGGCATCCGGCATTCTTGAGGGTCATGATTCCTTCTCCCTCTATTTCCTTTATTCTCCCTTCTGTCTGTCCTCTCCCGACCTTCCCAATTTCAGGCCACACGTCCACTTTCAGTAACTAAAACAGTGGACTGCACAAAGTAAGCACTCAATAAATACGATTGATTGATTGATTGATTGATTGATTGGACACCTTCGTCTTGTTCCTGGCCTGGCTAGGTAGCCAACGTGGTTGTTCTGAGAAACGATCAAGTGAAAGAAAAGCAGCTACAACCACTTCTCGGGACACTAGTCACTGGCCGGCAACCACTCACTGCAACTAGTTGGAAGCTATAGTTCTCATCTTACTCCATAGCATCATCATCATCATCAATCGTATTTATTGAGCGCTTACTATGTGCAGAGCACTGTACTAAGCGCTTGGGAAGTACAAATTGGCAACATACAGAGACAGTCCCTACCCAACAGTGGGCTCCCACCGCCACTCCTGGCAGGACTATTTTGTTTTTTTTAATGTTATTTGTTAAGCATTACGTGCCAGGCACTGTAGTGGATCCAAGCTCATCGGGTTGGACACGGTCCACGACCCACATGGGGCTCAGTCTTAATCTCCATTTTAAAGATGAGGATACTGAGGCACAGAGAACTGAAGTGACTTGCCCAAGGCCACACAGCAGGCAAGTGGCAGAGCCGGGATTAGAACCCAGGTCCTTCTGTCTCCCAAGTCCGTGCTACAGTGGGTCTTTGCTGGGACTTTTGGCCATCTAGCATAAATAGCAGCAGGAACAACTTTTATTTTTTTGTTTTGTCTTATTCTAGACCGTGAGCCCGTCGTTGGGTAGGGGCCGTCTCTATATGTTGCCGACTTGAACTTCCCAAGCGCTCTGCACACAGTAAGTGCTCAATAAATATGACTGAATGAATGAATTTACCTTCTCTTGTCACTGATTCAGCTTTGGTCTGCTCTGTACCAAGAGTGTTTAGTTGGTTAAATATGTTTTCATCAGTGTGTGTGTGTGAATTTGTGAGAGTAAGCCTATTTGGGGTGCTTTTCTCCTTACTTACGATGGTATTTGTTAATCAATCAATCAATTGTATTTATTGAAGCGCTTACTGTGTGCAGAGCACTTTACTAAGCGCTTGGGAAGTACAAGTTGGCAACATAACAAGTTGTTAAGCGCTTACTATGTGCAAAGCACTGTCCTAAGCGCTGGTATCTCCGCAGCCTCCCCACCGCCCAACTTCTCTTCTCTGGTTCCTGACTTCCTGTCACCCTGTGTGAAGCCTGGCTCTTTTTCTAGCCTTAATAATAATAATAATAATAATAATAATAATAATAATAATAATGGCATTTATTGAGCGCTTACTATGTGCAAAGCACATTATAATAATAATAATAATAATAATGTTGGCATTTATTAAGCGCTTACTATGTGCCAGCACTGTTCTAAGCGCTGGGGTAGATACAA
This sequence comes from Tachyglossus aculeatus, assembly GCF_015852505.1. NCBI lineage: Eukaryota > Metazoa > Chordata > Mammalia > Monotremata > Tachyglossidae > Tachyglossus > Tachyglossus aculeatus. The sequence continues at coordinate 21,501,922 of NC_052101.1, read as the reverse complement.
GGTAATCAGGTTGTCCCACGTGGGGCTCACAGTCTTCATCCCCATTTGACAGAGGAGGGAACGGAGGCCCAGAGAAGCGAAGCGACTTGCCCAAAGTCACCCAGCTGACAAGTGGCGGAGTCGGGATTTGAACCCATGACCTCTGACTCCAAAGCCCGGGCTCTTTCCACTGAGCCACGCTGGGTGCTGATGCACCCAGCCTCATCACCGATGGCACGAAGAGGCGTTTTTCACCTGCGTTCCTTGTTGGAGCATCCTCAGTGACGCAGAATGATCGATTTCAGGCTCTCTGGAATTTCTTCACAGCTATGTACTCTGTCTCCTTTTCTGCGCTTCCCGTTCCTTCCGCCTAGATCGGGGATCGTGACCCTCGGCACGACCTCAGACTTGAAGTTCTTCTCTTGGGTCACGGACTGAACTCCACGGCTCGGGAAAGGCCCACCTAACCGCGTACGGAGCCCTTCGGGTGGGTCCCGCTGCGCTGAGCTCATTTCAAATCGGTGGGCCAACCCCAGAAAATCTCAGCTCCAAGCGGCCACCGGCTTTCTTTCAGAAACAAGTTTAATCATGTGTTAAAATAAAACGAATTCGCAGTCTCAGGCTTTCAATTCTTCCCGAAACGAGAGCTGTATTTTCAATTACAGAATGTTTTGTGAAAATGATTCGCCTGTCATTCCCCCGTATTTCAAACATACGATATTTCCCTTGGATGCCAAAAAAGGTTTCTTTCTGGCTCTGATTCAACATTCGTGAGAAAATTTCAGTAATCACCTCTAACAGTCATTCTTGGCAGTCACCTTTCCTCGCATTTCTCTCACGTACCTCTTTAGGAAGAAGCATAAAATAAATGAAAACACAATCTCATCCTATTGGCATTTTCGTCTCCTCGCATCTTTTTATTAATCTAGTTTCTGGCTTTCATGCTTTAAGCCAATTTTACACAAACACCAAGGTGAAACACACCCAGGGTAGTCTTCTGAAACACGAAGGTGGGCAATGGTAATTATCAAATACGGCGTATCTGAATTTATCACTTCAAGATCTTCCCACTTCTTCGGATTTGAGGGGTTGTCCTTTGTTTCTCATATTTTTTACTAAAAAGTCTCTGTTCAATCAAGCTCACCTCTTCATGGAGAAGAGAAGCTTTTATCCTCAACAGAAAGGAGAAAATATTTAGTACAAACTGGTAGCTCCTGGAAAAATTCGATTCTTCATAGACTGTCACATGATTACATAAGCTAAAAAGAAAAAAGAGCAAGAATTAACAATAGCATATCTTTTGAATGAATTATAAATCAGTTAAATCTGCAGTTCCAATCTTCTCAAAATAATTTACCGAACTTATTTTACTGGGCTTAATTTATAAGTCAAGGTAGAAATATTTGACATAATTTCTTCCATGCCCCATGATCAATCAGTTCTTCAATGAGAAGCGGTATGGTCTAGTGGAAAGAGTACGGGCCTGGGAGTGAGAGGACATGGGTTCTAATTCTGCCTGCTGCCACTTTGGGCACTTCCCTTCTCCGTGCCTCAGTTTCTTCAGCTGTAAAAAGTGGATTAAATCCTACTCCTTCCTACGTAGACTGTGAGCCCCATGTTGGGCAAGGGACAATGTGCAACTTGATTATCTTGTATATACGCCAGCACTTGAGAAGCAGCATGGCACAGAGGCTAGACCACGGGCCTGGGAGGTCATGAGTTCTAATCCCGGCTCCCCCACGTGTCTGCTGTGTGATCTTGGGCAGGTCACTTCACTTCTCTGGGCCTCAGTTCCCTCATCTGTAAACTGGGGATTGAGACTGTGAGTCCCAGTGCTTAGTATAGTGCCTGGCACATAGCACTTAAGTGCCATAATTATTATTATTAAGATTACAGTGCACTGCACATGATAAGCACTTAATAAATTCCACAATTAAATAATTCAATTAATTGCATGTACTGAGTGTCTTCTAAGTGCTAAACACTGTACTAAGCATTTGAGAGACTACAAATAAGACACACATCCCCGGCCCTCAAGGAGCACTAAGCACAAACACACACACACACAAATTATTTACAAATAATGGGAGCAGAAGGAAGAACAGGGACGGAGCAGGATGTAGTACAAATGTATTAGGGTGAGGGACAAGGATTGTGTCTGATCTGACTGCACTGTAAATACCCCAGTGCTTAGCACACTGTGTGGCACATAGTAAGTGTTTAACAAATACCACAGTGATGAAGATGGTAAAAGACCTGAATAAACACTCGACTATTGAAATAACAAATATTCAAAGACAAACAAAAATATGCATAAATGCTGAGGATAGAAGTCAGTTACAAATCAATCAATCAATCAATCGTATTTATTGAGCACTTACTGTGTGCAGAGCACTGTACTAAGCGCTTGGGAAGTACAAGTTGGCAACATATAGAGACAGTCCCTACCCAACAGTGGGCTCACAGTCTAAAAGGGGGAGACAGAGAACAAAACCAAACATACTAACAAAATAAAATAAATAGAATAGATATGTACAAGTAAAATAAATGAATAACTAGAGTAATAAATATGTACAAACATATATACATATAAGCAGGTGCTGTGGGGAAGGGAAGGAGGTAAGGTGGGGGGATGGAGAGGGGGACAAATTATTAAAGGTGGTGTTTAGGAGATGTGAATTAATCAGGGAAGGCTTCCAGAAGGACACGGGCTTTTAAGACAGCTCTGACAACCGTGGTCTGGCCAATTTGGGAGAGGAGGAATTTCCAGGTTCAGGGAAAAGTGTAAACGGAGGGTCAGAGGAGGGAAAATTGAAGCAAGGAAGAATAAAATGGTGACTTTGGGAGGGGTGACCAGTGTGAGCTGAGTAATGGGTGAGGGCAGTTGATTATAAGATGGAGGAAGAGAGTGGAGAGCCTTGAAGCCAGTGATACAGAGTTTCTGCTGGAGGCAGAGGAAGGTGGGGAGTCACTGGGGACTTCTGAGGAGGGATTTGGGCTGGGTGATATTTCAAGTCGATGATTCATGCAGCAGCTTCTAGCGTGGATTGAAGAGGGTGGAGGCTGGAGGCAGGGAGACCAGAGAAGAGACTGATTCACCAATCGAACCGTGACAAGAAGACTGTCTGAACCACGGTGGGGGTTGTTTGTGTGGAGGGGAAGGGGGCCGGGCGGATCCAGGAAATGTTGTCCAGCAAGAACCGGCAGGATTTAGCAGGTGTCTGTTTGGAGGAGAGAGCTGAAAGGCAGCTCTTGAGGAAGATTCTCGAGTTGCGGGACTCTGGGACGGGAAGGATTGTGGGGTTGAAGTTGGGAAGGGGAATGGGTTTAGTGGGATTTGCCAATATACCTGAATCCCAAACTGCACTATGACTTCTATTCCAGCACCGAGTCTCACTTGAACAGAACTATCATATTTTGTAGTGCAGTTTGGGGAGACGGAACTAGGGGTATGGGATTCTAGAAACACGTCACTTTTCTGCAAGGTGTCCCCTCAATCAATCAATCAATCAATCGTATTTATTGAGCGCTTACTGTGTGCAGAGCACTGTATTAAGCGCTTGGGAAGTACAAGTTGGCAACATAGAGAGACAGTCCCTACCCAACAGTGGGCTCACAGTCTAAAAGACACCACAAGTTTTGTTAGGTGCCGGTTGTTAGGTTTATCTTTCTAGACGGGCGGAAAGAAAATACGCCCAGGCATACAGGCACGGTGAAGGTTTTCATCTACTTATGTATCGTCAAGCCTTCGAAATGCACTTTTCCATCAACACTGGAACTTCTTTGTAGAACCGTTTAGCTAAAGTAAGGAAAGGTGAATGGGGAGTTCTGGTTTAATTCTACACATCCCCCCCTCTTGAGGACCAGCTCCCTTTCAGGCTCACTGAATATTTTAGTAGCAAATGTGCCATCACCCATTAGTGAACATTGTCCTTTATATTTTACTCTACTTACCATTCTAAATTTCACCCGCTTTTTTTTTATCAGAAAAATTCTTTTTTTTTAAAAAAAATGAAGAAGCATTTTAGGTTAAATCAAATATTCCACTACTTTATTACTCTGTTGCTTCCCCCTGTACAGTGAGGCTCACCTGGGACAGAGGCTTCGTCTGACTTAATTATCCGGTAGACCAGTGCTTTGCACATAGTAAGCGCTTAACAAATGCCATTATTATTATTATTATTATTATTACCCCAGCGTTTAGTACAGCGATTGACACATAATAGGCACGTAACAAATACCGCAATTATTATTAACTATTACATACCTCTTGCAGAATTTCCGGGTACTGAGCCAATACAGTGAGTTCACAGTCACCAGTGACTTGTCTTTCTGTTTCAGGACTCCTTCAAGGCTATGCCCATGAAAACAGGGCACCTCTGCATCTTCTTTAGTCCAGATGAACTGGAAGCTTGAAGGGCTAGTCTTTTCAACCCTTGGCGTTGAATCGGCAAGGGCGCTAAACTGTTTCTGAAGGTTCACTACCATTTCTGGAGTACGAGAAAACAAGGATTAAGCCGCAAAGTGCAGTCACATTCCTGACCTGGTAACAAGTTTGACGTTTCCCATATTTTCGAGAGAAAATCAGTCTGTGGTGTAGTTTACCCGGTATTTTCGCGTTTAGCAGACGTCTGCCCTGCAGAGTCCTCTGTACTGAAATTTGCCCATCTCCAAAACCATGTTGCCAACTTGTACTTCCCAAGAGCTTAGTACAGTGCTCTGCACACAGTAAGCGCTCAATAAAAAAAGATCGAATGAATGAATGTTGTTTCTACAAAGCAAGTTAAATCCTGTTTCTATAGCTGGGCATCTCTGATTGGACATTAACACGTTCAGATGGGAAAAACGACAAGAAAAAGCCATCATCTTAGATTTCTAGGGAGGAAATTGGGCTCAATGCTCAAAACAACAACCCAAACGACTTCATATGGCCCAGGGGGAGGAATACGGTCCTGGGAATCAGAGGGCTGGGTCCTGCATCTGCCACTTTCCTGCTATGAGACGCTTAATAATAATAATTGGCATTTGTTAAGTGCTTACTATGTGCAAAGCACTGTTCTAAGCGCTGGGGAGGACACAGGGTGATCAGGTTGTCCCATGTGGGGCTCACAGTCTTCATCCCCATTTTACAGATGAGGTAACTGAGGCTCAGAGAAGTTAAGTGACTTGCCCAAGATCACACAGCAGACATGTGGCGGAGCCGGGATTCAAACCCATGACCTCTGACTCCAAAGCCCGGGCTCTTTCCACCGAGCCACGCTGCCTCTCTGCTTAACTTCTCTGTACCTCAGTTTTCTTATTTATAAAAATGGGGATACCTGTCTCCCTCCCACATAGAGTAAGCGCTCCATGTGGGACAGGGACTGTGTGTGACCTGCTCTTTTTGTATCTACTCCAGTGCTTAGCACAGTGCTTGACCCATAATAAGCACTTTACAACTTCCCAAATGATTACTATTGTTCCTCTCCTCCTCCTCCCCCGTCTCCATCCACGTCGCCTTACCTCCTTCTCTTCCCCACAGCACCTGTATATATGTTTGTACGTATTTATTACTCTATTTATTTACTTATTTTACTTGTACATATTTATTCTACTTATTTTATTTTGTTAATACGTTTTGTTTTGTTCTCTGTCTCCCCGTTCTAGACGGTGAGCCCGTTGTTGGGTAGGGACCATCTCTAGATGTTGCCAGCTTGTACTTCCCAAGCGCTTAGTACAGTGCTCTGCACACAGTAAGCGCTCAATAAATACGATTGAATGAATGAATGAATGAATGAAAATTGTTGTTGTTACTGTTACTCACGTCTCCTTTTGCAAACTGTTGCTTTTTCCTTGGCTGAGTAATACAAAGGCTTTTCGCTTTTCCACTGGTACCTTCAGGTAAAAAAAGAAAAAGAAAAAAAATCAACATGATGAAAAGGGATACTAGTAGTAAGAACCGCGGCATTTGTTAAGCGCTGACTATGTGCCGAGCACTGTACTAAGCGCTGTAAGTAAGCACTAAGCACTGTACTAAGCGCTGGGGTGGGTACAAGCATATATGAAAAAGCGTGGCTCAGTGGCAAGAGCCCGGGCTTTGGAGCCAGAAGTCATGGGTTCAAATCTCCGCTCCGCCAATTGTCAGCTGTGTGACTTTGGGCAAGTCACTTAACTTCTCTCTGTCTCAGTGACCTCATCTGTAAAATGGGGATTAAGACTGTGAGCCCTCCGTGGGACAACCTGATCACCTCGTAACCTCCCCAGCACTTAGAACAGTGCCTCGCACATAGTAAGCGCTTAATAAATGCCATCACTATTATTTTTTTATATGATGTGCATATAGATATACTTGACTTGCATATAGCTATAATTGTATTTACTCTGATGGTTTTGACACCTGTCTATATGTTTTGTTTTGTTGTCTGTCTCCCCTTCTAGACTGTGAACCCATTGTTGGGATCGGAGCGGTCTCTATAATAATAATAATAATAATGATGGCATTTGTTAAGCGCTTACTATGTGCAGAGCACTGTTCTAAGCGCTGAATGACTTGCCCAGAGGCACACAGCGGCTGAGGCGGAGGCGGGATTAGAACCCACGACCTCTGACTCCCAAGTCTGCACGCTTTCCACTGCGCCACGGTGCTTCTCTACTGACTTGTACTTCCCAAATGCCTAGTACAGTGCAAACAGTAAGCGCTCACTAAATACGACTGAATGAAAAACAAATGGGGTTGGACACAGTCCCTGCCCCGCGTGGGGCTCACAGTCTCAATCCCCAGTTTACAGATGAGGTCACTGAGGCCCGGAGAAGGGAAGTGACTTCCCCAGGGTCACAAGGCTGAGAAGTGGCAGAGCCGGGATTAGAACCCACGACCTTCTGACTCGCAGGCAAGTGCTCCATCCACTACGCTTCTCTCCGTACGGCCCGCTGCTCAGCCCGACGGCATCCACCCGAACAATTTTAGGGATGATACGAGACGTGCTTAATAATGGATGCGGCGGCTCGTGCTCGGGACGGCTTTCCAGCCTCCAATCTGGCTGCTAAATCCAGGTGTGGCTCGATAAGACTCTCTGGATCCACTCCCGCCTTCGGTGTCGGCCATGTGTCCCAGCGTGGCTCAGTGGAAAGAGCCCGGGCTTTGGAGTCAGAGGTCATGGGTTCGAATCCCCACTCCGCCACATGTCTGCTGTGTGACTTAACTTCTCTGAGCCTCAGTGACCTCATCTGTAAAATGGGGATTAAGACTGTGAACCCCACATGGGACAACCTGATCACTCTGTATCCCCCCCAGCGCTTAGAACAGTGTTTTGCACACAGTAAGCGCTTAACAAATGCCAACATTATTATTATTATTATTATGTGTCGGGGGCTCAGTTAGCTGTAGATCCCCCCCACCGCTAAAAGAGCAGAGCGAGGTACGTGATCCTGCAGGTTTGGGCCTCAAACCCCAACTGCTACTCTTCAGCGAGAAGTAGTCCAACTTCCACTCTCGGGCTCGCTCACGGCTGCCCCTCGGCAAATCAATCAATGGTATTTACTGAGCGTTTATTGTGTGCAGAGCACTGTACTAAGCTGTTGGGAGAAGACAATAGAGTTGGTAGGTTCAATCCCTGCTCTCAAAGAGCTTATTTTATTGATAGGCCCTAGGCCCTCCTCACTAGTCTCCCTGCCTTCAGCCTTTCCCCTCTCAGTCCATACTCTGCAATGCTCTCTGAATCATCTTCCTGTAATGTTGCTCTCCATTCCCCAGAGATGTTCAATCAATGCCGAAGAAAACTCCCTTACCACCGGCTTTAAGGTGCTCCGCCTGTTTTCTGTGGGGCGCCGGTATCGGTGCTCTTCGCCTGCTACGTGGCTGCCTGGCATTCTTTGCTCCTCCCAAGATCATCTTCTAATTGTACCCTGCTCCCGATTCAACCACATCTTAACCCTTGCTCCCACTGTCCCCCTGGGCCTGGAACTCCTTCCCTTCCCAAATCCACCAGATCTCAGCCCTTCCCATTTTTAAAGCCCTCCGAAAATTCCATCTCCTCCAGCAAGTCTTTCCCAAATACTTTCCAATACACTAACTCAACGACCACTCCAGGGCTTTCTATATTTCTCCGCCACGTGTCTGCTGTGTGACCTTGGGCAAGTCACTTAACTTCTCTGAGCCTCAGTTCCCTCATCTGTAAAATGGGGATTAAGACTGTGAGCCCCACGTGGGACAACTTGATCACCTTGTATCCCCCCCCAGCGCTTAGAACAGTGCTTTGCATATAATTCCCCCGGGTCTGGAATGCCCTCCCTCCTTACATCCGCCAAGCTAGCTCTCTTCCTCCCTTCAAGGCCCTACTAAGAGCTCACCTCCTCCAGGAGGCCTTCCCAGACTGAGCCCCTTCCTTCCTCTCCCGCTAATCCCCCTCTCCATCCCACCCATCTTACCTCCTTCCCTTCCCTACAGCACCTGTATATATGTATATATGTTTGTACATATTTATTACTCTATGTATTTATTTATTTATTTTACTTGTACATATCTATTCTATTTATTTTATTTCGTTAGCAAGTTTGGTTTTGTTCTCCGTCTCCCCCTTTTAGACTGTGAGCCCACTGTTGGGTAGGGACTGTCTCTGTATGTTGCCAACTTGTACTTCCCAAGCACTTAGTACAGTGCTCTGCACACATTAAGTGCTCAATAAATACGACTGATTGATTGATTACCCACCCTCAGCAATTATGTGCCTATGCATATTCAGATCCTTGTTCTTCTTGCTATTCTATTTGTAAGCATCCTGTCTATTTATTTTGCAAATGATGTGCATATAGCTATAATTCTAATTGTTCTGATGATTTTGACACCTGTCTACATGTTTTGCTTTGTTGTCTGTCTCCCCCTTCTAGACTGTGAGCCCGCTGTTGGGTAGGGACCGTCTCTATATGTTGTCGACTTGTACTTCCCAAGCACTTAGTACAGTGCTCTGCACACAGTAAGCGCTCAATAAATACGATTGAATGAATCCCCCTTCTAGACTGTGAGCCCATTGTTGGGTGGGGACCGTCTCTATATGTTGCCGACTTGTACTTCCCAAGCACTTAGTACAGTGCTCTGCACATAGTAAGCACTCAATAAATACGATTGAATGAATGAATGAATGACCGTTTCTCCCGTTCGACTGTAAACTCCTCCTCGTCAGGTAACGAATCTTTTGCTCTGGCTGTACTTCCCCAGGTACTCAATAAATATTATTACTTCTACTATTTCAGATCCCCTACCTGCTGCAGTCAGGGAGATTTCACTGCAACTGTCTTAACAGTGAATTTTTCCTCCTTTCCACATCTCACCCTTCCCTGCCTCACTTTCCTCACTGCTACTGCTGAAAGGAAAGTCATCTCAGCAGTGTCGGGGAAGACAGTTATCCAAGCAGAGGTAGAGTTGAAATCCTCTCTGAGATGGGCAGAAGGAGGTGAATTTTGGCCTTAAAAAGCCCAAAAGGCTTGAGCTTTAATACGCCCCAAGGAATGTACAAGCAGGTAAACATGGAAACATAAGCACATATCCAGTCTTAGGAGGTACCAAGAAAACTCTAACTAAAAGCTGGCAGCAAACCTTTAAAAATATAAAACAGTAGGTCAAAGGTAAATTTGACACCTACTTCTATTTTTGTTTACGGAAGACCCGAAGGCAAAGTTTGTGTTTTTCTGTGGCACGGGGAGGTGAAGAAAGAGAGTGGGGGAGGAACTGACATCGGTACATGTGGATGAGGCTGATGAAAATTTTATGAGGTAAAAAGAAATATGATAAGCTAATGTTTCTGGTCAAAGGCTACTCTCCATATTAATTAAATCAATCAATCAATCAATCGTACTTATTGAGCGCTTACTGTGTGCAGAGCACTGGACTAAGCGCTTGGGAAGTACAAGTCAGCAACACATAGAGCCGGTCCCTACCCAACAGCGGGCTCACAGTCTAGAAGATTAATTAAATGTATAAAACATACAATTTTAGCATCCATATACACGACCTATATCTGTAGAGAAGCAGCGTGGCTCAGTGGAAAGAGCCCGGGCTTTGGAGTCAGAGGTCACGGGTTCAAATCCTGGCTCCACCAACTGCCTGCTGTGTGACCTCGGGCAAGTCACTTAACTTCTCTGTGCCTCAGTTCCTTCATCTGTAAAATGGGGGTTAAGACTGTGAGCCCCCCCGTGGGATAACCTGATCACCTTGTAACCTCCCCAGCGCTTAGAACAGTGCTTTGCACACAGTAAGCGCTTAATAAATGTCATTATTATTATTATTACAGAAAAACGGACAGAGTGCCTCAGAAAAGGCCACGTACCTTGCCCTGGCTTCCTCTAATTTTTTCTGCTTCTCGTCCATCGTTTTCCTCATGAGGTTGTACCACTTTCTGAAATCAAAGCAGGGCTTATCTGAAAAGAAAATACATCCCAAATCAGTGACCCGGAAATCACCACATACACAGGCCTCACGCAGTGGGAGATTCTCGGAAATGGGGCTTCCCTGCATGAAATATCCTCTCAGTGTGGCTAGTAAAAAAAAATACGGAGATCTCATGTTTATCAATTTCATGAAAGCTTCTGACTTCATGGAATGCTGTTTTCAGTGCACTCGCTGAACCTGGACTACACATCCATTCGTCTGGAGGAGAAGAGGGGCGACTGCAGAACGGGAAGCTGGAATAGCCAACGGACCCGGCTATAAAACCTTCCCAGAGAATCAAGCTGAGCACCCCAATCTCGTCAAAACACCTCTCTTTCTTGTTAATGTCAGTCAGTCAATCGTACTTATTGTGCGCTTACTGTGTGCAGAGCAATCAATCAATCAATCGATCGTATTTATTGAGCGCTTACTGCGTGCAGAGCACTGGACTAAGCGCTTGGGAAGTACAAGTGGGCAACATATCGAGACAGTCCCTACCCAACAGTGGGCTCACAGTCTAAAAGGGGGAGACAGAGAACGAAACCAAACATACTAACAAAATAAAATAAATAGAATAGATATGTACAAGTAAAATAAATAAATAAATAGAGTAATAAATATGCACAAACATATATACATTTATACAGGTGCTGTGGGGAAGGGAAGGAGGTAAGATGGGGGGGATGGAGAGAGGACACTATAACAGTACGATGAGAAGCAACGTGGCTCATTGGAAAGAGCCCGGGCTTGGGTTCTAATCCCGGCTCCGCCACTTGTCACTTTGGGCAAGTCACTTCATTTCTCTGGGCCTCAATTCCCTCATCTGTAAAATGGGGATGAAGACTGTGGGACACCCTGATCACCTTGTATCAACCCCAGCACTTAGAACAGTGCTTTGCACACTGTAAGCGCTTGACAAATGTTACTATTATTATTATTATTACAACAGACACATCCCCTGCCCACAGTGAGATTACAGTCTAGAGGGGAAGACAGACATAATATAAATAAATATGTACGTAAGTGCTGTGGGGCTGGGAGGGACGACGAATAAAGAAGCGGGAGGGAGGGCTTGTCGGGGAAGGCCTCTTGGAGGAGGTGGGCCTTTAATATAAAGGCTTTGAATCAATCAATCAATCGTATTTATTGAGCGCTTACTGTGTGCAGAGCACTGTACTAAGCGCTTAGGCGGGGAGAATAATTGTCTGTCGGATATAAAGACGGAGGGCGTTCCAGGCCAGAGGCAGGAGGTGGGCGAGGGTTCGGTGGTGAGGGGCTTTTCATGGTGTCTCTGAACCCTGCTTCTTCTGGGGACGGGGCAGACCATAAAACCGTACGCTGCTTTCTCTTTTTCCTTTCTTCCTCCTGGGAAAGGAGTGTGATTATGAGCCGGACTTGTTGGGGCTTGCGATGGGGTGGGGGGAAGGGATAGAGTATGCAAAACATCTCCCACTTCATTATTTTTATTAGTATTATTAATCATATTTGTGAGCGCTTACTGTACTAAACGCTTGGGAGAGTATGATATACCATCGGACGAGCTCACAGTCTAGAGGGGGAGACGGACAGTAATATAAATAAATGAATAGGTGAACAATTAACTGGATTTATTAAGCACTTACTGCGTGCAAAGCACTGTACTAAGCACTCGGGAGAGTACAATATAACTAGGCTGTGTTGGGTAGGGACCGTCCCCATATGTTGCCGACTTGTACTTTCCAAGCGCTCAGTACAGTGCTCTGCACACAGTAAGCGCTCGATAAATATGATTGAATGAATGAATGAAGCAGACACATTCCCCACCCACAACGAGCTCACGGTCTAGCGGCGGAGACCGACATTAAATATAAATAAATCTATAAACAAATTATTATTAATAATCAGATTTATCGAGCGCTTACTGTGTGCATTTGTTGGCAGGGTGCAGAATGGCGACCTTGCCCTAAGTGTGGAATCAGGAAGCCGTATTCAGGATCGGTTTTAGATACTATGTGAAAACCTCCTATTAATCGTCCTTCAAACTCTTAGAGAGTGAATATAAACTCTCGTAGAGATAGCCCGGTTCTAAAATGATGAGAAGCAGCGCGGCTCAGTGGAAAGAGCCCGGGCCTTGGAGCCGGAGGTCACGGGTTCAAATCCAGCCTCCGCCGATTGCCAGCTGTGTGACTTTGGGCAAGTCACCTCACTTCAGCGCTTAGAACCGTGCTTTGCACATAGTAAGCGCTTAATAAATGCCATTATTATTATTATTCTCTGTGCCTCAGTTCCCTCATCTGTAAAATGGGGATGAAGACTGTGAGCCCCCCGTGGGACAACCTGAGCCCCTTGTAACCTCCCCAGCGCTTAGAACAGTGCTTTGCACATAGTAAGTGCTTAATAAATGTCATTATTATTATTATTCTCTGTGCCTCAGTTCCCTCATCTGTAAAATGGGGATGAAGACTGTGAGCCCCCCGTGGGACAACCTGATCACCTTGTAACCTCCCCAGCGCTTAGAACAGTGCTTTGCACGTAGTAAGCGCTTAATAAATGCCATCATTAAGTCACTTCACTTCTGTGTGCCTCTCTCAGTTCCCTCATCTGTAAAATGGAGATTAAGACCGTGAGCCCTCCGTGGGACAACTTGATCACCTTGTTAAACTCCCTGGCGCTTAGAACAGTGCTTTGCACATAGTGAGCGCTTAATAAATGCTATTATTATTATTATTATTAATAATTAGGATTTCATGTGAGAAGCAGAGTGGCCTAGCGGAAAGAGCCCGGGCCTGGGAGTTGGAAGGAGCTGGGTTCTAATTCCAGCTCCGCCACTTGTCCGCTGGGTGACATTGGGCAAGTCGGGAAGCAGCATGGCTCAGTGGAAAGAGCCTGGGTTTTGGAGTCAAAGGTCATGAGTTCAAATTCCGGCTACGCCAATTTTCTTTTTTTATAGCATTTATTAAGCGTTTACTATGTGCAAAGCACTGTTCTAAGCACTGGCAATTGCCAGCTGTGTGACTTTGGGCAAGTCACTTCACTTCTCTATGCCTGTTCCCTCATCTGTAAAATGGGGATGAAGACTGTGAGCCCTCCGTGGGACAACCTGATCACCTTGTTACCTCCCCAGCGCTTAGAACAGTGCTTTGCGCATAGTAAGCGCTTAATACATGCTATCATTAAGTCACTTCATTTCTGTGTGCCTCTCTCGGTTGCCTCATCTGTAAAATGGAGATTAAGACTGTGAGCCCTCTGTGGGACAACTTGATCACCTTGTTAACCTCCCCAGCGCTTAGAACAGTGCTTTGCACATAGTAAGCGCTTAATATATGCTATTATTATTATTATTATTATTATTAATTAGGATTTCATGTGAGAAGCAGAGTGGCCTAGCGGAAAGAGCCCGGGCCTGGGAGTTGGAAGGAGCTGGGTTCTAATTCCAGCTCCGTCACTTGTCCGCTGGGTGACATTGGGCAAGTCGGGAAGCAGCATGGCTCAGTGGAAAGAGCCTGGGTTTTGGAGTCGAAGGTCATGAGTTCAAACCCCGGCTACAACAATTTTCTTTTTTTAAAGCATTTATTAAGCGCTTACTATGTGCAAAGCACTGTTCTAAGCACTGGCAATTGCCAGCTGTGTGACTTTGGGCAAGTCACTTCACTTCTCTGTGCCTCAGTTCCCTCATCTGTAAAATGGGGATTAAGACTGTGAGCCCTCCGTGGGACAACTTGATCACCTTGTTACCTCCCCAGCGCTTAGAACAGTGCTTTGCGTATAGTAAGCGCTTAATAAATGCTATCATTAAGTCACTTCTGTGTGCCTCTCTCGGTTGCCTCATCTGTAAAATGGAGATTAAGACTGTGAGCCCCCCGTGGGACAACTTGATCACCTTGTTACCTCCCCAGCGCTTAGAACAGTGCTTTGCACATAGTAAGCGCTTAATAAATGCCATCATTAAGTCACTTCACTTCTGTGTGTCTCTCTCAGTTACCTCATCTGTAAAATGGAGATTAGGACCGTGAGCCCCATGAGAGACACGGCCTGTATCCAACCTCATTGAATGAATGAATTAGCTTGAATCTACCCCACTTAGCACAAGCTTAGTACAGGGCTTAGCACAGAGTAAGCGCTCAACCAATACAGTTAAAGAAAAAAAAATAAAAGAAATCGTCAATCGTATTTATTGAGTGCTTACTATGTGCAGAGCACTGTACTAAGCGCTTGGGAAGTACAAATCCCACCAGCAAGGACCAGTACCTGTTTTGTTCTCTTCATTTCTTTTGGAAGCAATCCTGGATAGAGACCTGAAAATATATTATCATGAAATTTACCGCTCATCTGGAAAACCCAGTTTTAGAGGCTGGAGAATTCCGAAACAAAAATGCAAACCTAAAACTTCTGACACCATAACGGATAAAATGTATCTTCATTTTTGTAAAGCGTCCTTTTCTAAAATTATAACTATACATTCGAAAAGAGATTCATTCATTCAATCGGATTTGCTGAGCGCTTACTGTGTGCAGAGCACTGTACTAAGCGCTTGAAAAGAGATGCTAAAGTACTTGAATGGAGAGTACGCTGCTCGCTCTAAATACCTAAGATCGACTGCAGAGTTATTTTCTGCTTTATAGAGAAAGGATGCCTGAAATCGCTAAGCTTGAGCTCACCAGCATCTCTAATAACCAGAATCCAAATAGATACACTAGAAAGCCAAAATAAAATCTCTAACAGCCTCGACTTTGTATGGTAAATCGGATTCCCTTTTTGTCTTTTTAGCCTAAAGTGGTTTCCATTCAGTGTACATAATCAACAAAAATACATTTTAAATTAATTTAAATTTTCAAGTGTGCATGTACAGATTTAGCATGATAAAATATTACACCCAACAAAACACAGACAAAAAATAGGTGCATGCTCACCATTCAAATTTATCATTGAATAAAAGAGTATTTTCAACACTATCATAATGATGGCTACAGCTTGACCGTAGTACGTTTTCAATTAATTTAGATTTTAAAGTGTAGGTGTACAAATTTAGCATGTCAGGGCCTTACACCCAACCAAATATGAACAAAAGATAGGTGTATACTCACCATTCGGATTTATCATCCAATAAAAAGAGGATTTTCAACACGATTACAATGACGGCTACAGCTTGAACATCGTATCTCACAGTCTTGGCAATTTTTGCTATCGGATCAAACGTCAAAAAATTCACGTCTCCTATATTGGTAATCTTTACCACTTGGGAGGTCCAGTCATGCAGTTCATCTGGTAGAGAGTTAAAGAGTTTAAACGCGTTCACTTGTCTAGCACATCTGAATACGCTGAATTATAAAAACGGTATTTCAAACTTTAGGGAAAAGCTTTCTCGAAGGAAAAAAAATCAAATTTGGCATAGAACTCGCTAAAGTACCAGAACTCATTATTATAAATCAACTTTGCCTTTAATGTTGTCAACAGTGCTCCCTTCAAAGCCCTACTGAGAGCTCACCTCCTCCAGGAGGCCTTCCCAGACTGAGCCAACTTGTACTTCCCAAGCGCTTAGTCCAGTGCTCTGCACACAGTAAGCGCTCAATAAATACGATTGAATGAATGAATGAGCCCCCTCCTTCCCCTCCCCACAGCACCTGTACATATGTTTGTACAGATTTATTACTCTAGTTTACTTGTACATATTTACTATTCTACTTATTTTATTTTGTTAATATGTTTCGTTTTGTTGTCTGTCTCCCCCTTCTAGACTGTGAGCCCGCTGTTGGGTAGGGACCATCTCTATATCTTGCCCACATGTACTTCCCAAGCGCTTAGTACACTGCTCTGCACACAGTAAGCGCTCAATAAATATGATCGAATGAATGAATGAATTCTAGACTTTGAGCCCGCTGTTGGTTAGTGACTGTCTCTATATGTTTCCAACTTGTACTTCCCAAGCCCTTAGTACAGTGCTCTGCACACAGTAAACAAACGCTCAATAAATACGATTGAATGAATGAATGAATTCTAGACTGTGAGCCCACTGTTGGGTAGGGACCGTCTCTATATGTTGCCAACTTGCACTTCCCAAGCGCTTAGTACAGTGCTCTGCACACATCATCATCATCATCAATCGTATTTATTGAGCGCTTACTGTGTGCAGAGCACTGTACTAAGCGCTTGGGAAGTACAAGTTGGCAACATATAGAGACAGTCCCTACCCAACAGTGGGCTCACAGTCTAAAGGGGCTCACAGTCTAAAAAGTAAGCACTCAATAGTAAGCACTCAATAAATACAATTGAATGAATGAATGAATTCTAGACTGTGAGCTCACTGTTGGGTAGGGACCGTCTCTAGATGTTGCCAACTTGTACTTCCCAAGCGCTTAGTACAGTGCTCTGCACACAGTAAGCGCTCAATAAATACGGCTGAATGAATGAATGAATGAACACTGTGGGCAGAAAAACAAAGTACAAAAAGTAGGGGCAAAATTTTAAGAAGGATCGTAGTACTGGAAGGGCAATGCGGTGAAAGATGTTTTCCAGATTCTTAAGCTTGGTTTTCACTGGATAAAAATAAAATGTTAGATCCACTTTAAGAGATAGAACATTCACAAATAATAATCTCATAATCTCACATGAGAAATACACCACCATAAAAAAAATTCAGAGCCTTATTGTCTTTCAGCTTGGTATGGATCTTACTTGATGTTTCAGGGGAGGTAGTGTGGCCTAATGGAAAGAGCACAGCCCGGGAGTCAGAGGACCTGAATTCATTCATTCAATCGTATTTATTGAGCGCTTACCGTGTGCAGAGCACTGTGCTGAGCGCTTGGGAAGGACAAGTTGGCAACACATAGAGACGGTCCCTACCCAACGGCGTTCGAGTCTCAGGCTACTGTGTGACCTTGGGCAAGTCGCTAGACCTTTCTGGGTCACCATCATCATCATCAATCGTATTTATTGAGCGCTTACTATGTGCAGAGCACTGTACTAAGCGCTTGGTTTCCTCATTTGTAAAATGGGGATGAGCTAAGACTGTGAGCTTCATGAGCCCTGTGTCCAACCGCATTGCTTTGAATCTATTCTAGTGCTTATCACATATTAAACGCTTAATAAATGCCATAGTTAATATTTCTGCTGGAAACCAGGCTAACATTTGATGGTTTGCTACCTCTCTGCACAATTTGGCAAGCACCATGGGCAAGCTCCGCCACGGCAATCAATCAATCAATCGTATTTATTGGCGCTTACTGTGTGCAGAGCACTGGACTAAGCGCTTGGGATGTACAAGTTGGCAACATATAGAGACAGTCCCTACCCAACAGTGGGCTCACATGTCTGCTGTGTGACCTTGGGCAAGTCGCTTACCTTCTCTGAGCCTCAGTTCCCTCCTCTGTAAAATGGGGATGAAGACTGTGAGCCCCCCGTGGGACAACCTGATCACCCTGTATCATTCCCAGCGCTTAGAACAGTGCTTGGCACATAGTAAGCGCTTAACAAATACCATTATTATTATTATTACTGGGAAGAGCATGAGCCTGGGAATCAGAGGACCCGGGTTCTAATCCCGGCTCAGCCACTTCTTTGCTGTGCGGCCTTGGGTGAGTCACTTCTCGGGCCTCAGTTTCCTTACTGGTAAAATGGAGATTCAATATCTGTTCTCCCTCCAACTTTGACTGTGAGTCATAGGTTCTAAAACCGGCTCAGCCACTTGTCTGCTGGTTGTGACCCTGGGCAAGTCACTTCACTTCTCTGGGCCTCAGTTACCTCATCTGGAAAATGGGGATTAAGAGTGTGAGCCCTGTGTGGGACAGAGACTGTGTCTAACCCGACTTGCTTCTATCCACCCCAGCGCTCAGTACAGTGCCTGGCACATAGTAAGCACTTAACAAATACCATCATTACCGGGTAGGGATTGTGTCCATCTGTTGCCGAATTGTACTTTCCAATAATAATAAAAATGATGGCATTTATTAAGCGCTTACTATGTGCAAAGCACTGTTCTAAGCGCTGGGGAGGTTACAAAGTGATCTGGTTGTCCCACAGGGGGCTCACAGGCTTAATCCCCATTTTACAGATGGGGTAACTGAGGCCCAGAGAAGTGCAGTGACTTGCCCAACTGACAATTGACGGAGCCGGGATTTGATCCCGCGAACCGTGACTCTAAAGTCCAGGCTCTTTCCACTGAGCCACGCTGCTTCTCTGCTTCCAAGCATTTAGTACAGTGCTCTGCAATCAATCAATCCATCGTATTTATTGAGCGCTTACTGTGTGCAGAGCACTGTACTAAGCGCTTGGGAAGTCCAAGTTGGCAACATCTAGAGACAGTCCCTACCCAACAGCAGGCTCACGGTCTAAAAGGGGGAGACAGAGAACAAAACCAAACATACTAACAAAATAAAATAAATAGAATAGATAGGTACAAGTAAAATAAATAGAGTAATAAATATGTACAAACATATATACAGGTGCTGTGGGGAAGGGACGGAGGTAAGTGCTCAATAAATACGACTGACTGAATGAATGGAGTTGCTTCTATTCATCCTGGATTTTGCTGCGGAGTGAAGTTGGAGTAAAGCCTTTATAATAATAATTATTATATTTGTTAAGTGCTTCCGATGTGCCAGGCACTGTACTAAGCGCTGGGGTGGATAGAAGCAAATCGGGTTAGACAGAGTCTCCGTCCCACAGGGGTTTCACAGTTCACGGAGGAGGGTTTGGGCATGGAACCCCCAATAAGCGCTCAATAAATACGATTGAATGAATGAATGAATAATAGCATTTATTAAGGGCTTCCTATGTGCAAAGCACTGTTCTAAGCGCTGGGGCGGTTACAAGGTGATCAGGCTGTCCCACGGGGGGCTCGCACTCTTGATTCCCAAGCTAAGCGCTTGGGAGAGGACAATACAACAATAAACGGACACAATCCCTGCCCACAACAAGCTCACAGTCTAGAGGGAGAGATAGATGTTGAAGTGCAGCTCAGTGGAAAAAGCCCGGGCTTGGGAGTCCGAGGTCATGGGTTCAAATCCCAGCTCCGCCAACTGTCCGCTGTGTGACTTTGGGCAAGTCGCTTCACTTCTCTGGGCCCCAGTTCGCTCATCTGGAAAATGGGGATTGACTGTGAGTCCCCCGTGGGACGACCTGATCACCTTGTGACCTCCCCAGCGCTTAGAACAGCGCTTTGCACATAGTAAGCGCTTAACAAATGCCATCATCATTATTATTATTACTTCCTCCGGGCCACGTTGCTCATTTTGGCCAGCTTTTCGGGTCTTTTCAGGTCCTCCTTGACGATGGATTTTTTTCATATGCGCAGGAACCCCACTTGGGCTGGTGATGATGTGGTGGATCCACTGAACTCTTCAATGCGGCTACGGCACTTGTACGGAACCGGAGTGATTTTTCGGAGATGCTCGTCGATGATATTTATTGAGCATTTACTGTGTGCAGAGCACTGTACTAAGGGCTTGGGAGAGTAAAACACAACAGAGTTGGGAGACACATTCCCTGATCTACACAAGCTTAATGCCTAGATGTGTAAAAGCCTTTAGTTTGGTGGTGGCCCTGGATCACTTGAGCCTTGGTAACTCTCCCCTGCTTGCTGTTTTTTTTTGGTTCGATTTTTATTTTTAATGGTACGGAAGCACTTAATAATAATAATGGCATTTATTAAGCGCTTACTATGTGCAGAGCACTGTTGCGTCAGGCAATGTACTAAGAGCAGGGGTAGAGACAAGCTAATCAATTTGGACACAGTCCCTGTTCCACGTAGGGATCGCAATCTTAATCCCCCATTTTACGGCTGAGGAAACACAGAGAAGTTAAGTGACTTACCCAAGGTCACACAGCGGAGGAGTGGTGGAGTCAGGATTTGAACCCGGATCCCTCTCTCAGGCCCACGCAGTATCCACTAGGCCCTGCTGTTTGATCGCTAATCCCTAGAGAGGCTTTTGCAGGCCTTCATTTTGTTACGATCAGGAGGAGTAACGTTGATGTTGTTGACGTTTATGAGGTTTGGCCTGAAGGACCAGTTCTGTCAACCAATCAATTAATCGTATTTATTGAGCGCTTACTGTGTGCAGAGCACTGTACTAAGCGCTTAGCACTGTACCCGACAGGTTGTTGGGACTGGGGGCTAAGTTTAAATCGGAGGTGATGTTGGTTAAAACGTGGTGGGAGACCCCAGCGGAGAAGGCCTCCTGCTTTTCCTTTTACGGATTTCAAAAGAAAATCACATCTTTAAGACTGTTTATTCGGGTATCAGCGCGGTATTTTTTGCAGGTACCGAAGTCCTGAATTTCCCACATTTCCAGTTTAGCGAGAAACTCAGGAATCGATTACATCAGCGGATTCCAGCCACATTTCCTGGGTCTAGCTATATTCTGAATCAGGTCTAAAGTGAATACTTTTTAGACTGTCTCACTACACCAACCGCCTCAAAGGAGTTAATGCCATTCTTGTTAACCCTCAGTTGAGTCTGCTCTAGCCTAACAACAGAAACCTTATACGGTATCACTTTAATGTTGTTTTCTTTATTACGATTTCATGACCTGATAACCACATTTTATCATGTTTAAACTGAAAAAAAAAAAACCTTCTCTCTTCACCCATCACAAGCCATTACCGTTCTAGTAATTCGCTTAGTTTTCAGCAATCTTCTTCATTATTTAAAAAATAATAATCTCATTTCCACTACTGAAAGTTTTGGTCAGGAAGGAATACAGGTGCCTATTTTATTTTGGCCAATTAATGGTGTACTGTCAACATTTTAAAGGGACTAAGTGATCTCAATAGGAAAATGCCAACATGAGCTCGTAAGTGATAAGGGATTAGAAGCAGCGTGGCTCAGTGGAAAGAGCCAGGGCTTTGGGGTCAGAGGTCATGGGTTCGAATTCCGGCTCTGCCAGCTGTCAGCTGTGTGACTTTGGGCACGTCACTTAACTTCTCTGTGCCTCAGTTACCTCATCTGTAAAATGGGGATGAAGACTGTGAGCCTCGCGTGGGGCAACCTGATCACCTTGTAACCTCCTCAGCGCTTAGAACGGTGCTTTCCACGTAGTAAGCACTTAATAAATGCCATCATTATTATTATTACTATTATTATCAAACCACAGTACACTAATTTATCATTGTCCCTGTTTCAAAATAGTGCAGGATGGTCTATAGGTGTGAATATATCCATAGATATCTGTAATTTATTTATTTATCTATTTATATATCTAGACTGTGAGCCCACAGTTGGGTAGGGACCGTCTCTATATGTTGCCAACTTGTACTTCCCAAACACTTAGTACAGCGCTCTGCACACAGTAAGTGCTCAATAAATACGAATGAATGAATGAATGACTTTATATTAATATTTGTCTCTCCTTCTAGACTGTTAGCTCACTGTGGGCAGGAATATGTCTGCTGTTATGCTGTACTCTCCCAAGTGCTTAGTACAGTGCTTTGCTCACAGTAAGTGCTCAATAAATACGACTGAATGAATGAATAAATGTAGCAATCCACAGGCACAACAAAGTGAATTTAAGCTATCATATCCACCATAACGTTGAATTCTCTCTTCAGTACTTTAAAATTCATTCACTCAGTTGTATTTATTGAGCGCTTACTGTGCGCAGGTAATGAGATGCTAAACAAAAGAAGTGTAGCTGTATTTGATAAGGAGCAAAAATTTAAATTCGCACAAGTATAAGGCAGATTTCATCAATTCCATTCCGTGCTTTTCTCTAATATATAAACAGTTCTCTGGCCAGAACTTGGGCGCTTGGGCAGAAACATCACATTACAAGGAATGGGAGAGGCACTCAGTAAAAGTAAAAAGTAAGAGATCATTTTGAAAATTTTTCAACACTTCCATGAAGTCATTAGTGAAAAAGCGATGAAAAGCGAGATGTTCTAAAATATTCCGAATGACCTTCCCACATGAATCGAAAATTATACGTGGCTTTGGGAGAATTTGGCTGTCATAAGCTGCCTGTCTCATATCACTGAAGGAATAGGCTATAAATAATAATAATAATAATAATAATGATGGCATTTGCTAAGCGCTTACTATGGGCAAAGCACTGTTCTAAGCGCTCCCAGTGATACTATTTCAGGTTCTTGTTGCAAAATTAGCCCAAACGCAAACCAGTCTTACCAGGTAAATTGGCTTCCATCAGGTACTTCATACACAGGATGTTTGGATGGAGAAAGGAGTTTTCAGTAATATCTGGAAAACGTGGCAAATCTAAAAACGTGGCAAGTTTGATCACCTTTTGGTAGATGTTTTCGTAAGTAGGCCAAGTCTGAAAAACAAAAGAAGTTGACAAAATGTGATTTTAATTCAGCTGCTTACGACAGCCTGTTTACATCGTCCCAAACCACTGGGTTTCTAAAATCTGCTTAACAAACACCCCGATTGCTGTCATTATCCCATATAATAATAATAATGATGATGGTATTTGTTAAGCGCTTACTATGTGCAAAGCACCGTTCTAAGCGCTGGGGAGGTTACAAGGTGGTCAGGTTGTCCCACGGGGGGGTCACAGTTTTAATCCCCATTTTACAGATGAGGGAACTGAGGCCCAGAAAAGTGAAGTGACTTGCCCAAAGTCACACAGCTGACAGTTGGCGGAGCCGGGATTTGAACCCATGACCTCTGACTCCAAAGCCAGGGCTCTTTTCCACTGAGCCACGCTGCTTCTCCAAGCAACCTTCTGATAATGGGGCCCAGCTAAAATATACATTTCTCACATAAGCAATGCGTGTCCTCCTTTTCGATTGTGAGCCGCCCAAGGGACAAGGAGCCTGCCCAATTGCCAGCGCTCAGTACAGTGCTCTGCACATAGTCACTGCTTCATAAATACCACTGCTCCTCCTCCTCACTGGCAGGATCAAGCCCCAAACACAGGTGGAAATATTATTTGTTCCAATTTCTTCATAAAAACACTGAGGCAGGAGTTTTCCTCAAGAGCAGGTAGCACTGTGGTGAGGAAGAAAAAGCCACGTTTCTTACTCAGAGCACCGTACAACAGATAATAATAATAATAATGATAATGGTATTTGTTAAGCGCTTACTACGTGCAAAGCACTGTTCTAAGCACTGGGGGGGATTCAAGGTGAGCTGGTTGTCCCACGTGGGGCTCACAGTCTTAATCCCCATTTTACAGATGAGGGAACTGAGGCCCAGAGAAGTGAAGTCACTTGCCCAAAGTCACACAGCTGACAATTGGCGGAGCCGGGATTTGAACCCACGACCTCTGACTCCAAAACCCCTACTCCTTCTGCTGAGCCACGCTGCTTCTCTGATCCCACATTCTTTAAACAAATCATTGTTGAGACAACATTGAAAATTTTTCCCCAAAGCCCCTAAATACTAAAGGTAGTCTAGAATTCTTCTTATGAAGTAATTATTTAATTACTTATTCTACTTAATTACTACTACTTAATTACTACTATTTAATTACTACTAGTACCTATTACTTAATTACTAATTCTTATGTAAGTAATACGTTCATATTGGTTAAAGACAACTTAAAACAAACAACGGAAGGTTCCCACTGAAAATAGATACAGTCACATGTTAAGATGAGTAAAAATAGTCTGAAGGTATTAAAGAACATCGATTCTTTTGAAATGTGTGAGCCCACTTTTGGGTAGGGACTGTCTCTATATGTTGCCAATTTGTACTTCCCAAGCGCTTAGTACAGTGCTCTGCACATAGTAAGCGCTCAATAAATACGATTGATGATGATGATGGAGAAGGCTTTTGCGAATACCATGGATTGCCCCAAAGATAAACAAATGGATTTTAGAGCACGTTAAACCCAAGTGGTCTTTGGAAGGCCAAATGACTCGACTTAGATTAGCATATTTTGGACACTTCATCAGGAGGACTGATTCTCAAGGGAAGACACTAATGCTAGGAAAAGTCCAGGGAAAATGTGGAAGAAGCAGACCGGCAACTAGATGGATGATAAGAATAATAATAATAATAATAATAATAATAATAATAATAATAATAATAATAATAATAGTGGTATTTGTTAAGCGCTTACTATGTGCCAAGCACTGTTCTAAGTGCTGGGATAGATACAAGGTAATCAGATTGCCCCACGTGGGGCTCAAAGTCTTAATCCCCACTTTACAGATGAGGTAACTGAGGCAGGGAAGTTAAGTGACTTGCCCAAGGACACACAGCTGACGAGAGGCAGAGCTGGGATTAGAACCCATGACCTCTGACTCCCAAACCCGGGCTCTTTCCACTGAGCCACACCGCTTCTCGATTTATAGAGATCATTACAACGATAACGAAAGAAGGAAAGACTGCGGATTACGGCAGGGGATGGGACGTTCTGGAGAGAATATATCCACGGAGTCACTACGAATGGGAAACTACTGGACAGCACTTAATAATAATAATGATTAGTACCAGCAGTATTTGGACCGAGGCGTCCTGCCACGACTGTTCAAATGCATATAAAATCGTCTTTCGGGTTTCAAAGTCGATTTTACTCAAGGTAAGAATTTATCAGGATCTGCAGTTGGGACCAACCAAACGAAAACGCGACAGACACTTCCGTCTACATCCCGCATATGCAACGTACGCCTTTCCTGCCTTGTTGCATTGATTATCCTCAATGCCTGGTCCTCCTTTGGATTCTCCTTTGTGCTACTACCGATTTGAGGAAGTCCTTGAATTTTCCTAGGGCAACGAGGGCGTCACACTAGAAGATGTGACGTGAAGGGTCAAATGCCAAGGCTGTCTTCTATTTTTCATTTTCGACTATCTTCAGTCACCATTCGCGCATTAAGGGAATGAGGAGACCCAAAGCCGGGGAGCGAAGAGTGATTCATTTCTTCGAAGAGGTTTCTGCCGTGTCTAGCTCTGCTGATTATACCTCCTAAATAATAATAACAATGATGGCATTTGTTAAGCGCTTACTATGTGCAGAGCACTGTTCTAAGCGCTTGGGGGGGGATACAAGGTGATCAAGTTGTCCCACGGGGGGCTCACAGCCTTAATCCCCATTTTACAGATGAGGGAACTGAGGCTCGGAGAAGTTGACTTGTCCAAGGTCACACAGCAGACATGTGGCAGAGTCGGGATTCGAAACCATGACCTCTGACTCCAAAGCCTGTGCTCTTCCCACTGAGCCGCGCTGCTTCGCCTATCCTTCTAGATAGGATTGACTGATTGATAATTCAGGAAACCGTATAACGTCAAATCCTCAAACTCCATCCCTGTCCCAGCAGGGAAAGGGACGGTTATTCAGTGACCGCTTCCTTCCAACAACGAGGGTGGGGAAGGAGACACCCTTCCGCAAATCTTGAATATCCCGCTAGCAATCCTCTTCCCTCCTCTCCCCCTTGGTATCTCTCCCACGGCAGTTGACCCTGGATAAATATATAATCCATCGTATTTATTCATTCATTCATTCATTCAATTGTATTTATTGAGCGCTTACTGTGTGCAGAGCACTGCACTAAATGCTTGGGAAGTACAAGTTGGCAACATTCATTCATTCATTCAATCGTATTTATTGAGCGCTGTGTGCAGGGCACTGTATCAAGCGCTTGGGAAGTCCAAGTTGGCAACATTCATTCATTCATTCAATCGTATTTATTGAGCGCTGTGTGCAGGGCACTGTATTAAGCGCTTGGGAAGTCCAAGTTGGCAACATTCATTCATTCATTCAATCGTATTTATTGAGCGCTTACTGTGTGCTGAGCACTGGACTAAGCGCCTGGGAAGTCCAAGTTGGCAACATATAGAGACAGTCCCTACCCAACAACGGGCTCACAGTCTAGAAAGGGGAGAAAGTTATTCATTCATTCATTCATTCAATCGTATTTATTGAGCGCTTACTGTGTCAGAGCCCTATACCAAGCGCTTGGGAGGGTAAAATATGACAATAAGAGAGAGTTGGCCCACAGTCCAGAGGGGGGGACGGACGTGAATATAAATAAATTACAGATGTGAACGTAAGTGTCGTGGGGCTGCAAGGAGGGGTTGAAAAGGGGGGCCAATTGGGGCAAGTGGGAGAAGAGGAAAGTGGGGCTTAGCCAGGGAAGGCCTCATGGAGGAGGCGGGCCTTCATTAAGGCTTTGAAGGTAGGGAGAGTCATCGTCTGTCAGATACGAAGAGGGAGGGCGTTCAACGACAGGGGCGAGAGGTCGGCGGCAAGCTAGACAAGATCAAGGGACAGTCAGTAAGTTGGCATCAGAGGAGTAAAGTGGGTTGTAGCGGGAGAGCAGCCCCCTTTTAGACTGGGAGCCCACTGTTGGGTAGGGACTGTCTCTATATGTTGCCAATTTGTACTTCCCAAGCGCTTAGCACAGTGCTCTGCACACAGTAAGCGCTCAATAAATACGATTGATGATGATGATGATAAGGGAGGAGGGAGCAAAGTGACCGAGTGCCTTAAAGCCGACAGTAAAGGAGGTTCTGTTTGATGCGGAGGTGGATGGGCAACCGCCGGAGGAGTGGGGAAACGGGGACTGAATGTCTTTGTGGAAAACGTAGTTATTTTACTTGTACATATCTATTCTATTTATTTTATTTTGTTAGTATGTTTGGTTTTGTTCTCTGTCTCCCCCTTTTAGACTGTGAGCCCGC
Organism: Tachyglossus aculeatus; assembly: GCF_015852505.1. Classification (NCBI taxonomy): domain Eukaryota; kingdom Metazoa; phylum Chordata; class Mammalia; order Monotremata; family Tachyglossidae; genus Tachyglossus; species Tachyglossus aculeatus. The sequence continues at coordinate 21,474,986 of NC_052101.1, read as the reverse complement.
TGTTGGGTGGGGACTGTCTCTAGATGTTGCCAATTTGTACTTCCCAAGCGCTTAGTCCAGTGCTCTGCATATAGTAAGCGCTCAATAAATACGATTGATGATGATGATGATAAGGGAGGAGGGAGCAAGGTGACCGAGTGCCTTAAAGCCGACGGTAAAGGAGGTTCTGTTTGATGCGGAGGTGGATGGGCAACCGCCGGAGGAGTGGGGAAATGGGGACTGAACGTTTTTGTGGAAAACGTAGTTATTTTACTTGTACATATCTATTCTATTTATTTTATTTTGTTAGTATGTTTGGTTTTGTTCTCTGTCTCCCCCTTTTAGACTGTGAGCCCACTGTTGGGTAGGGACTGTCTCTAGATGTTGCCAATTTGTACTTCCCAAGCGCTTAGTCCAGTGCTCTGCACACAGTAAGCGCTCAATAAATACGATCGATGATGATGATGATAAGGGAGGAGGGAGCAAGGTGACCGAGTGCCTTAAAGCCGACGGTAAAGGAGGTTCTGTTTGATGCGGAGGTGGATGGGCAACCGCCGGAGGAGTGGGGAAACGGGGACTGAACGTTTTTGTGGAAAACGTAGTTATTTTACTTGTGCATATCTATTCTATTTATTTTATTTTGTTAGTATGTTTGGTTCTGTTCTCTGTCTCCCCCTTTTAGACTGTGAGCCCACTGTCGGGTGGGGACTGTCTCTAGATGTTGCCAATTTGTACTTCCCAAGCGCTTAGTCCAGTGCTCTGCACACAGTAAGCGCTCAATAAATACGATTGATGATGATGACGATGATGATGAAAAATGATCTAGGCGGCAGAGTGGGAAGTATGGACTGGGGCGGGGAAAGGCAGGAGGCAGGGAGGTCGGCAAGAACGCTGATACGGTAATCGAGGCAGGTCAGGATATGTGCTTGGATTAACGTGGCAGCAGTTTAGATGGAGAGAGGAGGGTGGGTTGTAGCGACGTTGTGAAGGTTGAACTGACAGGATCTGGTGATAGATATAATAAAAATAATAATAATGGCATTTATTAAGCGCTTACTATGTGCAAAGCACTGTTCTAAGCGCTGGGGAGGTTACAAGGTGATTGGGTTGCCCCACGGGGGGCTCACAGTCTCCATCCCCATTTTACAGACTGAGGCCCAGAGAAGTGAAGCGACTTGCCCAAAGTCACCCAGCCGACAGTTGGGCAGAGCCGGAATTTGAACCCATGACCTCTGATTCCAAAGCCCGGGCTCTTTCCGTTGAGTGGAATGAGCGTGATAAGGCAAGGATAACGCTAGGGACAGAAAGGAGAGTGGCGCTGTCTACAGTGATGGGAAAATCCGGGAGGACTCGGTCTGGAGGGGTAGATAGGGAGCTCTGTTTTGGACGTGTTAAGTCGAGGTGTCACCAGGATATCCGAGTATTCATTCATTCATTCATTCATTCATTCAATCGTATTTATTGAGCGCATACTGTGTGCAGAGCACTGTACTAAGCGCTTGGGAAGTTCAAGTTGGCAACATATAGAGACGGTCCCTACCCAACAGCGGGCTCACGGTCTAGAAGGGGAAGAGAGATGTCCAGAAGGCGAGAGGAAATGCGAGACCGCAGAGAGGGTGAGAGATCGGGGCTGGAGATGGACATTTGGGAACGGATCTCATAGGGGTGGTCATTGGGAGGGTAACTAGAGAAGCAGTGTGGCGCAGTGGAAAGAGCGCGGGCTTTGGAGTCAGTGGTCATGGGTTCAAATCCTGGCTCCGCCAATTGTCAGCTGTGTGACTTTGGGCAAGTCACTTCACTTCTCTGCGCCTCAGTTTCCTCATCTGTAAAATGGGGATTAAGCCCTATGTGGGACAACCTGATTACCTTGTATCCACCCCAACGCTTAGTACAGAGCTTAATACATAGTAAGTGCCTAACAAATGCCACTTAACTTTTCTGTGCCTCAATTTCCTCATCTGTAAAATGGGGATGAAGACTGTAAGCCCCATGTGGGACAACCTGATTACCTTGTATCCACCCCAACGATTAGTACAGAGCTTGATACATAGTAAGTGCCTAACAAATACCACTTAACTTTTCTGTGCCTCAGTTTCCTCATCTGTAAAATGGGGATGAAGACTGTAAGCCCCATGTGGGATAACCTGATAAGACTGTAAGCCCCATGTGGGACAACCTGATTACCTTGTATCCACCCCAACGCTTAGCACAGAGCTTAATACATAGTAAGTGCCTAACAAATACCACTTAACCTTTCTGTGCCTCAGTTTCCTCATCTGTAAAATGGGGATTAAGACTGTAAGCCCCATGTGGGACAACCTGATTACCTTGTATCCACCCCAACGCTTAGTACAGAGCTTGATACATAGTAAGTGCCTAACAAATACCACTTAACTTTTCTGTGCCTCAGTTTCCTCATCTGTAAAATGGGGATTAAGACTATAAGCCCCATGTGGGACAACCTGATTACCTTGTATCCACCCCGACGCTTAGCACAGAGCTTGATACATAGTAAGTGCCTAACAAATGCCACTTAACTTTTCTGTGCCTCAGTTTCCTCATCTGTAAAATGGGGATTAAGGCTGTAAGCCCCACGTGGGACAACCTGATTACCTTGTATCCACCCCAACGCTTAGTACAGAGCTTGATACATAGTAAGTGCCTAACAAATACCACTTAACTTTTTGTGCCTCAGTTTCCTTATCTGTAAAATGGGGATTAAGACTGTGTGCTCCACGTGGGACAACCTGATCGCCTTGTATCCACCCCAACGCTTAGTACTGAGCTTGATACATAGTAAGTGCCTAACAAATACCACTTAACTTTTTTGTGCCTCAGTTTCCTCATCTGTAAAATGGGGATTAAGACTGTAAGCCCCACGTGGGACAACCTGATTACCTTGTATCCACCCCGACGCTTAGTACAGAGCTTGATACACAGTAAGTGCCTAACAAATACCACTTAACTTTTCTGTGCCTCAGTTTCCTCATCTGTAAAATGGGGATTAAGACTGTGTGCTCCACGTGGGACAACCTGATCGCCTTGTATCCTCCCCAGCGCTCAGAACGGTGCTTTATGCATAGTAAGTGCTTTAACAAATCATCATCATCATCATCAATCGTATTTATTGAGCGCTTACTGTGTGCAGAGCACTGTACTAAGCGCTTGGGAAGTACAAATTGGCAACATAATGCGATCATCATCATTATTATTATTATTATTATTATTATTATTTGTTAAGCGCTTACTATGTGCCAGGCACTGCACTGAGCGCTGGGGTGGATACAAGCAAATCGGGTTGGACACAATCCCTCCCCATGAGGGGCTTGCAGTCTCAATCCTCATTTTACAGATGAGGTGAAGGCACGGAGAAGTGAAGTGACTAGCCCAAGGTCACACAACAGACAAGTGGCGGAGGTGGGATTAGAACCCATGACCTTCTGACTCCCAAATCCGTGCCCTTTCCACTAAGCCGCGCTGCTTGTGTCTTAAGATTGTGTGCCCCACTTCAGACAACCTGATTACCTTTTACCTACCCCAGTGCTTAGAACAGTGCTTGGCACATAGTAAGTGCTTGACAAATGCCATCATTATTATTACCCCAGTGCTTAGAACAGTGCTTGGGACAGAGTAAGCGCTTAACAAACACCACCATCATCATCATTATTATTATTATCATCAATCATATTTATTGAGCGCTTACTGTGTGCAGAGCACTGTACTAAGCGCTTGGGAAGTACAAGTTGGCAACATATAGAGACGGTCCCTACACAACAGTGGGCTCACAATCTAAAAGATGGAGAAGCAGCGTGGCTCAGTGGAAAGAGCCCGGGCTTTGGAGTCAGAGGTCATGGGTTCGAATCCCGGCTCCGCCACTTGTCAGCTGGGTGACTTTGGGCAAGTCACTTAACTTCTCTGGGCCTCAGTTCCCTCAACTGTAAAATGGGGATGAAGACTGTGAGCCCCCCGTGGGACAACCTGATCACCTTGTAACCTCCCCAGCGCTTAGAACAGTGCTTTGCACATAGTAAGCACTTAATAAATGCTATCATTATTATTATTATTATAAAAGGGGGAGACAGAGAACAAAGCCAAACATACTAACAAAATAAAATAAATAGAATAGACATGTACAAGCAAAATAGAGTAATAAATATGTACAAATATATATACATATATACAGGTGCTGTGGGGAAGGGAAGGAGGTAAGATGGGGGGATGGAGAGGGGGACGAGGGGGAGAGGATTATTATTTCATTATTATTTCATTATTATTTATTATTATTATTATTATTGTTGTTGTTAAAATTTGAGTCAGCATTTACTTTACAGCCAGTTCTTTTACAACACGAGGGTTGCAGTCTCAAGCCCATGTTAAGGAAAACTCCCACTGCAGTAATAATAATAATAATGATAATAATAATGATAATAATAATAATAATAATAATAATGGCATTTATTAAGCGCTTACTATGTGCAAAGCACTGTTCTAAGCGCTGGGAGGGTTACAAGGTGATCAGGTTGTCCCACGGGGGGCTCACAGTCTTCATCTCCATTTTAAAGATGAGGTAACTGAGGCACAGAGAAGTGAAGTGACTTGCCCAAAGTCACACAATTGGCGGAGCCGGGATTTGAACCCATGACCTCTGACGCCAAAGCTCGGGCTCTTTCCACCGAGCCATGCTGCTTCTCATCCATTACTTATCCATTCCAACACCACATATACACGCAAAGGCTAAACTGATTTAAAATAAAGATGGAAGAATGCCGAACCCAAAGAGGCTCACATTATTGGGAAGATTCATCAATCGCTGCCCAATTTTCTAACAACTTTCTAGACGAAACACGGGGTGAAAAATAACACCCATTATGGCAGAACTATGGGGATTTCTGACACCACATATACACGCAAAGGCTAAACTGATTTAAAATAAAGATGGAAGAATGCTGAACCCAAAGAGGCTCACGTTATCGGGAAGATTCACCCAATCGATGCCCAATTTTCTAACAATTTTCTAGACGAAACACAGGGTGAAAAAAAAACACCCGTTATGGCAGAACTACAGGTATTTCTGACACCAACACAACATATACACGCAAAGGCTAAACTGATTTAAAATAAAGATGGAAGAATGCTGAACCCAAAGAGGCTCACGTTATTGGGAAGATTCATCCAATCGATGCCCAATTTTCTAACAACTTTCTAGACGAAACACGGGGTGAAAAAAAACACCCGTTATGGCAGAACTACGGGGATTTCTGACACCACATATACACGCAAAGGCTAAACTGATTTAAAATAAAGATGGAAGAATGCTGAACCCAAAGTGGCTCACATTATTGGGAAGATTCATCCAATCGATGCCCAATTTTCTAACAACTTTCTAGACGAAACACGGGGTGGAAAAAAAACACCCATTATGGCAGAACTACAGGGATCTCTGACACCACATGTACACGCAAAGGCTAAACTGATTTAAAATATAGATGGAAGAATGCTGAACCCAAAGAGGCTCACATTATCGGGAAGATTAATCAATCGCTGCCCAATTTTCGAACAACTTTCTAGACGAAAGACGGGGTGAAGAAAAACACCCATTATGGCAGAACTACGGGGATTTCTGACACCACATATACACGCAAAGGCTAAACTGATTTAAAATAAAGATGGAAGAATGCTGAGCCCAAAGAGGCTCACATTATCAGGAAGATTCATCCAATCGATGCCCAATTTTCTAACAACTTTCTAGACGAAACACGAGGTGAAAAAAAAACACCCATTATGGCAGAACTACAGGGATTTCTGACACCAACACCACATATACACGCAAAGGCTAAACTGTTTTAAAATAAAGATGGAAGAATGCTGAACCCCGAAGAGGCTCACGTTATCGGGAAGATTCATCCAATCGATGTCCAATTTTCTAACAACTTTCTAGACGAAACACGGGGTGGAAACAAACCACCCGTTATGGCAGGACTACGGGGATTTCTGACACCTTGAGAAGAGCCTGGCAGTGAATCAATCAATCAATCGTATTTATTGAGCGCTTACTGTGTGCAGAGCACTGGACTAAACGCTTGGGAAGTACAAGTTGGCAACATATACAGTCCCTACCCAACAGTGGGCTCACAGTCTAAAAGGGGGAGACAATCAATCAATCAATCAATCAATCGTATTTATTGAGCTCTTACTGTGTGCAGAGCACTGTACTAAACGCTTGGGAAGTACAAGTTGGCAACATATAGAGGCAGTCCCTACCCAACAGTGGGCTCACCGTCTAAAAGGGGGAGACAGTCAATCAATCAATCAATCAATCGTATTTATTGAGCGCTTACTGTGGGCTGAGCACTGTACTAAGCGCTTGGGAAGTACAAGTTGGCCACATATAGAGACAGTTCCTACCCAACAGTGGGCTCACAGTCTAAAAGGGGGAGACGGAGAACAAAACCAAACATACTAACAAAATAAAATAAATAGAATAGATATGTACAAGTAAAATAGAGTAATAAATATGTACAAACATATATACATATATACAGGTAAGCGAAGTGAAGAGGGGCCTGTTTTCCCAAAGGGTGTAAGACGGCTTCAAGCCTAGATGAATCACCTTCCAGCGGCACATCTTTCCCTATTACTCAGTCAACGAGGAGATCAAAATGCTGCTGACCAGCGCTTGAGAAAGTCCGTGATGAATTTCTGGATGAATTTCCAGCTTCCTCCGGGATCCCTTCAGCTAGAAACGGAGCCGACGGTGACGAAATTTCTAGAGAAAGTCTGTGATGAATTTCTGGATGAATTTCCAGCTTCCTCTGGGATCCCTTCAGCTAGAAACGGAGCCGACGACGGCGGGATTTCTAGAGAAAGTCCGTGATGAATTTCTGGATGAATTTCCAGCTTCCTCTGGGATCCCTTCGGCTAGAAACGGAGCCGATGACGGCGGGATTTCTAATTATTACGAGAAGGATCTTAGGAACACTTCAACGACCCGCTCCGGAAGAGGGGTGGGCGAAATACGGTCAGGGTCTCCAATATTTCTAGCAGTTTTAGGGGCTGCGGCAGGCGGAATTACAGTCGCTTCCGCCTCTTCGGTGTGACGGGGAGAGGTTTGCATGTTGCTTAATAAGTCAGTGACTCTCCAGCCCGAATATTGCTACAGTTTTTAAGGCCTAAATGGAGTAAATGTCCCGTACCTCTTCCCTGTTTCGGGATCTAAGAGTCTGAAGAGTAATAATAGCAGGGAAAACAAGTCGTGAGGGCATTGGGGGCAAAGGACTCACTCATCCTGCAAGACCTTAGAGTTTCCAAACGGGGTTTCTGGGCCGAGAGGAAAGTAGACTGTAAGCCCACTGTTGGGTAGGGACTGTCTCTATACGTTGCCAACTTGTACTTCCCAAGCGCTTAGTACAGTGCTCTGCACACAGTAAGCGCTCAATAAATATGATTGATTGATTGGATGGGCCTGCACTTAGGGGACACGGGTTCTAATCCTGGCTCCGCCACTTTCGTTCATTCAGTCGCATTTTAGACTGCGAGCCCACAGTTGGGTAGGGACTGTCTCTATATGTTGCCAATTTGTACTTCCCAAGCGCTTAGTACAGTGCTCTGCACATAGTAAGCGCTCAATAAATACGATTGATGATGATGATTTACAGAGCACTTGCTGTGTGCAGAGCGCCAACTTGCATTTCCCACGCGCTAAGTACAGGGCTCTGCGCACAGTAAGCGCTCAATAAGCAGCAGCGTGGCTCAGGGGAAAGAGCCCGGGCTTTGGAGTCAGGGGTCGTGGGTTCAAATCCCGGCTCCGCCAATAGCCAGCTGTGTGACTTTGGGCAAGTCGCTTCACTTCTCTGGGCCTCAGTTCCCTCATCTGTAAAATGGGGATGAAGACTGGGAGCCCCCCGTGGGACAACCTGATCACCTTGTAACCTCCCCAGCGCTTAGAACAGTGCTTTGCACATAGTAAGCACTTAATAAATGCTGTCATTATTATTATTATTATTGTTAATAAATACGATTGACTGCTAAGCGCCACTTGCTTGCTGGGTGACCTGGAGCAAGTCACTTCACTTCATCTTCTAGACCGTGAGCCCGCTGTTGGGTAGGGACCGTCTCTATATGTTGCCAACTTGTACTTCCCAAGCGCTTAGTACAGTGCTCTGCACACAGTAAGCGTTCAATGAATACGATTGAATGAACGAATGAAAGAATGAATTGTGCCTCAGTTTTCTCAGCTGAAAGATGGGGATTAAATACCTAGTCTCCCTCTCCCTTAAAGTGTGAACCTCCTGTGGGAAAGGGACTTTATCTGCACTGAAACCCTTGTATCTACCCCCGCAATTAATATGTAAAAATAAATGATGGCATTTGTTAAGCGCTTACTACGTGCAAAGCACTGTTCTAAGCGCTGTAGTGTTTGGCAAATATAAGTGAGGGTTATCAAGGACGACAATTAGAATAGCAAATGGAGTGGTTTCCTGGTCTCTTGTCTCCTTGCAGCCTATCACTGCATATATGGATATATGTTTGTACTTATTTATTACTCTACTTATTTTATTTGTACATATTTATTCTATTTCTTTTATTTTGTTAATATGTTTTGTTTTGTCGTCTGTCTCCCCCTTCTAGACTGTGAGCCCACTGTTGGGCAGGGGCCGTCTCTATATGTTGCCAACTTGGACTTCCCAAGTGCTTAGTACAGTGCTCTGCACACAGTAAGCGCTCAATAAATACGATTGAATGAATGAATATCACTCCCTAGTCCTGATCACCCTTAAAAAAAGAAAAATAAGATAGATCTCCTTGTCGCCCCCGCCCTCAAAATGAATAAATTGGCACATATGCTGAATAATACTAGGATTGCTACCAGAACTGCTAACAGTGCAAACGACAGCGCAAATGAGCGTGACAAGTGCTTCTAGACTGTGAGCCCGCTGTTGTACAGTGCTAAGCGCTTAGTACAGTGCTCTGTACACCGTAAGCGCTCAATAAATACGATGGATTGATTAGGTAGGGACCGTCTCTATATGTTGCCAATTTGTACCTCCCAAGCGCTTAGTACAGTGCTCTGCACACAGTAAGCACTCAATAAATACGATTGAATGAATGAATGTAGTGCTTGAAGTGAAAAGTTGTCGATTAATTATGGTACTTATTAAGCACTTACTATGTGTCAAGCACTGTACTAAGCGCTTGGGAAGTACAAATAACATATAACAATATAGTACATATAACAGTAATAATAATAATGGCATTTATTAAGCACTTACTATGTGCCAAGCACTGTTCTAAGCGCTGGGGGGATACAAGGTGATCAGGTTGTCCCTCGTAGGGCTCACAGTCTTAACCCCCATTTTACAGATGAGGTAACTGAGGCACAGAGAAGTTACGCGACTTGCCCAAAGTCACACAGCTGACAAGGGGTGGAGCTGGGATTCGAACCCACGACCTCTGACTCCAAAGCCCGGGCTCTTTCCACTGAGCCACGCTGCTTCTCTCCCAACTCATCCCAAGATTTGTTCCGATACCACGTCGTACTGGATGAGGCAGAGCCACCGTGGGGAGGATTTTCCCTCATCGCGCCACCGCATCCTTATTCAAAAGACGGGTTCTGGCAGAAGTGAGTGTACCGGGGATGTACGGGACAGTGTCCTCGAAGCCACCACCATCATCATCACTATCATCCGTCGTATTTATTGAGCGCTTACTATGTGCAGAGCACTGTACTAAGTGCTTGGGAAGTACAAGCTGGCAACATATACAGACAGTCCCTACCCAACAGTGGGCTCACAGTCTAAAAGGGGGAGACGGAGAACAAACCAAACGTACTAACAAAATAAAATAAATAGAAGAGATATGTACAAGTAAAATAGAGTAATAAATATGTACAAACATATATACATATATACAGGTACCATTCCGAAATTGCCCAAAGGTCGGATTTCGGCTGAGAACAAGGTGGCTTCGCACGGCGTCACTGTACTCCAGAAGTCTGAGTGTCACAAGCGAAAGGCAATAAGCCTGAGGGGGGAAAACGACAGCGGTGACAGAGATGGGAGGAAATCGCTAAAACCTCAATTCCCCCTCCTGCTTCGCAGCCTGAGCGATTGCTCTTAAGCTTAATGAAAGGAGGGCTCGATCAATCAGTGGTCCTGCTTCCAAAAAGAACGGATTCCTCCAGCTCCCCAAATTTAACGATGTATATATGTTTGTACATATTTCTTACTCTATTTTACTTGTACATATCTATTCTATTTATTTTATTTTGTTAGTATGTTTGGTTTTGTTCTCTGCCTCCCCCTTTTGGACTGTGAGCCCACTGTTGGGTAGGGACTGTCTCTATGTGTTGCCAACTTGGACTTCCCAAGCGCTTAGTACAGCGCTCTGCACACAGTAAGCGCTCAGTAAATACGATTGATTGATTGATTGATTTCCATCCTCCCATCTTACCTCCTTCTCTTCCCCACAGCACCTGTATATATGTATATATGTTTGTACATATTTATTTATTTATTTATTTTACTTGTACATATCTATTCTATTTATTTTATTTTGCTAGTGTGTTTGCTTTTGTTCTCTGTCTCCCCCTTTTAGACTGTGAGCCCACTGTTGGGTAGGGACCGTCTCTATATGTTGCCCACTTGGACTTCCCAAGCGCTTAGTACAGTGCTCTGCACACAGTAAGCGCTCAATAAATACGATTGATTGATTGATTGATTGATTGTCTCCCCCTTTGAGACTGTGAGCCCACTGTCGGGTAGGGACCGTCTCTATATGTTGCCAACTTGGACTTCCCAAGCACTTAGTACAGTGCTCTGCACACAGTAAGCACTTAATAAATACAATTGATTGATTGATTGATTGTCTCCCCCTTTTAGACTGTGAGCCCACTGTTGGGTAGGGATGGTCTCTATATGTTGCCAACTTGGACTTCCCAAGCGCTTAGTCCAGTGCTCTGCACACAGTAAGCGCTCAATAAACATGATTGATTGATTGATTGACTGATTGATTGTCTCCCCCTTTTAGACTGTGAGCCCACTGTTGGGTAGGGACCGTCTCTATATGTTGCCAACTTAGACTTCCCAAAGCTTAGTACAGTGCTCTGCACACAGTAAGCGCTCAATAAATATGATTGATTGATTAAGAAGCTCGCTCAATCCATACGCTTCATGTTGGAGAGGCTGAGAATTACAATCGTATATGAAACGCTCTAATGGAAACCCAATCTCTCACCTCTAACAGAGGCTGAAAAATAGGCCTTGAGCGTTGTGAAGAAACAGAAAAAAACCTCCCCAAATCGTGCACGGATTTCTTGGATGATACAAAGCTAAACAAGCAGAAAAACAGTACCTAGCAGCCTACACACACACACAAAAAAAGCCTGCACTGGCATTATCTCCATCTCCATCTCCTCAAACAATTGCACCTTTTGTCGTATCTGGTTGGAGGTACCTGCTGCTGAAGAAGCCAAGACTTAGTGGAGAAAGCTAAGACACGGGAGGGAGGGCGGAAAATGCCCTCTTTGTTACCGAAAAGCCTTTTCCATTTAAAAGTTTCAACACAGGCCACAGAACAGTGAATGCACTTTTGTGAGCGAATGCAAAGTACACAATAAAGAATGGCTGCCTGTCACTTAAACAAACAGCGAGGTGAAGACATCCCAAACCTGTGCCCTTTTCCTGAAAAAAGAGCGAAGGGAGGGTGTGGAGGGAACATTACCACACCTGACTGAAACACGGTTTAAAAGCTCCCATGAACCCGACGCCCAAAACCAACACGAACGATGTGGCTTAGTTTAATGGCCGCGGTGAGGGTTTTTAAGCTCAGCGTGCTTAAAATCTTCGTGACGGTACTAAATTATTCCAGCAAGCGTTCCGACTGAACGCTCGGGAACCCGTTTTATTGAATTTCACGGATATTTCCGCGAGTTTATTCTCCTACGTGAAGCAATGCTTTAGGACAGGTAAGGGCAGGCTGGAGTTTCTGTTACACAACAGCACAACCCTGCGATACACCTGATGACAATGCCTCTGTCGGAGGTTAAATTCCTGCTCAGCTATTAAAACAAAAAGGCAAGCAGCTGCACCTCACCCTGGCTTGGTCTTATTGTTGTTTGGAAGTGAAGTTTCAAGGGCGAAAAATCTAATTCTACATGCACCTGCTCAGCCACCCTGACAGGAGGCTTTTAGGGAGCAAAGCAAAACGAAGAAAAGAATCAAAATCCGAGCGCCGACGGCGAACGCTCCGATACCTTTATGAGCATAGGGCAAAGTGGACGCTCCGATTCTCATCATCATCGACCGTATTTATCGAGCGCTTACTATGTGCAGAGCACTGTGTGAATCGTGACTCCGATTATGATTCACGAGACAGTCTGGGACGGTCGGCCGTGTTAAACGGGGGGCAGATTTATGACTCAGTTGATCAGCGATGACAAATACGATTGATTGATTGATTGGTTTTATGGAGGCGCATCTCGGATGTATCGTCATGCCCTCCAAGTGGAGATTTCGGAGGATTTCGAGGGGAAATCATTTCTTTTGCGCACACGGAGATTAGTCTTCTTGAGGAAAGCACACTGGACCCCAAACCAAGGGGTCCAGTCAGCCTTCGCAGACTGAGCCCCTTCCTTCCTCTCCCCCTCGTCCCCCTCTCCATCCCCCCCATCTTACCTCCTTCCCTTCCCCACAGCACCTGTATATATGTTTGTACATATTTATTACTCTATTTATTAATTTTATTTGTACATATCTATTCTATTTATTTTATTTTGTTAGTCTGTTTGGTTTTGTTCTCTGTCTCCCCCTTTTAGACTGTGAGCCCACTGTTGGGTAGGGACTGTCTCTATATGTTGCCGACTTGTACTTCCCAAGCGCTTAGTACAGTGCTCTGCACATAGTAAGCGCTCAATAAATACGATTGATGATGATGATGATGAGTGAAAATGCCTTCCTAATACGCACGGAGATTGTACGCATTCAGGCTCTCCAGCCCTTGCTGATGTTTGAAGTGGAGGAGTAGACGTTCATTCATTCAGTCGGATTTACTGAGCGCTTACTGTGTGCAGAGCACTGTACTGAGCGCTTGGGAAGCACAATTCAGCAACAAATAGAGACAATCCCTGCCCACAACGGGCTCACGGTCTAGATGTTCTGAAGTAGGATTATCGTACAAGTACTACTCAATCAATCAATCAATCAATCAATCGTATTTATTGAGCGCTTACTGTGTGCAGAGCACTGTACTGAGCGCTTGGGAAGCACAATTCAGCAACAAATAGAGACAACCCCTGCCCACAACGGGCTCACGGTCTAGATGTTCTGAAGTAGGATTACCGTACAAGTACTACTCAATCAATCAATCACTCAATCAATCGTATTTATTGAGCGCTTACTGTGTGCAGAGCACTGTACTGAGCACTTGGGAAGCACAATTCAGCAACAAATAGAGACACTCCCTGCCCACAACGGGCTCACGGTCTAGATGTTCTGAAGTAGGATTATCGTACAAGAACTACTCAATCAATCAATCATTCAATCAATTGTATTTATTGAGCGCTTACTGTGTGCAGAGCACTGTACTGAGCGCTTGGGAAGCACAATTCAGCAACAAATGGAGACAATCCCTGCCCACAACGGGCTCATGGTCTAGATGTTCTGAAGTAGGATTATCGTACAAGTACTACTCAATCAATCAATCAATCAATCGTATTTATTGAGCACTTCCTGTGTGCAGAGCACTGTACTGAGCGCTTGGGAAGTACAATTCAGCAACAAATAGAGACAATCCCTGCCCACAACGGGCTCACGGTCTAGATGTTCTGAAGTAGGATTATCGTACAAGTACTACTCAATCAATCAATCGTATTTATTGAGCGCTTACTGTGTGCAGAGCACTGTACTAAGCGCTTGGGAAGTCCAAGTTGGCAACATATAGAGGCAGTCCCTACCCAACAGTGGGCTCAGTCCAAAAGACTCCTTCTGAAAGGGTAAACTCCTTGAGGGCAGGGATCCCGTTGTGCACCTCTGCTGCTTCCCAAGCGGCCAGTAACGTCCTGCATATAGCGGGTGCTCAAGAAATACAACTGACGACGGGACAACCCCTCACCCTCGGAGGTCTTCTTCCAGTCTGCCTTCACACACGCCCATCAATCGATCGTTCGTCTTTACTGAGCGCTTACTGGGAGCAGAGCACTGTACTGAGTGCTTCGGAGAGTGATAATAATAATAATAATGATGGCATCTGTTAAGCGCTTACTATGTGCAAGGCACTGTTTTAAGTGCTGGGGGGATACAAGGCGATGAGGTTGCCCCACATGGGGCTCACAGTTTAACCCCCATTTTACAGATGAGGTAACGGAGGCTCAGAGAAGTTAAGTGACTTGCCCAAGGTCACACAGCAGACGTGGTGGAGTCAGGATTCGAACCCCTGACCCCATGCTGCTTCTCACTCTACAGAGTTGGTAGACACGTTTCCTGCCCACGATGAGCCGCTCGCATCTCTCCTTATGTAAAAATAAAATCGGTTCTCAGAACCCCCAACCCATCCTGCTACTGTCCCTAGCTCCCTTTTCCCATTCCTGCCCAAATTCCTCAAATGGGCTGATTAATAATAATAATAATAACAATGATGGCATTTATTAAGCGCTTACTATGTGCAAAGCACTGCTCTAAGCTCTGGGGAGGTTACAAGGAGATCAGGTTGTCCCACGGGGGGGGGGGGGGGGGGGGGGCTCACAGTCTTCACCCCCATTTTACAGATGAGGGAACTGAGACACAGAGAATGATAATAATAATGGCATTTGTTAAGCGCTTACTATGTGCAAAGCACTGTTCTAAGCACCGGGGAGGTTACAAGGAGATCAGGTTGTCCCACGGGGGGTGCTCACAGTCTTAATCCCCATTTTACAGATGAGGGAACTGAGGCACAGAGAAGTTAAGTGACTTGCCCAAAGTCACCCAGCGGACAGTTGGCGGAGCCGGGATTACACTTTGGCTTAGTGGATAGAGAGTGGGCTAAGGAGTCAGAAGGTCATGGGTTTATAATGATGGCATTTATTAAGCCTTGCTATGGGCAAAGCATCATCATCATCAATCGTATTTATTGAGCGCTTACTATGTGCAGAGCACTGTACTAAGCGCTTGGGAAGTACAAATTGGCAACATATAGAGATAGTCCCTACCCAGCAGTGGGCTCACAGTCTAAAAAGCACTGTTCTAAGCGCTGCTCTAATCCTGCTCCGCTACTTCTCTGCTGTGTGATCTTAGACAAGTCGCCTAACTCCTCTGTGCCTCAGTTACCTCATCTGTAAAATGGGGAATGAGACTGTGAGCCCCACCTGGGACAGGGACTGGGTCCAACTCGATTTGCTTGTATTCACCCCAGTGCTTAGTACAGTGCCTGGCACATAATAAGCGCTTAACAAATACCTTAATTGCTATTATTTATGACCTCCACTTCCTCTTTCTCAACTCCCTTCTTTTTTTTTTAATGGTACTCGTTAGTCACTACACGCCAGGTACTGTACTAAGTGCTGCGGTAGAGATACAAGATAATGGGGTTTGGTGCATAGTAAGCGCTTAGCCGATGCCATCATTACTATAAGTATTGGCGCTGAGCCACGCTGCTGCTTAACAAATCCCAACATGATCCCTTCAAGGCCCTACTGAGAGCTCACCTCCTCCAGGAAGCCTTCCCGGACTGAGCCCCTTCCTTCCTCTCCCCCTCTCCATCCCCCTCATCTTACCTCCTTCCCTTCCCCACAGCACCTGTATATAGGTATATATGTTTGTACATATTTATTACTCTATTTATTTATTTTACTTGTACATATCTATTCTATTTATTTTATTTTGTTAGTATGTTTGGTTTTGTCGTCTGTCTCTCCCTTCTAGACTGTGAGCCCACTGTTGGGTAGGGACTGTCTCTCTACGTTGCCAACTTGTACTTCCCAAGCGCTTAGATACAGTGCTCTGCACACGGTAAGCGCTCAATAAATACGACTGATGAGGATGATGACACAGTCCCCGTCCCACGATGGGCTCACAGTCTTAGTCCCCATTTTACAGATGAGGAAACTGGGGCACAGAGAAGTGAAGTGACTTGCTCAAGGTCACACAGCAGACAAACGGTAGAACCGGGATTAGAACACAGGTCCCCTGACCCGCAGGTCCGTGCGTGCTCTTTCCGGGGGGCCACGCGGCTTCGCTCTCTTTCTTGATCCTCTACAATCCAGCTTCTGCCCCCTTTGCTGAAACTGCCCTCCCCAAGGTCACGAAACACCTAGACTTTATTTGGGGTGAATCCGCCTCCTAAACTCCCGGCTGCTTCCAGCACCGAGGACCGTTTCCTTCTTCCGGAAATATTATTTACTCTTCATCGTCATCATCATCATCATCAATCGTATTTATTGAGCGCTTACTGTGTGCAGAGCACTGTACTAAGCGCTTGGGAAGTACAAATTGGCAACATATAGAGACAGTCCCTACCCAACAGTGGGCTCACAGTCTAAAAGGGGGAAAACTCTTGGTTTTTTTGCCCGTTTTCTCCCGTTTCTCTTCTACCTCTCTGGCAGAGATCCTTCTCGGTCGTTGTTGCCGATTCCTCCGTGGATTCCTGTTCTGTTAACAGTGGCTTGGTTCCTGGTCCCCTTCTCCTCTCCTCTGCTCCCCCAGCTTCAACTATCGCCTCGATGCGGATGACTGACAAATCTACCTCACTAATCCTCCCGGCTTCTCTGCAATCTCCCATTTCCTCTGGCCTCCAGGAAACTTCTTCGCGGATGTCGCACTGGCATCTCAAGTTCGGCGTGTTTAAAAGTGAACCCATCTTCCCCCAGACCCTCTCCTCCCACTACCATCCTAGTCGATAGACGCTATCGTCTCCCCCGTCTCTCAAGCCCGCAACCGTGGCGTTCTTTCTGACTCTTCCCTCTCTTTCAACGGTCACCTTCAATCCGTCACCAAATCCTGCTCTTCCAGCCCCACATCTTCAGAGTCCTTCGCTTTCTCTCCATCACGTTGGTCTCGGCACAGGCCATATCCCTGCTCGACTATTGCGTCGGCTTCCTCGCTGGCCTCCCCCCGGTCTCTCTCCTACCAATCCACACTTTTCTCCGCCGTCCGGATCACGGCGGAGATCAAACTACATCTTCCCACTTCTCAAAGACTTCCAATGGTTGCCCATTCCTCTTCCCTCACCACACAGAAACTCCTGACTACTGGCTTGAAAGCCCTCAATCAGCAATCTCCACCCCCCCTGCCCGCCAACTACTCATCCACTCTCTTCTCCCACTACACCCCAGATCGCAATCTTCATTTCTCTCAAGCTAACCTGTTCACGGTTCCAGGCTCTCACCTCTCCCATTGCCCAATTCCTGTTCACGCCTTTCCCCCAGCCTGGAATTTCTTCCCCCTTCTTATCCAGCAGTCGAGAGCTATCTCCAGCTTCCAAGCCCTTCTGAAATTACTTGAGGTCTTCCCCAAGTAATCACTAATCTTCCTACTTCATACACCCCCACCTGGCATTTCAGTCCGTCTAAATACTAAAATGCCCACAGTTCCCGCGGTGCTTACGGGCATATTTCTTATCATCAGTTACTCCTCCATCTCTCCCACTGGATTTTAAGTTTAAGAGCAGATATCACATCCTCTAACTCTACTGCATTCTCCCAATGGCTTAGCGCAGTGCTCTGAACACGAGAGGAGCTCGGTAAATAGTACTGATTAATTGACTACAACGAGTTCAACCAGTCTTTCAAAGGCTTATTAAAATCCCATCTCCTCCAAGAGTTCTTCCTCATTTCCTCTACTCCCTCTCCCTTCTGCGTCGCTCTGGTCCTTGGATTTGCATCACCCTCAACCCCACAACACTTAGGTACATAGCTGGAATTTATTCATTTATATTAATGCCTATCCCCCTCTCGACCGTAAGCTCATTGTGGGCAGGGAGCAGAACTACTAACTCTGTTATATTGTACTCTCCCAAGCGCTCAGTATAGTGCTCTGTATATATGTATATACGTTTGTACATATTTATTACTCTATTTATTTTATTTTATTTGTACATATCTATTCTATTTATTTTATTTTGTTGTATGTTTGGTTTTGTTCTCTGTCTCCCCCTTTTAGACTGTGAGCCCACTGTTGGGTAGGGACTATCTCTATATGTTGCCAATTTGTACTTCCCAAGCGCTTAGTACAGTGCTCTGCACATAGTAAGCGCTCAATAAATACGATTGATGATGATGATGATGATGCTCTGCACATAGTAAGCATTCCAAAAATAGCCCTGAATGAATGATTGATCATCCCTCCCAGATTCAGGCTCCACAATGAGTTATACAACTTTTTTTCCTAGGGAAAAAAGCAAACAGGCTTGTTTTTCTATGCTTTCCCTTCTGAGTGGGATACGTGCATTCTGTGGGTTGAATATTATGGGCACCGACACACGCATCTGTTATGTTTTGCATTGAATTTATCCCTCAAAAATCTCAGGACTGCACATGACCTCCGAGCATGACACCAAAGCTGGTGCTGCCAGGGCAGAGAAAAGACCTTGGTAAGAACTTCATTTTTTACATTTAGAATCTTTTATTGTTGATACACATTTGCGCTGCTATTTGATCGTGTAACCAGATGACGTTTTTTGTCTATTTAAAAATGTCTTTATATTGCTTTGGCTAATCTTTTGGATTTGGGGTATGATTAATGCGCTTTGCATTATTTCTTTTGGGAAACCGTATTTTGCTATCACTCTCGCTCAACACTCTTTTCATGGGACCGACTCAAATGGCAGCAGATAATATTCAATTATTTCCTTTTTCTTCTCTACTAATGTCATTCTTGGTCATTATTTTTCACTACCATTTCTTCCCCTTTCTCCAGATCCGCTATTTAACCTAGAAACAAGATCGAAGCAAGAGCCTATAGCCACTTACAAACAACATCCCAATGATTAAATAAAACATTTCTACCTAGAACTGCAAACTTTCTATTTTAAAACTTGTAAATCATATTTTAGATACAGTTTATAAGACGCGTATCAGCATCTGAAGAGGCTTTCTCCAATCCTACAGTTATCAGTAATACTTAATACAGAAGAAACTGCATTTTCCAGGAATCCATCCACTTCCTTCCACACCTGGGTGTTCCAGTGACCTGAAAATGAGTCTAACATTTGCCAACACCTGGGTGACGGCAATTTGCTCTATTCCCAACTCATAATACCTGATTATTTCTTTCTACAGTCGTTCTTACGCAAAACCCCCTAATTAGAACAGTAGAAATTCCCGTATTTTCGCAAGGCTGATCCAGAAAATTCCTGCAAAATCAGGTACAAGGAGGAGCCGTACAGAAAACGGTGAGATCGATTTCGGGGTCCCTCCCTTTATTGCTCTTCATGAACAATTCATACAGCCAAACTGGAAGGAGCCCCCATATTAAACTTGCTGCTTGATAGAAAATATAATAATAATAGTAATAATAATGGCATTTGTTAAGCGCTTACTATGTGTAAAGCACTGTTCTAAGTGCTGGGGGGGGGATACAAGGTGATCAGGTTGTCCCATGTGAGGCTCACAGTCTTAATCCCCATTTTACAGATGAGGTAACTGAGGCTCAAATATCTAGGGTTAGTCACATGAAGAGTGACTTTAAACAATCAGTGGTATTTATTGCACTTCATGAACAAATATTTCTACCCCTTTCTTCATACAGCCAAACTGGAAGGAGCCCCCATATTAAACTTGCTGCTTGATAGAAAACATAATAATAATAATAATAATGGCATTTGTTAAGCGCTTACTATGTGCAAAGCACTGTTCTAAGTGCTGGAGGGGATACAAGGCGATCAGGTTGTCCCATGTGGGGCTCACAGTCTTAATCCCCATTTTACAGATGAGGTAACTGAGGCTCAAATATCTAGGGTTAGTCACATGAAGAGTGGCTTTAAACAATCAGTGGTATTTATTGAGCACTCACTGGATGCAGAGCACTGCACTAAGCGCTTGGGAAACCATTTCTCACCCTCAGCTGAAATTTAAGAATCCTAATTACGTCTCCTTGGTTTCCAAATGCTTAAACGCAATGCTAGCATTTTACTCCCCAAATGACAATCAATCAGTCGTATTTATTGAGCGCTTACTGTGTGCAGAGCACTGTACTAAGCGCTTGGGAAGTACAAGTTGGCAACATATAGAGACAGTCCCTACCCAACAGTGGGCTCACAGTCTAAAAGACAACGAAGTGAAAGCAATATTATACACTTGGAACAGCGCTTGGCACACAGTAAGCGCTTAACAAATGCCATTATTATTCTCGTTATTATTCTCATTTTCATTTGCAAATCCGACATCGATGAAACAATGGCGAGAACGAAGCAGACGCACGGTTTTACGGGCGTGAGCGGTCTAGACGGGAAAGACGGAGCACCGCGAACGCATCCCAAACTGAAACCCTGAGTCATCTTTCACAAAAGTAGGGTATAACAGCTCTGAGGTCATTTGTGTTTTTAAAGTGGCACGAGAAAACGGGCACTTACACAACGGGGGAGACGCCAACGGAAAAAATGGAGAGGACATCTGACACTCCTGCCTATCAATTAATCAGAGGTAATAATAAGGCTAGGCTTACAAGATACTTAAGCAACGATAATTTGAGGAACTATCATTCTGAGAAGTTCTCTCAATATTCCCATTTATATGACACACCGAGTGGCTGCAATAGCTTTTGTTCGTTCGTTCATTCATTCATTCATTCATTCAATCGCATTTATTGAGCGCTTACTGTGGGCAGGGCACTGGACTAAGCGCTTGGGAAGTACAAGGTGGCAACATCTAGCGCTCACCGTGTGCCCAGCACTGATCGAAGCACTGGGAAATCAATAACAATGGTATTTGTTTAGCGCTTGCTATGTGCTAAGCACTGAGATAAGCGCTGGGGAAGACACGGGATATGCAGTATATATGTTTGTACATATTTTTTTACTCTATTTATTTATTTATTTATTTAATTTATTTGTACATATCTATTCTATTTATTTTATTTTGTTAGTATGTTTGGTTTTGTTCTCTGTCTCCCCCTTCTAGACTGTGAGCCCACTGTTGGGTAGGGACTGTCTCTATATGTTGCCAATTTGTACTTCCCAAGCGCTTAGTACACTGCTCTGCACATAGTAAGCGCTCAATAAATACGATTGATGATGACGATGATGATGCAGGGCGGACAGAGTACCCGACTGTGCCTTAACTTCTCTCGGCCTCAGTTTCCTCATCCGTAAGAGGGGGATTAAATATTCAGTTTCCTCATAATTACTTAATGCTAATTATGGTGTTGGTTAAGTTCTTACTAGCTTAACAAGGAGGAGCAGTGTGGCTCAGTGGAAAGAGCCCGGGCTTTGGAGTCAGAGGTCATGGGTTCGAATCCCGACTCCACCACACGTCTGCTGTGTGACCTTGGGCAAGTCACTTCAGAATGGCATTTATTAAGCGCTTACTACGTGCTAAGCACTGTTCTAAGCGCTGGGGAGGTTACATGGTGATCAGGTTGGCCCTCGTGGGGCTCACAGTCTTCACCCCCATTTGACAGATGAGGGAACTGAGGCCCAGAGAAGTGAAGTGACTTGCCCAAGGTCACACAGCTGACAATTGGCAGAGCCGGGATTCGAACCCAGACCTCTGACTCCCAAGCCCGTGCTCTTTCCATCGAGCCACGCTGCTTCTCTTCTCTGAGCCTCAGTTACCTCATCTATAAAATGGGGATGAAGACTGTGAGCCCCCCATGGGGCAACTTGATCACCTCGTAACCCCCCCGGCGCTTAGAACAGTGCTCTGCACATAGTAAGTGCTTAACAAATGCCATCATTATTATTATTATCATGTGCCACGCACTGTTCTAAGCACTGGGACAGACACAAGGTGGTCAGGTTGTCCCAAGAGGGGCTCACAGTCTTAATCCCCATTTTCCAGATGAGGTAACTGAGGTCCAGAGAAGTGAGGTGACTTGCCCAAAGTCACACAGCAGACAAGGGGCGGACCCGGGACTAGAACCCATGACCTTCCGACTCCGAGGGCCAGGCTCTGTCCATTATTCATTCAATCATATTTATTGAGCGCTTACTGTGTGCAGAGCACTGTACTAAGCGCTTGGGAAGTACAAGCATCCCCTAAAGCATCCATAAAAGGGGGATAGAATTCTAGAGGGAGTAGTATTTAATCCCCCTTTCACAGACAAGGACACTGAGGCAGAGGGATGTCAAGCGACTCGCCCTAAATCACACAGCGGACAAGTGGCAGAGCCGGGATTAGAACCCAGGCCCGTGCTCTTTCCACAAGCCCACACTGCTTTAGGAGTCCACCAAGTGGGCGTTAGACACAGACTTGGTCCCTCGAGGGGCTCACAATCTACGAAGCTGTACCACAGAAGCGGCGTGGCTCAGTGGAAAGAGCCCGGGCTTTGGAGTCAGAGGTCACGGGTTCAAATCCCGGCTCCGCCACTTGTCAGCTGGGTGACTTTGGGCAAGTCACGTCACTAGGTCTCAGTTCCCCCATCTGGAAAATGGGGATGAAGACTGTGAGCCCCCCCGTGGGACAACCTGATCACCCTGCATTCTCCCCAGCGCTTAGAACAGTGCTTTGCACATAGTAAGCGCTTAATAAATGCCATCATCATCATTCATTCAATCGTACTTATTGAGCACTTACTATTCATTCATTCATTCAATGCTATCTCCCCAGCGCTTAGAACAGTGCTTTGCACATAGTAAGCGCTTAATAAATGCCATCATCATCATTCATTCAATCGTATTTATTGAGCACTTACTATTCATTCATTCAATGCTATTTATTGAGCGCTTACTGTGTGCAGAGCACTGTACTAAGCGCTTGGGAAGTCCAAGTTGGCAACATGTAGAGACAGTCCCTACCCAACAGTGGGCTCACAGGCTAGAAGGGGGAGACAGAGAACAAAACAAAACATATTAATAAAATAAATAGAATAAATACGTACAAATGAAGTAGAGTAATAAATACATACAAACATATCTACATATATCAATCAATCAGAGCACTGTACTAAGCGCTCGGGAAGTACAAGTCGGCAACATAGAGAGACGGTCCCTACCCTACCACTGCAGTTCCCGAAGGAGGATGAAATCTGATTTTGTAAGAACTCATTTTTTAGAACGATTCCTTTGGTGCGCCCGCGTACTCCGATTTGGAAGCCTCCAGGAAGGGATATTCCCCAAAAGACGTGGAAAAGGACCGCTCGCCCTCCTAGGGGGTAGATGCTCAAAAATGGAGGGTTAGGACTGGTGGGATATTAAATGGCAAAAAACAAATTTTCCTGAAAATGGGACTTTATGCCCAAATTAGGCCAATTCGGGGATTTCAAAACTCTATTTCAATCGCTTTGAAATATTGCTTTTGATTCAGTAGGCCACGAGGCGGGCAGGGAAGAGACGCAACAGAGCCTGGTGGAAAGAGCACAGGCCTGAGAGTCGTCAGAGGGCCTGGGTTCTAATCCCGGCCCTGCCAACTGCTTACCGGGCGACCTTGGGCAAGTCACTTCTCTGTGCCTCGGTTTCCTCAGCTGCAAAACAGGCATTCAATCCTCCCTCCAACTCAGACTGCGAGCCCCATCTGGGACCGGGACCAACCTGAAAAACTTGTACCCACCCCACCCCAGCATCAATCAATCAATCAATCGTATTTATTGAGCGCTTACTGTGTGCAGAGCACTGTACTAAGCGCTTGGGAAGTACAAGTTGGCAACATACAGAGACGGTCCCTACCCAACAGTGGGCTCACAGTCTAAAAGAACTCAGTTCCCAGAACTGAGGGAAGCCTCATGGAGTAGTGGATAGAGCATGGGAGTGGGAATCAGAAGGTCATGGGTTCTAATCCCGGCTCCGCCACTTGTCGGCTGCGTGGCCCTGGGTAAGTCACTTCCTTTCTCGGTGCTTCAGTTGCCTCATCTGTAAAATGGGGATTAAGACTGTGCACTCTATGCGGGACAGGCACTGTGTCCAACCCAATTTCCTTGTATCCACGCCACTGTTCAGTCCAGATCCCGGCGCCTAGTAAGCGCCTAACAAATACCACACTGATTAATTATTACTATTAGCTAAAAACAGTGCTTGACATATAGTAAACGCTTAAGAGCCCGGGCTTTGGAGTCAGAGGTCATTGGTTCAAATCCCGGCTCCGCCGCTTGTCGGCTGGGTGACTTTGGGCAAGTCACTTCACTCCTCTGGGCCTCGGTTACCTCATCTGGAAAATGGGGATTAAGACTGTGAGCCCCCGCCGTGGGACAACCTGATCGCCTTGTAACCTCCCCAGCGCTTAGGACAGTGCTTTGCATCCATCATCCATCGATCGTATTTATTGGGCGCTTGCTGTGTGCAGAGCACTGTACTAAGAGCTTGGGAGGTACAAGTTGGCAACATATAGAGACGGTCCCTACCCAACAGCGCCGAAATTAGGCCATAGGAAGCCTGCTATTTGCACATAGTAAGCGCTTAATAAATGCCATTATTATCAAGAAATGCCATTGAAAAAAGAAAAATAAAAAAGAGAGCAACGTCTCTCCACCAAGGGACTTGTCACCCCGCATGTGAGCATTTTTCTGTGCGGAGCTAAACCTTGGGAAACCCTCTAACTGGACGGTCACCTGCTCCTTGAGAATCCATCGCCTCTTGGCCCCCCATCAGACGCCTCCCCCCCCCATCCCTCTTACACCCTGCTTTTATCTCTTGCCGAGCATGGCACAATTTAATTACAGGTCTCTGGCTGTGGACTCCCTTCCATCCCCCTCAGCGGTGGGGAGGGGAGGAGGATTTCGGTGCAAAATCTGACACCTCCTCACCCTCTTCACCAACTTGGCCTCCCAACTCGAGCGCTGCTTTTCGGATCTTCTGGCCGGCCGGTGCCGCGCAAGGGATGATCCCGAGGAGGGCCCGGGGGGAGCGAGGGGATTGCTGGGGATAACCGGGTCACGCGTTTCCCCGTTCCTCCGGGGACCTGCCCTCCCCGAGGTTCCTCTCCGTGTGTCCCCCCCCCAGGGGCCTGGCATCCGACCGAAATACTTCTAGGCCACAGAAGAGTCAGACCCTCCAACCCGGCCGCTCTGGAAGCCCAGAAGGTGTGGGCCCCGGTGTGGCCGAACCGGTTAAACCACAGCGGTTTCGCCCCTGTGGCTCACTGCACCCAAGCTCCTGCAATTCGCTTCGGTTCGGTTGCCATTCAGGCTTGGCGATTCCAGGGAATCGCTCGTGAATTCCCCACATTGGAAATGTCTCATTCTCCCGGCTCCCTCTTTCCCGGCTTCCCACCATCTGTCATATCGGACCCACCTTCGACATTTAGGGAAGCGGCGCGGCTCGGCGGAAAGAGCCCGGGCTTTGGAGTCGGAGGTCGTGGGTTCAAATCCCGGCCCCGCCACTTGTCAGCTCTGTGACCTTGGGCGAGTCACTTAACTTCTCTGGGCCTCAGTTCCCTCATTTGGAAAATGGGGATGAAGACTGTGA
The DNA here is from genome assembly GCF_015852505.1 of Tachyglossus aculeatus. Classification (NCBI taxonomy): domain Eukaryota; kingdom Metazoa; phylum Chordata; class Mammalia; order Monotremata; family Tachyglossidae; genus Tachyglossus; species Tachyglossus aculeatus. The sequence continues at coordinate 21,449,486 of NC_052101.1, read as the reverse complement.
GCCCCACGTGGGACAACCTGATTATCTTGTATCTACCCCAGCGCTTAGAACAGTGCTTGGCACATAGTAAGCGCTTAACAAATACCAACATTATTATTATTATTATTATTATTATTATTATTATTATTATTATTATTTTCCTGCCTTCTTGGCTGCACAAAGTAGTCTCCGGAGCTCACCTCCTCCAGGAGGCCTTCTCAGACTGAGCCCCCTTTTTCCTCTCCTCCTCCCCATCCCCCCCCGGCCTTACCTCCTTCCCCTCCCCACAGCACCTGTATATATGTTTGTACAGATTGATTACTCTATTTATTTTACTTGTACATATTTCCTATTCTATTTATTTTGTTAATGATGTGCATGTCAAGCATTGTACTTAACACCAGGGTGGGTTCAGGACAATCAGGTGAGACACAGTCCTGTTGCACAGGGGGCTCACTGTCTAAAAGCAGGTGGCCATTGCAGAATTGTCTTCATTATTATTTGGGTATGTATCATCCTTCCTTTAGGGTCTTTTTGAAAAAAAGTGAACCACTAAATAGCAACTATTTGTGCAATATTTAAATGACAACGCAGAAGGAGATAGAAGGGGGCTCACTGTCTAAAAGCAGGTGGCCGTTGCAGAATTGTCTTCATTATTGTTTGTGTATGTATCAACCTTCCCTTAGGGTCTTTCTGAAAAAAAGCGAACCACTAAATAGTAACTATTTGTGCAATATTTAAATGACAACGCAGAAGGAAATAGAACTTTGGCACTTTAATAGCAGGGGTGTATATAGTTTTCCTAATTATAGTACTTTTCTGGGAGTGACTGATGAGTCACTGAAGTTTTTGACCATTAATTACCTATTTAGTTCTGCATAATAAAGACAAGCAAAATAATTTATTTGCCTCTCCTGTTCTGTATCTTACATTACACTTCACTGCTGAGGCGCCAAGTGTACTCAGGCCTTTATTTCTCGTATAGGTATGGTTCTGCTAGTGCTACTAGTAGGAGGGTGGAAAATTCACAGTAGCTGCTCCATAAATATCAGTAGGAACCGAGTAGAAAACTCTTAAACATCGAGCGGAAGCAGTGTGGCCTAGTGGAAAGAGCCCGGGCTTGGGAGTCGGAGGTTGTGAGTTCTAATCCCGGCTCCATCACTTGTCAACTGGGTGACTTTGGGCAAGTCACTTCACTTCCCTGGGCCTCAGTTCCCTCAACTATAAAATGGGGATAAAGACTGTGAGCCCCCCGTGGGACAACCTGATCACCTTGTAACCTCCCCAGTGCTTAGAACAGTGCTTTGCACATAGTAAGTGTTTAATAAATGCCATTATTATTATTATTATTATTATTCTCTGTGCCGCACCTGTAAAAGGGGGATTAAGACTGTGAGCCCCATATGGGCCAACCTGATTACCTTGTATCTACCCCAGTGCTTAGAACAGTGCTTGACACATAGTAAGCGCTTAACAAATGCCATCATGATCATCATCACACTCCCTATGTCCAAGGCCTTTCCTAGATATGTTAAATTGGAGGTGCTGACGTGACATCCAAGCAGGGGTGTCTTTGAGGCCCAAGAAAATGCAGTATTGTAGGCTAGGTGAGCGATTAGGTTTGGAAACCATCTGTCCTGAAACATGGACTCCTCCTTTTAGGGCTAATACAGTGCTTTATCACCTATATATTCAGATATCACTTTCATTCACTCAGTCGCATTTATTGAGGGCTTACTGTGTGCAGAGCACTGTACTAAGCACTTGGGAACTACAAGTTGGCAACATATAGAGACGGTCCCTACCCAACAGTGGGCTCACAGTCTAGAAGGGGGAGACAGAGAACAAAACATATTAACAAAATAAAATAATTAGAATAAATATGTACAAATAAAATTGAGTAATAAATACGTACCAACATATATATCACTTCAACATTCAACATGCTCTCCAAAAAGCTGATAAAATTTAATAACGGAGGAAAAAATAAATCAGCCAATGGTATTTACTGAGCAAACACGGTGTGCAGCACACTATACAAGCCCTTGGGAGGGTACACGAAAGTACGAGTCAGTGGACAAGATTCCGGCCCTCAAGAGGCTTCCAATCTAGAAGGAGATGGTGGCACGTAAAAGGATAGTGAGAGAGGAGGAAGAGAATATGTATACGAGTTGTGCGAGTACACCCATTCATAACTGGCAGGATGTAATCCGGGGAGGCCAGAAAGGAACTGGGGAAGGTCTCCTGGAGGAGACGTCATTTCAGAAGAGCTCTGACGACGAGGAAAACCTTGCGGTCCTGGTGGATCTGAAGCGGGAGAGAGCTCCAGGCAAGTGGGAGGGCCTGAGCAACAAGTGCGAGGCAGGAGACGGGCATGAGGCACAGGGAGTAGGTGAGTTTGGGACAGATGACGAATGCCCGCTGGGCCACAGTGGGAGAAGACAGTGGGTAAGGAGGCGGAAGAAAGCCGACAACAGTCAGCTGTTTCTGCTGGAGAAGAGATTGGGTAACGGCGGAAAGGCCTGGAGAAGTGGGGAGACACGTGCAGAACGATATTTTAGAAAAACAAACCTGAGGGAGATATGAGCTTGAAAGGAAAGAGACCAAAGGCTGCTATAACAGTCAAACCTGGATATGACTCCTCGCCCACATCCAGCCTCCTGGACTGGATCTCCCTCCCACTTCGTATCCGGCAGACGATCACTCTTCCCACCTTCGAGGCCGTATTAAAATCACATCTCCTTCAAGACGCCTTCCTCGCTACTCCCTCTCTTTTCTGTAACCCCTCGCCCTTGAATTTGTACCTTTTATTCACCCCACTCTCCGCTCCACCGCATTTATATACATAGCTGTAATTTATTTTAGTGTCCGTCCCCCCCTCCAGACTGCAGACTCCTTGTGGGCGGGGAATCTGTTACACTGTACCCTCCTAAGCGCTTAGCATAGTGCTCTGCACACAGTAAGTACTCAATAAAGATGATGAATTGATTGATAAGCGGCCATCTTGATGGCGAGGAAGGGTCGCATCTTGGAAATGTCACAGAGGAAAAACTGTATATATGTATATATGTTTGTACATATTTATTACTCTATTTATTTATTTTACTTGTACATAGCTATTCTGTTTATTTTATTTTGTTAGTATGTTTGGTTTTGTTCTCTGTCTCCCCCTTTTAGACTGTGAGCCCACTGTTGGGTAGGGACTGTCTCTAGATGTTGCCAATTTGTACTTCCCAAGCGCTTAGTACAGTGCTCTGCACATAGTAAGCGCTCAATAAATATGATTGATGATGATGATGATGATGACAGAAATTAGCAACAGATAGAAAATGGGGGGGGCGTTGGAAGAGAGAGAGGAATCTAGGATAATTCCAAGGGTGCAGATATCAGAGACGGGAAGGATGGTGGAATTATCAACTGGAGAGGATTTGGGAGGGAAAATCAGGAACTCCGTGTCTGAGTTTTGATTGACTCTATATGGCTGTAGTATCTACTGGTAGAGCTCGCTGTGGGCAGGGAATGTGTCTGTTTATTGTTATACCGTACTCTCCCAAGTGCTTAGTACAGTGCTCTGCACATAGTAAGTGCTCAATGAATACGACTGAATGAATAAGGAGTTTCCGATCTAAATGACAACACACAATTATCTGGACCAAGACACAGAAAGTACCGAGGCACATTATATCTACAGATGATCGGGACCCAAGAGTAAATAACCTAAATCAAGGTCTTTAATGGCCTCATTTGTGAGACCTCCACTACACTACTTAGCAATTCCAACCTCCAAACCTCTCACTGTGAAGTAATTGTGTAAAGCATTATAGATGAGGTAATCCATTACAGCCCTGAATTGTTCCATGGAAACAGAGCTAAAGAAAAGTATATTTTCCAAAAAGAAATAATGTAAAATGCATTCGTGCAACTCCCAAAGCTCCCCACAGACCAAACGATATAAAGAGTTAACAAAATGATAAATCACACAATTCGTTGATCATCTACCAGTGTATACTTGCATCGATACTATATTATGAATTCGACAGTTTGTGTTCATACGCAAATACTGAATATTCTAAGTGTTTTCTTTCACACCCTGAAGGAAAAGGGCATTTTGTACTAACACTCAAGAGATCTGCTATGATAAATAGACCTGCCATGATCTAATTTTAAACTGAAATGGGCTTTAATCACTCAATTCACGTCAGTCAAAATACTTCAAAGATTGAGGAGGAGAGGAAGGGAGGTGCTTAAAACTCATTGAGAAAGTACTAGAAGAACCAGAGGTAGTATAATTCAATAGTATTACTGGGGAAAAGACTCTAAAGGGGCATTACAGAAACATTTTAATGGCGGGCTGGCTGTACATGTATTAAATATGTTTACCTGTGAAATAACGAACTTTAAACTTTATTATGTTTTTGTCTACCGTTCGGTTTTTCCGTGCTTCGGTTCTCTTGACAGTTGCCAGTTAACGAGCTTATATGTGCTTGCAAATGTAAAGGACTGCCTTACTCATCTCTCTATTCAGAATTCCCTAAGCGCTCAATACAATGCTCTGCACACTGCGGGCATTTTTTGGGCAGCTGACCTTGAAGACTATGCCACTAATGGCAAGATTCCTATCAGAGTATGTGATCAGAAATCGATCGGGAACTTTTTTCTTTCTCTTCTTATGGTGTTTTGTTAATGCGCTTAATCCGTGCCAGGCTGAATGATAAAGCACACAATTAGATGATCATCTACCAGTGTATACTTGCATCGAAACTATATTATGAATTCGATTTTTTGTGTTCATATGCAAACACTGAATATTCTAAGTGTAAGCGCTCAATAAATACGATTGAATGGATATTAAGGGCTGAGATAGTCATTCAGTCAATCGTGTTTACTGAGCGCTTACTGCGTGCAGAGCACTGTACTAAGCGCTTGGGAAGTACAAGTTGGCAACATATAGAGACGGTCCCTGCCCAACAACAGGCTCATGGACACAAGTCGGGTCAGGTACAGTCTCACAGCCTTAGGAACTGACAAGCAGGTCCACAGGGTAAAACTTCCCCTTGCATTTGTTATCCTCAGAGCGCTTGGGACCATTTTCCACCGTGGTGCTTAGAACAGTGCTTGGCACATAGAAAGTGCTTAACAAATACCATTATTATTATTATAGTTTACTTCCCCTTCTGTCTTTTCTGCTGTGTGACTTTGGGCAAGTCACTTGACTTCTCTGGGCCTCAGTCCCCTCATCTGTAAATGGGGATTAAAACTGCGAGCCCCACGTGGGACAACCTGATCACCTTGTATCCCCCCCAGCGCTTAGAACAGTGCTTTGCACATAGTAAGCGCATAACAAATGCCATTATTATCATTATTATTAATGGTAGAACAGGTGACAGATCCCTGAGATATAGATCTAGGGATCGTTTGCTTAGAAGAAGCCCAAGAGCGTGAATGCAAAGAGAGAGAAAATCCAGTACTGGTCCGAGGGAAAGTGAAAAGAAGAAGAGGTCCCGGCAATAGAAATTGAGAAGCGAGATAGGCTCAGAATCAGGACTCTGTAGCCTGTTCTCCCTTCTGCCATATCTGAGGGTCTCTCTCTTGGTGCAATATTTATCAATCAATCAATCGTATTTATTGAGCGCTTACTGTGTGCAGAGCACTGGACTAAGCGCTTGGGAAGTACAAGTTATGTAGGCCTTGGAGTTAGTGAGGAGGAGGTGGAGAAGCTGGAGGCGACAGAAGAGAGCTAAAGACCTGGAATGGCCAGGGAGGATTACTGGCAAGGAAGCCAATGAGGGAGGCCTAATCACACTGTTTTGCCAGTGAAAGGGATGAGTCAAAACATAAAAGGGTAAATTTGCAGAGGCAGAATTTAGTTTAGTGTGTACAAGTGAGATCCCCAGCCAAAGGGCGATGGGAAAAGAGGAATGGGAGAGAGGCAGGCCTACAAGGGAAAGGGGGATTCAAATCTACAAAAGACAGGGCTGCTGGTGAGGGCAGAAGCGGGAACAGAGTTTGGGATCCCGGGAGATGGTTAGGAGACTATATTTCCAAGAGGAAGCAGACGTCTGGGCAAAACGGTGGCCTAGGAGGATGGAGCCTGAAAGGAATTTGGGGTTGGAACTGCAAAGTATAGAGTCCTGTGAAATCCGGGGTGGAGCAGCGTCTGGTAAACGTGAAGTCAGGGTACGCCCCTGTTGGGAAGTGGCCTATATGGAGTTAATCGCTAAATCAATCAATCATGTTTATTGAGCACTTTCTGTGCGTAGAGCTCTGTACTAAGCGCACGGGGGAATACAATCTAACAGAGTTGACAGACACATTTCCCTTTTAGACTGTGAACCCACTGTTGGGTAGGGACCGTCTCTATATGTTGCCAACTTGTACTTCCCAAGCGCTTAGTACAGTGCTCTGCACACAGTAAGCGCTCAATAAATACGATTGATTGATTGATTGATTTCCCGTTCAGTGTGAGCTTCCAGTGTAGAGAGGGGGCCAGACATTAATGTAAATAAATAAGTGAAATTGCCAATATGTACGTAAGTGCTACGGGGCTGAAGGAGGGGTGAATAAAGGGTGCGAGTTCTAGAGCAAGGGCGACGCAGAAGGGAATGGGACAGGAGCAGTCTTTTAGACTGTGAGCCCACTGTTGGGTAGGGACTGTCTCTATGTGTTGCCAATTTGTACTTCCCAAGCGCTTAGTACAGTGCTCTGCACATAGTAAGCGCTCAATAAATACAATTGATGATGATGAGCACATGGGGGCTTAGTTGGGGAAGGCCTCTTGGAGATGAGTTACTTATTGAGCGCTTACTATGTGCAGGGCACTATACTAAGCCCCTGGGGGAGTATAATATTATGGAGCTGATAGACACGTTCCCTGTCCATACCCTCTAGAAGGGGAGATGGACATTAATATTTATTCATTCATTCAATCATATTTATTGAGCGCTTACTGTGGGCAGAGCACTGTACTAAGCGCTTGGGTAGTACAAGTTGATAACTGAAACTGCTAACATGTACATAAGTGCTCTGGGGCTGAAGGAGGGGTGAAGAAAGGGTGCGAATCCTAGCCCCAGGGCGACGGAGAAGGGATTGGGAGAAGAGCAAAGGAGGGCTCGGTCGGGGAAGGCCTCTTAGAGGAGTTGAAAGTTGAAAGTTAAGGTTGAAAGTAAGAGATGTGCCTGGGAGGATTATTAACTTGGACGTTGAAGTCTCCAAAGGTCAGTGGAGGTGGATGGAAATGAAGTAAAAAAGGTGAAGAACTTGAGAAGTTGCAAACGTCAACTTCTTGGAAAAACGACAGAATTGGGGTTGCAAATGTTTACCGATTCTTACTCGTCTACAACCTGATTTCTTTTCAGGTCTTGGGCCTGAGGTGGAGTTAACTGCATGGCTTGTTTTGCTTGTTCCTGGAGTTTTTTTCTTACTATAAAACAAATTGTGTCAAGTCCTGCTGGGCCCGGGCCCTTAACTGCAGGGCTTGGTTTGGGCCAGGTCCTGCCCTGGCATTTCGAATCCAGCAAGGCTCGACATTAGGAGTGTCTAATTAAGTCACCGTATCCTACCTGAAAATAAGATGTTGTTTGTTTGACTAGGCAGTGCAACAGGCATACAACTTGGCACTCCTTGAAATTAAAGGGTTTCCCAAATAATAATAATAATTGGCATTTGTTAAGCGCTTACTATGTGCAAAGCACTGTTCTAAGCACTGGGGAGGATACAGGGTGATCAGGTTGTCTCACGTGGGGCTCACAGTCTTAATCCCCATTTTCCAGATGAGGTAACTGAGGCCCAGAGAAGTTAAGGGACTTGCCCAAGATCACACAGCAGACAAATCTCTTCTGAAATACCCCACAATCCTGATCTAATCGGGAAAGGTGGAAAAAAAATTAAAGGTGAACAGTGCGGTTTTAACTTCTACCCAGATCGGAGCCCCGTTTAGTTGAATTACTTGCACAATCAATTCCGAGTTTTAATAAAACACTCAATATCACCACCCTTGTACAAGCCATTCTACATATTCCACGAAAACTTATATTCAGCATTTTCCTTCAGGGTAATTGGCTATTCCTCAGACCAACACTCTCACTGATTTCATTAAACCCAACTTGACGGCAGATTTACAAAGCAAAATGGCTTTTCCTCAAGTCAGACGATACTGAATCCATTCGCCCATCACCATTTTAATGACATACCTTGATTTTACGGCAACGGCTTTAAAGAGAGTTTAGATAAATTAAGAGGTACATTGAAGAGGTCGTATTGACCGTGGACATTCGTGTTTACCTTGTGAATGACCATTTAAGTAACTGGAGTTTACAAGCAGTCAGAATGTGGAAGCGCACCAAGCTAGCTGATTACACTATGCACGGGGAATGTGGATAATTTTGGTCAGATGTCCCCAACGTACCTCCTTCCCTTCCCCACAGCATCTGTATATATGTATATATGTTTGTACGTATTTATTACTATATTTATTTATTTATTTTACTTGTACATATCTATTCTATTTATTTTATTAATATGTTTGGTTTTGTTCTTTGTCTCCCCCTTCTAGACTGTGAGCCTGCTGTTGGGTAGGGACCGTCTCTATATGTTGCCAACTTGTACTTCCCAAGCACTTACTACAGTGTTCTGCACACAGTAAGCGCTCAATAAATCATCATCATCGTCATCAATCGTATTTATCGAGCGCTTACTCTGTGCAGAGCACTGTACTAAGCGCTTGGGAAGTACAAATTGGCAACATATAGAGACAGTCCCTACCCAACGGTGGGCTCACAATACGATTGATTGATTGATTAGAACAGTGCCCTGCACATAGTAAGCGCATAATAAATGCCATCATTATAAGACAATATATAAAAGTACCTGATTGCTAAACTTCTTAATTTACTGAATCAAGAGGGAAGGGATGCATATTCTCTTCTTATTTTTCTCCCTTTGATATTTTTTTGGGAGACTTTTAAATGCGGGGGGATTCCAAACACCCGCAATAGGTAAAATTTAGAGTTACCCGACTAGACCCTCATTTCCTCTTCCCCTTCTGCATCGCCCTTGCGCTAGGATTTGAACCCTTTATTCACCCCACCCCATAATTCATTTTTTTATATTGATGTCTGTCTCTCCCGCTAGATTGGAAGCTCGTCGTACAGTCCCCCGCTCGCAGGAAGCAATTCATAAATACGATTGACTGTCTCCACTAACTGGTGAAGAACCCCAGGATTCAATATGAGTCCCTCCCTCAACAGCTGCAGGGAATTTTATTCCAAATAGCACCAAGAATGGCACTGCTAACGTGTCTCCCACCGCGGCGGACACCCCAGTCACGCACGCCGCTGCTCGGGTTGGCCGGGCGGTCCTCAGCTGCGTGACCTGCTGCTGCTTCTTTAAGCAGGGTGGCCTAATGGGTAGAGCAGCGTGGCTCAGTGGAAAGAGCCCGGGCTTTGGAGTCAGAGGTCATGGGTTCAAATCCCGGCTCCACCACTTAATCAATCAATCGTATTTATTGAGCGCTTACTGTGTGCAGAGCGCCGGACTAAGCGCTTGGGAAGTCCAAGTTGGCAACATATCGAGACGGTCCCTACCCAACAGCGGGCTCACAGTCTAGAAATACATTTATTCTTCTCCGGGGCTTAGTATGGTGCCCTGCTTATGGAAGGTGCTCAATAAATACTACCGAATGAATGCTGGAGCTAAAATACCTAAGCTCGGTAGGGGCAGGGAACGTCTGCTAATTCTGTAGTATGGTACTCTCCCAAGCGCTTAGACCAGTGCTCGACACGCAGCAAACGCTCAATAAATACCATTGATTGACTGATTGAAGGCCTTATATGAGAAGCAAAATGAGAAGCAGCGTGGCTCAGTGGAAAGAGCCCGGGCTTTGGAGTCAGAGGTCATGGGTTCAAATCCAGGCTCTGCCAATTGTCAGCTGGGTGACTTTGGGCAAGTCACTTCACTTCTCTGGGCCTCAGTTACCCCATCTGTAAAATGGGGATTAAGACTGTGAGCCCCACGTGGGACAACCTGATCACCTTGTAGCCCACCAGCGCTTAGAACAGTGCTTTGCACATAGTAAGCGCTTAACAAATACCATTATTATTATTAGTAGTAATAAGGGCTTAATAAATGCCATCATTATTATTATTAAAATTAAAATTACCTCTACAACAAAGATCTTGATGTCACAGCCATATAATTTCATCTCCTCTGGAAAATTCTGGAAGGAGTTCATGTACGGAACATGACCGTCTTCGACGAGCCTGCGTTTTAAAAAAGAATAAAGTGAGGCAAATCCCGGATTTGCCGGCGGGCTGGCAGTTGAGCCTCGGAACTGGGACTTGGCAGAGGGACGGACGGTGCGGCCGGTGGACTGCCCAGGCCCCCCTCGCGCTTCCTCGGCGCCGGTAGTCACATCCTCACCGGGGTCCGGTCGGTAGGCGGGAGGGACACAACTGCTCACTTCAGCCAAGCCGAACCGGGACTAGAACACAGGACTCGTGATTCCCAGAGCAGTGTCCACAGCAGGGCCACAAATCATGAATTCGCTTAGGTGACTACAAAGTCCGTCGTTGTGAAAATAACAATAATGATCGTGGCATTTGTTAAGCCCTTACTGTGTGCTAGGCACCGCGGTGAGTGCTGGGGAGATGCGAGCTAATCAGCTGGACACCTGGGGCCCACGGTCTTAATCCCCATTTTACAGATGAGGTAACTGTGGCCCAGCGAAGCGACTTGCCCAAGGTCACATGGCAGAAAGTTGGCAGAGCCGGGATTAGAAACCAGGTCCTTCTGACTCCCAAGCCCACGGTCTATCCGCTAGGCCATACTGCTTCTCTAAACCTGCAGTTGCAATTGCGAAGGATTTTAGCCGACGTTCACCACCTCGTACCCTCCCCAGCGCTTAGAACAGTGCTTTGCACACAGTAAGCGCTTAACAAATCCCAAAATTATTACTGACTCTATACCTGCAGCACTACCACAACCTGTTGGAAGAGACAGTGGGATTCGACGGAAGGCAGGTAACGTTCTTTAAGTACGATTTTCTTTCTTTCTATTTTAACTATTCCCTGAACTCAAACTGGCTCTCGTTCAACAGTAAATTTCTTTCAGGATTACAATTTTACAGTAGCTGCCGCAGCATTCGAGGATGCGTACGGTGCTGAGCGCTTAGTACAGTGCTCTGCACACAGTAAGCGCTCAATAAAGACGATTGAACGAATGAATGAATGTGTTGTCGGCCCGGCGGGAAACAGGGGGACGGTGGAGAGGAATGCCTACTTGCAGATTCGGAAATTTTTTCTTTACCGTTATCATTCGAGATTGAAAATATAAATAAATAAATAAATAAACAAATAAATAAATAAATAAATAAATAAATCTCTGCCCTTCACCTTACTTTATACTGGACTTCATCTAAAAATGAAACGCATCCCTCAGTGGAAGCTGTAATATCAGCCGAACCAACTGCAGCTTTCAAGAGGAAAATTTAGCAAACTAGGGCAAGGAGACATAAAAGGAAATGGGAAATATTCCAACATTCCCCCAAAGCGGGCCTGTCGTCCGATTCCTCTCTGGGGCATTCCAATATATCGCTTGGAAATCTGTTCATCCAACAAAAGTCTCTAGGGTTTGCTGGGGAAAAAAAAATGAAAGGATGACTGATCGCACAACTGGTTTTCCCAAATATTACTGTTTTAAAAGCTCATTTTGCACCAGACACGAAGATAACCTATGTTTTACTCTTTAACACAAAGTAGGACTACTAATAACCATGTACCCCATTTGAAGCCCAGCTGTTCATCTTTTCTCTGAGGAATTAATAATACTTAATAATAAGACAGCACTTAAATGGCACTTTTCATCTTCAAAGCACTTCATGCCCATTAGCTAATTTTCTCAACACCCTGATGAGGTAAGTATTATTACCTCTACTACATAAATAAAGAAACCAAGGCAGGGGAGATTAAGGGACTTGCCCGGAGGGTATCAAGTGTCAGAATTAAAATGAGAACTTAGCCCTTCCCCACCACCTTCCAATCCTCTGAAGATCAGCACGGCTGGTACTAGCTACCCCCTAATTAGTGCTGACAATCCTCAAAAACAAGTGTTTTACTTGGGATTGATTTTACCTTAAGAGATCGGAGAGGGTGATTGTTTCTCTCTGCCAAAGTAATGACATGTAGCAGAAAGCCAGTGTCATCGGAAGAGTCATCTTCACCATGGCCTTTCCCTTCCGACGTGAATAATAAATCCCATCAACCGATCCAGAACAGATAGATGCCGTTTCTTCAGTGGTTAAAAACACAAGAAAAAAAAAAATACGTAAGTTTTGTTCTGACCGATGAAAGGAGACGCACGACAGTCCATGTCGATGCTTTGTGGAAGAACTTGGTTAACGTTGTCCAAAATTGTCAGCATTGCTTCACCTACAGATAAAACAGTTCTAGAGATCACGAGCCTATTGTTGGGTAGGGACCGTTTCTATATGTTGCCAGCTTGTACTTCCCAAGCGCTTAGAACAGTGCTCTGCACACAGTAAGAGCTCAATAAAGACGATTGAATGAATGAATGAATACGATGCGATGGTGTCCCACCATAAACGACATATGGGCCTCAAACTTGTCTAAAGGCTTCTGGACTGTAAGCTCACTGTGGGCAGGGAATGTGTCTGTTGAATGTTATATTGTACTCTCCCATGCACTTAGTACAGTACAGTGCTCTGCACACAGTAAGCGCTCAATAAATACAATTGACAAGAACCTGCACGAAGGAAGTGATTACAGTGCTAGTGATTTGCCCAGTTTGCATTCTTTCATCCCTGCCTGTCATCATCATCATCATCATCAATCGTATTTATTGAGCGCTTACTATGTGCAGAGCACTGTACTAAGCGCTTGGGAAGTACAAATTGGCAACATATAGAGACAGTCCCTACCCAACAGTGGGCTCACAGTCTAAAAGGGGGAGACAGAGAACAAAACCAAACATACTAACAAAATAAAATAAATAGAATAGATATGTACAAATAAAATAAATAAATAAATAAATAGAGTAAAAAATATGTACAAACATATATACATATATACAGGTGCTGTGGGGAAGGGAAGGAGGTAAGATGGGGGGGATGGAGAGGGGGACGAGGGGGAGAGGAAGGAAGGGGCTCAGTCTGGGAAGGCCTCCTGGAGGAGGTGAGCTCTCAGCAGGGCCTTGAAGGGAGGAAGAGAGCTAGCTTGGCGGATGGGCAGAGGGATTGGGGGCATTCCAGGCCCGGGGGATGACGTGGGCCGGGGGTCGATGGCGGGACAGGCGACAAAGAGGTATGGTGAGGAGATTAGCGGCGGAGGAGCGGAGGGTGTGGGCTGGGCTGGAGAAGGAGAGAAGGGAGGTGAGGGAGGAGGGGGCGAGGTGATGGAGAGCCTTGAAGCCCAGGGTGAGGAGTTTCTGCCTGATGCGCAGATTGATTGGTAGCCACTGGAGATTTTTGAGGAGGGGAGTGATATGCCCAGAGCGTTTCTGGACAAAGATAATCCGGGCAGCAGCATGAAGTATGGATTGAAGTGGAGAGAGAAACGAGGATGGGAGATCAGAGAGAAGGCTGATGCGTGTTCTCGCCGGGGTGGTGAATGCTTACCACAGCGCTCTGCACCCAGTAAGCGCTTAATAAATACGACTGAATGAATGAACAAGCAAGTGGGCAGGGGGGTGCACCCCACTTCAAAGTGCGCTCGTGAATTTCATGTTCGATGCCCGTTTACGGCCCGTGGTCGCAGCGCAACGCTGATGCTATCGTGCGGCGTCGCAGACCAGCAGGCGGTGGCCAGCCTACCATCTCGCTAGTTGCTGCGTCTTCGCGGACCACATTAGTCAGTGGTTTTGAGGATCCCTGTTGGTGTGACGTGCCTTGCAGGACGCCTCAGATAGTTCTTCCTGAGGGCTAGTCAACGATTTAATAATGCTGCTCTCAAGAGTCTCACAGTAGTGTGGTGCAGAAATAGGATTACGGAACCTAGGAACCGTAAAAATAAGCCTTCCACGTCACTGGCGCCCTAGACATAGCTCCTCTGGGTCCAGTTTAGTGCTACACAATTTACAGTGAGGCAGTGGGTGATTTGGAAACGTTTCGGAGGACAACTGAAAATCAATCAATCGTATTTATTGAGTGCTTACTGTGTGCAGAGCACTGTACTAAGCACTTGGGAAGTACAAGCTGGCAACATATAGAGACGGTCCCTACCCAGCAGTGGGCTCACAGTCTAGAAGGGGGAGACAGAGAACAAAACCAAACATACTAACAAAATAGAATAAATAGAATAGATAGGTACAAGTAAAATAGAGTAATAAATATGTACAAACATATATACATATATACAGGTGCTGTGGGGAAGGGAAGGAGGTAAGATGGGGGGATGGAGAGGGGAACGAAGGGGAGAGGAAGGGAGGGGCTCAGTCTGGGAAGGCCTCCTGGAGGAGGTGAGCTCTCAGTAGGGCCTTGAAGGGCCTTGAAAAGACTATTGAGACCAAGAGAAAAGTCTTCAGGGAACAACAATTTTTTTCTTTGGCACGTAGAACACAAAGGGAAAACAATAACTTTTCAAATATATAAATAATTTTATACAATGGATGGTGACCCTCTTTTTTTCAATTTTCAGCGCAGACAAAACAATTAGTTTGAAGTATTCCCAAACTGATAAGTGTTAAACAATAAAAGGGTTAGGCGGTGGAATTTCCATCTTCGGGGTCAATTTAAAGGGGAGTAATCAAATCCATCAATCAATGGTATTTACTGAGTGCTTACTGTGTGCAGAGCACTAAGCACTTGGGAGCAGAGTTGGGAGAAACACTTTCTGCCCACAGTGAGCTTAAAGTCTAGAGGGGGAAGCAAATTTGTATCTGCCCGGTATGATTTAGGTGGGCTCTAGAATCAGGAGTGGGTTACTAGATCAATGAGAAAGTGCCAAGTTGTGCACCGAGTTATAATCCCAATTATAACTTCCCAACAATAGATTCAGGTTGGACACGGTTCAGAAAAGAGATCTTGGAATCCCAGCTGAGTGGTCTTTTAAATCAACAGTCATGTGTGGCAATAGCTAGAAAATATCCTAAAGCTGGTTATCAATCCATCGTGTCAGCTCGTTGTGGGCACGGAATGGGACAACCAACTCCCCTAAGCGCTTAGTACAATGCTCTGCACACAGTAAGCGCTCAATAAATACGATTGATGATAATGCTCTGCACATAGTATGCATTCAGTTAATACCACTGGTTGATTGATCGATGGTATTTATCGAGCACGTGTGGGCAGAGAATATACTAAGCACTTGATTGAGCAAGGAATACTAAAGACCGATTGACGGGAAAGTACAACAGGGTGAGATAACGCACGATCTCTGCCCTAGATCAATCAATCAATCAATCAATCGCATTTATTGAGCGCTTACTGTGTGCAGAGCACTGTACTAAGCGCTTGGGAAGTACAAGTTGGCAACATATAGAGATGGTCCCTACCCAACAGTGGGCTCACAGTCTAAAAGGGGGAGAGAACAAAACCAAACATACTAACAAAATAAAATAAATAGAATAGATATCTACAAGTAAAATAAATAAATAAATAGAGTAATAAATATGTACAAACATATATACATATATACAGGTATATACATATATACAGGTCATATATATAGAGTACCTTACAGTTGAGCAGGGAAGACACACAAAGTAATTTACAGATAAAAGAGAGGGGAAATGGGTGTGTAGATGAGTACGCACAAAAAGAGTAGATTATATAAATTGATCGACGGGTGGGAATAACTAAGTGATGCAGAAATGCTCAGTCTAGCCCTGAATACACCAACTGTGATAACTCAAATGAATGTATTCTATTATAAAACAAAATATTCCATACAAAATGGTACCTTCAACCAAAACTGCCCATTCCACTGCAACATTCTGCCTTGTTTCAGTCCATTTACTCTTTTTTCAAGCCTACAGATGAATTGAAAGTCTTGGTACTAGTAACAGTATTTACTAAGCCCTTACTGGGTTCAGAGCTCTGTACTAAGCGCTGGAGGGAATACACAGCTGAGAATTAGAATTGGTCATATGGATGGCTCTTGGCTAAAACAATGGTTTCATCGAATACACTACTGCTTATTTCATTTCTTTAAATTAAGGAAAACAAAACAATAAAAATCTGATAAATGGAGACACTGCAACAACGTAAAAGATCAATTACACATCTGAGGTATTTCATCTCTTTCTGGTCCAAAAAGTTCCAATATGACCTGCAGATGAACATTACGTACCTGTCTTCATTCGTATAAATAAGATGCTCCTCTCCTTTTAAAACGGTAGTAAGAAAAAGTCAACTTTCTACCACCACCCTCACAAGATCTGGCTGACACAGCCCTCCCCATCTTCAAGGCCCTCCATCAATCAGTCAATGGTGTTAATTGAGCTCTTACTGTGTGCGGAGAACTGTTCCAAGTGCTTGGGGGACTACAATATAACAGAGTCGGTAAACACCTTCCCCGAGCACACCGAGTTCAGGAAGCCTGCTCTAATCATTCTCAACACCCCAAACCGTAGCAATCCACAGCACTTGCATATTTAATCTATCCTTAGCACTTAATGAAGTGATCGTAGTAGAAATAATGATAGTATTTTTTAAGCACTTACTGTGTGCAGAGCACTCTATTACGTTCAGGGCAAGGATACGCAGTTGAGAGTAAGATATGGTCCCTGCCTTTCAGGAGGCTCACAGTCTTAAAACTAAAAGGGAGAGGCACTAAACTCCATAAAGACTGTAAGCTTATCCTCTAGACTGGATACTCGAAACATTTCTGCTAATTCGGGTGCATTGTACTCTCCCAAGAGCTTAGTACAGTGCTCTGCACATAGTAAACACTCAGTAAATACCACTGCTTGATAAAGACAAAAAAACAAAGATCTGTAGGAAACTGTGGCTAGAGAAGCAATTTATTTAATTATTCATTCCGTCAGTTCATCCCGCTATATTTACTGTAACTCTTCATGCTCCCATTACTTGTAAACAACTTTTACATTCAACTGTAAACTCCTTGAGGGCAGGGAATGTGTGGTTTCATCTCTTTCGTTCCTTCAGGGAACTCGTAACAGCGCTCTTCACTCGGTATACCAATAAGTACAGGCAGTCAGTCCTCTGATTTACAGCGCAATGGGCTCCTGAGAACCGCATCACACATTGAAATGTTTCAGGCGGAATGACTTTTCCTCTAGGAACAATAGCATAAATGGGATGTCGATTCTAAAGTTTGGATATTCCATTTTTTCCCAGAGTCCCGAGAATTGTATACGCAGTCGATTTAATGGGCCTCTCACCCGCATGCTTATCACGTAACCTCATGTGGTTCAGATGGAACACATGGTCTCTCCCACTTTGTGGCAAGGGACATGGATGACCTCTTCCTCCTCTTTTTTCCCCAAGCGTTTAGTACAGTGCTCTGTCCACAGGAAGTGCTCAATAAATACGATTGAATACATGAATCCTGATTCTCTTTGATGACCTCTTCCTCCTCTTTTTTCCCCAAGCACTTAGTAAGTGCTCTGTCCACAGGAAGCGCTCAATAAATACGATTGAATACATGAATCCCGATTCTCGTTGACTTCTCTGCTGCCATTGACCCCGGTGGATAACAATAATAATAATAATGGCATTTATTAAGCGTTTACTAAGTGCCAAGCACTGTTCTAAGCGCTGGGGAGGTTACAAGGTGATCAGGTTGTCCCACGGGGGGCTCACAGTCTTCATCCCCATTTTACAGATGAGGGAACTGAGGCCCAGAGGAGTGAAGTGACTTGCCCAAAGTCACACAGCTGACAAGTGGCGGAGCTGGGATTTGAACCCATGACCTCTGACTCCAAAGCCTGGGTTCTTTCCACTGAGACATGCTGCTTCTCTATCACTCTGTCCTCCTTGAAACACCCTTATACCTCCGTTTTTCTGACACTTTACTACCCGGTTCTCCTATTTCTCTGGCGGCACCTTCTCAGTTCTGCTCACTGGTTCATCTTCTGCCTCCCTTTGTCCACAAAACAACAACAACAACAACAACAACAACAACAACTCCTCCTCCTCCTCCTCCTTCCCCCCCGCCCCGAGACCCTGGTGTCACCCCTGACTCTTCACTGTCTGTCAACTCTTCAATCGACTGCCAATCCCGTTGGTTTTCCCTCCGTAACATCTTCCGTGTCTACCCCTTCCTCTAAATAGCTCCCACCCTGGAAAATATTCTAGTCTTATTGCGGCTGGTGCTGTCTACTAGTCATTCAATCGTATTTACTGAGCGCTTACTGTGTGCAGAGCACTGTACTAAGCGCTTGGGAAGTACAAGTTGGCAACATACAGAGACGGTCCCTACCCCACAGTGGGCTCACAGTCTATTAGTCTATTAGCCTCCTTGCTGGCCTCCCCACCTCCAGACTCTCATGGGTTCTAATCCCACCACTTAGCTGTGTGACTTTGGGCAAGTCACTTCTCTGTGCCTCAGTTACCTTACCTGTAAAATGGGGATGAAGCCTGTGAGCCCCCCACGGGACACCCTGATTACCTTGTATCTATCATCATCATCATCAATCGTATTTATTGAGCGCTTACTGTGTGCAGAGCACTGTACTAAGTGCTTGGGAAGTACAAGTTGGCAACATATAGAGACAGTCCCTACCCGACAGTGGGCTCACAGTCTAAAAGGGGGAGACAGAGAACAAAACCAAACATACTAACAAAATAGAATAGAAATGTACAAGTAAAATAAATAGAGTAACAAATATGTACAAACATATATACATATATACAGGTGCTGTGGGGAAGGGAAGGAGGTAAGATGGGGGGGATGGAGAGGGGGATAAATAAAATAAATAGAATAATAAATCTGTACCTATATACACAAGTGCTGTGGAGCGGGGAAGGGGGTAAAGCAAAGGGAGGGAGTCGCGGGAGGGGGAGCAGTGGAAAAGGGGGGCTCAGTCTGGGAAGGCCTCCGGGAGGAGGTGAGCTTGCCTATTCCCACCTGATTCTTCCTCCTTCTCCCAGACAGGGACCCCCACACAGGCATCCAACCCCTTTTCATCAGTTTCCCCTCCCCACGGCCACCCCACACCACCCCAACTCGCTCCCTTTTCTCTCCCCCCCCTCCCCGCCACACAGCACTTGTGTATATATGTATATATACACCTGTATGTATGTATATATGTTTGCACATATTTATTACTCTATTTATTTTACTTGTACGTATTTATTCTATTTATTTTATTTTGTTAATATGTTCTGTTTTGTTGTCTATCTTCCCCTTCTAGACTGTGAGCCCGCTGTTGGGCAGGGACCGTCTCCATATGTTGCCAACTTGGACTTCCCAAGCGCCTAGTACAGTGCTCTGTAGTACAGTACAGTACAGTATCTACCCGAGTGCTTACAAATGCTATTATTGTTATTATTATTATATATATTATTCACTGCTGCCTGAATAATTTTCTCAAAGCTTCACTCAGAACACGTCCTCTTCACTCCTCAAAATTTTCTACGGGCTTCCCAGGTCCCCAGGCTCTCCACCCCAACCTGCACATCTGCTCTATTCCCCCACTGGTCCCTGACTGGCTTCTCCTCCCTCCTCCCACACTATCTTTCTAACGGTAGCTTGCTTTTGACTCTACCACCTCCATTCTATTCTACTTATTTATTTTATTTTGTTAGTATGTTTGGTTTTGTTCTCTGTCTCCCCCTTTTAGACTGTGAGCCCACTGTTGGGTGGGGACTGTCTCCATATGTTGCCGATTTGTACTTCCCAAGCACTTAGTCCAGTGCTCTGCACATAGTAAGCGCTCAATAAATACGATTGATGATGGTGATGATTCCCTCGCTCATACTATTTCCCCAGCTTGGAGCTCCTTTCTTCCTCCTCAAATCTGATAGCCTTCAGCCCTTCCCTATATCCCGAGCCCTCCTGAAATCCCACTTCCTCCATCAAGCCTCCCCTGCTTGATTTCCAGCAACCCAAGTTGTATGGGAAAAGCGGTGTGGCTTAGAGAAAGAGCCCGGGCTTGGGGGGTCAGAGGTCGTGGGTTCTAATTCCGGCTCCGCCACTGGTCAGCTGTGTGATTTGGGGCAAGTCGCTTCACTTCTCTGTGCCTCAGTTCCCTCATCTGTAAAACGGGGATGAAGACTGTGAGCCCCACGTGGGACAACCTGATTACCTTGTATCTACTCCAGTGCTTAGATCAGTTAAGCAAATGCTTAACAAATACCATTATTATTATTATTATTATTAATCTCCCTAAAACCTCCTCTGTAACAATAATGATGGTATTTGTTAAGCTCTCTGTAACATTTTAGAGAAGCAGTGTGGCCTAGTAGAACGAGTCCAGGCCTGGGAACCAGAAGGTCATGGGTTCTAATCCCGGCTCTGCCACTTTGCTGTGTGACCTTGGGCAAGTCACTTCTCTGTGCCTCTCAGTTGCCTCATCTGCAAAATGGGGATTCAATGCCTGTTCACTCATTCAAACGTATTTATTGAGCACTTACTGCCTGCAGAGCACTGTACTGAGCGCTTGGAAGAGTACAACAATAAACACATTCCCCCAAATTTACAGTGTCGATGAGCTTATAGTCTACAGCCTGTTCACTCATTCAAACGTATTTATTGAGCACTTACTGCCTGCAGAGCACTGTACTGAGCACTTGGAAGAGTACAATACAACAATAAACAGACACATTCCCCCAAATTTACAGTCTTGATGAGCTTATAGTCTACAGCCTGTTCTCCTACTTAGGCTGAGCACCTCATGTGGGTCCTGATTATCTTGTACCTATCGCAGTGCTTAGTACAGTGTTTGGCACGTAGTAAGCGCTTTACACAAACCACATTACTTTTTTTCACTTTCAATCATATTTATTGAGCGCTTCCTGTGTGCAGAGCATACTACTACTAATATAAACCCTTCAGCCATCTCCAGCACTCAGGTGCTTATCTACCTTCACCCTCAGCACTAATGCATACATGTTTATTCAGCTGCACCTTCAACTATTTATTATGACTTCTCAATTGGAAAATATTTTCACGTCTGTCTCCCCCATTAGAATGTAAACACCTTATGGGCGCGGAACTTGTCGTTTCTTTATTTGGTATTTCTCAAGTGCTTAGTACAGTGCACCGTACCAGTGGCGGTGCCACAAAACCTACTTCCCCTTCTAGTCCATTGATGAATTTGTATTCAGCCCGATAGACTCCATTTCCTTAAGCGCCCAATAAATACAATTGACTGATTGATTGATTTCACTGGAAGTCACTGGAAGTGAAAGGGCCATGTTGCTCCTCCCTGGGGACTCTGTCTGGCAATTAGACAACCACTTCACTCCCTGCCTCTCCCATTCTTCCCCATGCCATCTTTAACCTTTCCACCCATTTTTCTCCCCCTAACGCGGCTTTTAAAATCATTTCCCCGTTTTTGTTGTGGGCAGGGAACGTGTCTTTCAACTCTGTTGTACTGTACTCTCCCGAGAGCTCAGTACGATGCCCTGCACGCAGTAAGTGCTCAATACGTACCACTGATTTAATTGATTCCCGGAACCTCCCTACTGCCATGCATGCCTCCGGACCTATCAATCGATGATATTTAGAACAGTGCGTTGCACGTAGTAAGTGCTTGATAAATGCCATTATTATTATTATTATTTATTGAGGGCATACCTCAAGCACTAAGCGCTTGGGAGAGTACAATATGACAGAGTTGCTAGATGTGTTTCCTGCATAAAGGGAATGTCTTAACTTCTGCATCTGCCTCCTTGTCTATTTTCCGGCCCCCCGTCTCGCCCCACTCCAGTCCGTTCTTCACTCTGCTGCACGGATCCATTTTCCAACGAAAACGTTCAGTTCAGGTCGTCCAACTCCTCAAGAACCTCCAGTGGTTGCCCATCCACCTCCGTGTCAAACAGAAACTCGTTACCATTGGCTTTAAAGCATTCATTCAGCTCACCCCACCCTACCTCTAATCTCACTGGTCTCCTATTGCAGTCCAATGCCAATTTACTCACGGTGCCCCCAATCTTGTCCACCTTGCTGCCGATTCCCTTCCCATGTCCTCCCCCCAGCCCGAAACTCCCTCTCCCTCTCCTTCCATATCCACCAAACGACCACTCTCTCCACCTTCAAAACATTATTTAGGTCACATCTCCTCCAAGAGGCCTTCCCTGATTAAGGCCTCTTTTCCTCAGCTCGCTGTCCCTTCTGCATCACCAATAAACTTGGATCTGTGACTCCGATAGTCGCCCCCACCAACCCCACGGCACTTATATATATCATATACTTATCATATATATATATATCATATATATTTATATGATAAATGACTTATTTATTCATATGAATGCCTGTCTCCCCCTCTAGACCGTAAGCTTTTTACGGCAGGGCGTTAGTCTGCTAATTCTGTTGTACTGAACTCTCCTAAGCTCTTAGTACAGTGCTCTGCACACAGTAAGCACTCTTTTAGACTGGGAGCCCACTGTTGGGTAGGGACTGTCTCTATATGTTGCCAATTTGTACTTCCCAAGCGCTTAGTACGGTGCTCTGCACACAGTAAGCGCTCAATAAATACGATCAATGATAAATACCACTGATTAGAAGCAGCGTGGCTCCGTGGAAAAGAGCCTGGGCTTTGGAGTCAGAGGTCATGGGTTCAAATCCCGGCTCCGCCAATTGTCAGCTGTGTGACTTCGGGCAAGTCACTTCACTTCTCTGGGCCTCAGTTCCCTCCTCATCTGTAAAATGGGGATGAAAACTGTGAGCCCCACGTGGGACAACCTGATCACCTTGTAACCTCCCCAGCGCTTAGAACGGTGCTTTGCACATAGTAAGCGCTTAATAAATGCCATCATTATTATTATTATTATTAATTGATCGACTGGGCTACTGTTGTAGAGACAAAAAGCCGTGTCTTGTACAGCTGAAACCAGATGGAGTTTTAGAAATGTTCGAAACGTCTTCATTTCCGGCCCACCCGCGAGCCGATTGATGGTGGAGTCGGGACCTTGGCAGAAACGCCTTCACCTACTGCATACACAACCCTAAGAAATATTTCACTGTGTTTCCTGTCTCTTTCTGAAACGGTTGCCAGTTTATCTTCAGAGATTAAAAGGCAGAAAACCATCAGGGCAGAAGGGACTATCAAATCTGTAACTTGTAGAACTTCCGGGCTTTTATGCCACCTGCTGTTTTAGAGGCAATGTAATCAGAGCAACTGAACATGCAGTTATATAATAATAATAATAATAATGATGGCATTTATTAAGCGCTTACTATGTGCAAAGCACCGCTCTAAGCGCTAGGTCCATGTAAACCAACTGCTTCCGAGGCATTTACCGTTAGCCCTATCCTAAAGTAACTATAGAAGACGCGTGGACTTGGGAGACAAATACATTACTTAGTAATGTATTACAGGAGAAGCAGCGTGGCTCAGTGGAAAGAGCCCGGGCTTTGGAGTCAAAGCTCACGGGTTCAAATCCCAGCTCCGCCAATTGTCAGCTGTGTGACTTTGGGCAAGTCACTTCACTTCTCCGTGCCTCAGTTACCTCGTCAGTAAAATGGGGGTGAAGACTGTGAGCCCCCCCGTGGGACAACCGGATTACTTTGTAACCTCCCCAGCGCTTAGAACAGTGCTTTGCACATAGTAAGCGCTTAATAAATGCCATCATTATTATTACTAAGTGCCTGCAATCGTCTTGCCATTTGAAATTAATCCAAATGGAGGCCTTGACGTGCGGGCTACGTTGCTCACTTTACTTCCAACGTTTAGACGAATCCTTTTTCTGGATCAAATCCACACGTCGGCTTGCTCCCGTTCACCTAGCCACCCCAAACTCATCCCCTTCGCTCCTCCCGAACAAATCTTCTGACTGAATTTTGCCCTCCACCACGCATCATATGCCTCACTCCCAAACTGGAATGCCAATTTACAGTCTTCCTTTCTTTCAAAGTTCTCTTAAAAATCACAAAGCTCCCTTCCAAAATCACCTCCCTTATAAGGTATTCCACGAGTAACATCCAACATTTCTTCTTTATGCCATCCCCCTCGGTCACTTTTTATTTTTAACGGTATCTGTTAAGCGCTTAGTAGGTGCCTGTCACTGTACTAAGCACGTAGCTACATGATAATCAGGTTGGACAAAGCCCATGTCCCATGGGGGCATCACAATCTTAACCCCCATTTTACAGTCGAGGTAACCGAGGCACAGAGAAGTGAGGTGACTTGCCCAAAGTCACACAGCAGGCTAGGGGCAGAGCCGGGATTAGAACCCAGGTCCTTCTGACTCTCAGGCCTGGGCCCTAGCCACTAAGCCACGATACTTCAGCTTTCATTTACCTTCCATTTACTATTTGTTTTGTTCAGTCTTTATATCGAATCTCTCTTGATTTTGGTATATTTATTCATTTATTTCTGTCTCCCTTTATCATCATCATCATCATCATTAATCGTATTTATTGAGCGCTTACTATGTGCAGAGCACTGTACTAAGCGCTTGGGAAGTACAAATTTGCAATATATAGAGACAGTCCCTACCCAACAGTGGGCTCACAGTCTAAAAGGGGAGACAGAGAACAAAACCAAACATACTAACAAAATAAAATAAATAGAATAGATATTACACTGTAAACGTCACACAATTATGTTCAAAAAAGACTACCGATACTAGTAAATGAAAGAGTTGACTGCCTTAGACAGTTTATACAGAACAGCCAGTTTGCTAGGACACAATAGTAGGTGTTTCTGAAAACCTCGTCAACACGGAAAAATGCTTCAGTGGGAAATAAGTAATAATACTAACAATGGCATTTCATTCATTCATTCATTCGATCGTAGTTATTGAGCGCTCACTGTGTGCACAGCACTGTACTAAGCGCTTGGGAAGTACAAGTTGGCAGCATATAGAGACGGTCCCTACCCAACAGCGGGCTCACAGTCTAGAAGGGGGGGACAGACAACAAAACTAAACATATTAACAGAATAAAATAAATAGAATACGTACAAGCAAAATAAATAGAGTAATAAATCTGTACAAACATATATACAGGTGCTGTGGGGAGGGGAAGGAGGTAAGGCGGGGGATGGGGAGGGGGAGAGGAAGGAGAGGGCTCATAATAATAATAATGATGGTATTTGTTAAGCGCTTACTATGTGCCAAGCACTGTTCTAAGCGCTGGGGGGATACAAGGTGATCAGGTTGTCCCTTGTAGGGCTCACAGTCTTAACCCCCATTTTACAGATGAGGGAACTGAGGCCCGGAGAAGTGAAGTGACTTGCCCAAAGTCACACAGCTGACAAGTGGCGGAGCTGGGATTTGAACCCATGACCTCTGACTCCAAAGCCCGGGCTCTTTCCACCGAGCCACGCTGCTTCTCTAGCATTACTATGGTCACACACTGTTTTAAGCGTTGGGGTGGAGACAAGTTAATCAGGTTGGACATAGTCCCTTGTCCCACACGGGGCTCACGCTCTTAATCCCCTTTTACAGATGAAGTAACTGAGGCGCAGAGAAGTGACTTGCCCGAGGTCCCACAGCAGAAAAGTGGCGGGGGCAGGATTAGAACCCAGGTCCTTCTGATTCCCGGGCCCGTGTTCTATCCACTAGGCCGGGCTGCTCCTCTGTGGAAGTGTATGCGGGGGTAGGGGGAGAATGGATGGGGCAATCGATCAATCAATCGTATTTATTGAGCGCTTACTGTGTGCAGAGCACTGTACTAAGCGCTTGGGAAGTACAAGTTGGCAACATATAGAGACAGTCCCTACCCAACAGTGGGCTCACAGTCTAAAAGGGGGGCAGCCTTTACTTGAGGGGATAGTGGTGAAGAAGCAGCGTGGCCCAGTGGAAAGAGCCCGGGCTTGGGAGTCAGAGGTCAAGGCTTCTAATCAATCAGTCGTATTTATTGAGTGCTTACTGTGTGCAGAACACTGCACTAAGCGCTTGGGAAGTCCAAGTAGGCAACATCTAGAGACGGTCCCTGCCCAAAAACGGGCTCACAGTCTAGAAGGGGGAGACAGACGACAAAATAAAACATGGAGACAGGTGTCTGGCACAGTTACCCCATCAACGGGGGGATTACATTCACTGGAAACTTGAAGGGGCTTTACAAAGTTAAAATAATAATAATAATGGCATTTATTAAGCGCTTACTATGTGCAAAGCACTGTTCTAAGCGCTGGGGGGGGGGTACAAGGTGATCAGGCTGTCCCACGGGGGGCTCACGGTCAATCCCCATTTTACAGATGAGGTAACTGAGGCTCAGAGAAGTTAAGTGACTTGCCCAAGGTCACACAGCAGGGGTGGCGGAGCCGGAATTCGAACCCATGACCTCTGACGTCTGGCTGACTTAAAAGGAGCTTTTAAGGCCCCAAACCCAATTCCGCTTTGCCACCCATAACGACCTCAACAGATCTCAAGCGCTTAGTCCAGTGCTCTGCACACAGTAAGCGCTCAATAAATACGATTGATGATGATGATGATCTCGGACCTAAGCTGCTGGGAACGCGAGCTTTTTGGCACAGAATGGGTTCCTCCTCAAGTCCCCCCGCAAGGTATCTGACCGGGCAATGAGCCAGCCCAGACCTTGGGCAAGTCACTTAACTTCTCTGAGCCTCAGTCACCTCATCTGTCAAATGGGGATTAAGACCGTGAGCCCCACATGAGACAACCTTGAGACAATCAGCGCTTAGAACAGTGCTTTGCACATAGTAAGCACTTAATAAATGCCATTATTATTATTACAACCTGATCACCTTGTATCCCCCCAGCGCTTAGAACAGTGCTTTGCACATAGTAAGCGCTTAACAAATGCTATCATTATTATTATAAGTGGTTAAGTAAACGCTTAATAAATATGAATGATTCATTGATTGCAGGGAAACAGCATGGTACGGTGGATATGTGTGGCCCTGGGCACGTCACTTCTCTGGGCCTCAGTTACCCTATCTGCAAAATTCATCATCATCATCATCATCATCATCATTCGTATTTATTGAGCGCTTACTGTGTGCAGAGCACTGTCCTAAGCGCTTGGGAAGTGCAAGTTGGCAACATACAGAGACGGTTCTGGGGATTAAGACTGTGAGCCTCATGTGGGACCGGGGACTGTGTCCAATCCGATTGGCTTGTATCCACCCCAGTGCCTAGTACAGTGCTCTGCACACAGTAAGCGCCCAATAAATACGATTGATTAATTAGAACAGTGCTTTGCACATAGTAAGCACTTAATAAATGCTATCATTATTATTATTATTATTAATTCTGTTTATTTATATCAATGCTATTGATGCCCATTTGCTTGTTTTGATGTCTCTGTCCCTCCCCTTCTAGACTGTAAGCCCACTGTGGGCAGGGATTGTCTCTCTTTATTGCCGAACTGTACTTTCCAAGCGCTTAGTATAGGGCTCTGCACACAGTAAGCGCTCGATAAACACGATTGACTGAATTATTACTATGAATCAGTCGGTGTGGCCCCAAAGCCTGGCTCAGGCGTCCCGACCATTTCCACGGCGCCGGAGTCTGGAGCTCCCGGGATCACACGGCTGTGGCGGGAGTGACAGGCGACCGCTTTGGGCCTGGTGCCATCAGCCAACCGATCTGGTCCCTGGCCCATTTATAAAAAAACCCAAAGGCGTCTAATTACTTAAAGGGTCTGGCATGAGTGATGGTGGTTGCGACACGGCGGCCCTCTCCTTCTCAGGCGCTCGCTCTCTGGTCCCGCCCTCCCTTCTACTCCCCGCCACCATGGTTCGGTTCGCGGCCCACCGCGACGAGAAGGGCCCTGAGGCTTCGGGTGACGCGCTTGCCCGCGGGGTCTGACAACCGATTCCCCACCGTGGCATGTGGCGGCTCTGTTCCCCTTCCCCTCCATCGCGTTTAACCCGATTCTGTAAGGAAACCCGTGTTAGCACAGAAATGGTTGTACATGGACTCCTTATATTCATTAGCATTCATTCATTCATTCATATTTATTCATCATCATCATCAATCGTATTTATTGAGCGCTTACTGTGTGCAGAGCACTGTACTGGGCGCTTGGGAAGTACAAGTTGGCAACACATAGAGACGCTCCACAAAATGGTTGTGGAAATGGAGGCGGCCCCGGCTGAGATGTCCGGTCCTGGGTCATCAACATCATCATCATCAATCGTATTTATTGAGCGCTTACTATGTGCAGAGCACTGGACTAAGCGCTTGGGGAGTACAAATTGGCAACACATAGAGACAGTCCCTACCCAACAGTGGGCTCACAGTCTAAAAGGGGGAGACGGAACAAAACCAAACGTACTAACAAAATAAAATAAATAGAATAGACATGTACAAGTAAAATAGAGTAATAAATATGTACAAACATATATACATATATACAGGTGCTGTGGGGAAGGGAAGGAGGTAAGATGGTGGGGATGGAGAGGGGGACGAGGGGGAGAGGAAGGAAGGGGCTCAGTGTGGGAAGGCCTCCTGGAGGAGGTGAGCTCTCAGCAGGGCCTTGAAGGGAGGAAGAGAGCTAGCTTGGCGGATGGGCAGAGGGCCATCGCTTCTCTCCTAATCAGTCAATCAAAAGCATTTATTGAGCACTTGCTACGTGCGGGGCACTGTACTAAGCACTTGGGAGAGAACAACACATCTGAATTAGCAGACGTGACGATAAAGTCACCTGTTCGCCTCCTTCCCAACTCTCCTCCTCCTCCTCCTCTTTCACTCTCTACTGGGCTCGTCGAAAATTTTATCTTCTTTTTATCCAGTTCAGTTAGGTCACAGGTATCACTAAATCTCCCCATGATAATACAACCGACCTACATTTCTACTGAAATGATTCTATCCCTGTTCCCCTGTTGGACATTTTACAGCCAGCAGAACTACATGGGTCGCATTTCCCATTTCCGCCCCGGTAGTAATTGGACTAGAAATTGTTGAGTTAGGAACTTGATACACAATATAATTACCCAAGAATCTGCGCTCACCAAAAACCTTTTCAACCATTTGGCAGGATTATTTTCACTTTCACACAACTTTTAGGCAGTGCTGTTTTTAATAACGTTGAGAGAGCCCTGGATGGTTATGTGAAAAGTAGAGAAAATCGGGCTTTTTTGCCTTCTCCTCATAGCAAGAGCCTCAGACAATAGGGGCCGTACCTTATCTGAGGGGCTTCGAGAAAGGAAAATGGAATATCACGCAGGTGTGATCTGGGGGGAAATTGTGGCAGGGAAGTCGGAGAGTGGGAGGAGTGCGGTGGGGTGAGTGGAAAAGCGTCATTTACCCAGCTAGCCTCTCTCCCAGCGATTCCCATCTTATATCTCTTCCATTCTCCCAGGGTGTTAGATCCTAATGCGGTAGAAGAGAGCCACAACTCAAGGGAATAAACCCCATCACTGTGGCACTGATCTTCTCCTCATCATAATAATAATAATGACGACGGCACGTATTAAGCGCTTACTGCGTGCAAAGGTGTGCAGAGCTAATATTAATAATGACTGTGGCATTTGTTAAGCGCTTACTATGTGTGAGGGACCGTTCTAAGCGCTGGGGTGGATCCAAATAAATCAAGTTAGACACAGCCTCTGTCCTCCATGGAGCTCACAGTCTCAATCCCCATTTTACAGATGGGATAACTGAAGCTCAGAGGAGTGAAGTGACTTGCCCAAGGTCACACAGCAAACAATGGATTAGAACCCATGACCTTCTTACTCTCAGGCCAGGGCTCTATCCACTAAGCTAAGCGAAAGAAGCACACAGGCAGCGCTCAATAAATACGGCTGAAAGAACACAAGGACTAGGACCAGTTGGGTCAAATTCTGCTACACACTCAGTCCAATCAATGGTATTTACTGAGCGCTTACTGTGTTCCCTGCCTACAGTGGGCTTGCAATTTCGAGGGGGAGACCGACTTGGATGAACAAGTGATTTAGAGTACCCAATTTAAAGATATGGGCGTAAATACTGTGGGATCCCAGGCCACGGATGTAAAACCCCGGCTGACGTGGCCTGAATCCACCGTGAAACACAGCCATAGTCCAGAAATTCAAATTGCGTGCCGGATCCCCGAGGGGGTGGTCTGAGGCGGAGGAGGGGGATCTAATCCAATCACTAAAGCAAGCGCAGGGCCCAAGGCTGCAAACGACACCAGATGGAAGAAAAACGGCTGGAATGAGAGCAACAGACGCCGGACGGAATCACAAGTGTCTGCCCGTTTTTATCAATTCCTTTGGAGGACTCCTCGAGGGTTGGAATTAAATTTAGTCCATGACTCCCAACTCCACACAGCAAATTCACCCATTCCACTCAGCATTTTCAAAGGCTCGTCTGAACCGTGATGGGCAGAATCGTTTTCCTTTTCTCCTACCTGCTATCGCGGTCGTTTCGTTGGAAAGAAACTGACTGATGCTGACTTCAGGGGGGATTTCCGATTCACTTCTGGAGGAAAGAAGGGAAGGTTCGCTAAACAGTTCGGGTTCGCTGTCCCAGTCTGAGAACCCTTCACTGTCAGATACCTAGGTTTGAAAACAAAAACAAAAAACCAAAACCACGGTCAAGCATTAACGAAGAGTATGAACAGTAATTCCTTCGACTATTAAACCTGTATATATGTATATATGTTTGTACATATTTATTACTCTATTTATTGATTTATTTATTTTACTTGTACCTATCTATTCTATTTATTTTATTTTGTTAGTATGTTTGGTTTTGTTCTCTGTCTCCCCCTTCTAGACTGTGAGCCCACTGTTGGGTAGGGACTGTCTCTACATGTTGCCAGCTTGTACTTCCCAAGCGTTTAGTACAGTGCTCTGCACACAGTAAGCGCTCAATAAATACGATTGACTGATTGATTGATTAAAGGAGTTCGCCTCATTGATTGGAATGAGCGTGTAGCAGAATTTGACCCAATTGGTCCTAGTCCCTGTGTTCATTTGTTCGCGTTCCAAATGAGTGTACTCCAAAAAACTTTAAGGAACTCATTTTCAAATACTAACACTTGTCTGTTCTTTTTGGGTTAGTATTAAGTTGGACAGGTGAAAAAACCTGATTGTCACCTGGGTTATTCTTTTATTCTTCCTAATTCGAAGTTATTTTTCTTTTTTGTAAACAAAAAATTGTCTTGGTGTGTGTATGTGTGTGTGTGTGTACATATACACCCTCACACTCCCAGATACACACACGCATTCACGTGTTCACCATAGGTCTTGGGAGAGGGGGAGGGAGAAGCGGGAATACAGGAGCTAAAGCAGAGCAAGGGAAAGCATGAAATCCCACCTCCTCCACTTGCCTGCTGTGTGACCCCGGGCAAGTCACTCAACTTTTCTGTGCCTCGATTTCCTCATCTGTAAAATGGGGACTCAATACCCGCTCTCCCGACTTCCTAGACTGCAAGCCCCTTGTAAGACAGGGACTGTTCCCAATATGACGATCCGGTATCTAACCCACCCCTTGCTACAATTCTTCACACAGAGTTCAAAGTTTAGCAAATAACACCATTATTATCATTAAGGCTTCTAGACTGTGGGCAGGGAACGTGTCTATCGACTCTGCTTTACTGTACTCTCCCAAGAGCTTAGTACAGTGCTCGGCACACAGTAAGTGCTCAATAAATACCATGGATCCCGGCTCCGCCACGTGTCTGCTGTGCGACCTTGGGCAAGTCACTTAACTTCTCTGAGCCTCAGTTCCCTCATCTGTAAAATGGGGATTAAGACTGTGAGCCCCACGTGGGACAACTTGATCACCCTGTATCCCCCCATTGCTTAGAACAGTGCTTTGCACATAGTAAGTGCTTAATAAATGCCATCATTATTATTATTATTGAGCCCCACTTTAGTCCCAGTGGGGCTAAGCAGCGATTCCACTGAGGCTCTCACAAGAGTCAACAAAGTAGGGGGGCTTCGAGGCACCATAAATGCATTTTACAAACACCCTAATTCACAAGTAAAAACAGTTGACAGAACTCCTCTTCTGCCTGCCTTTCCTGGCACACACACACACA
The DNA here is from genome assembly GCF_015852505.1 of Tachyglossus aculeatus. Lineage (NCBI taxonomy): Eukaryota > Metazoa > Chordata > Mammalia > Monotremata > Tachyglossidae > Tachyglossus > Tachyglossus aculeatus. The sequence continues at coordinate 21,417,486 of NC_052101.1, read as the reverse complement.
CAGTCTGGCTATTCTCTCTCTGAAATACCCTCATGTCTACATGAAATAAAATTTAAAAAAGAGAAAGAGCGGAGGCAACTAATGTATAGCACAGGTCCCCAACTCTCTTTTTGGCTACCGAACTGTGAAAATGATCACTTAAAAAGTCCGACTAGACAATCAATTTTTAATTCCGAGATTTGTAAGTTGGACTCCTAAGGATAGTGTCTGAGACTCTGCAGCACGGCTGTTAAAGGCCTTTTTTACATCCTGCGGGGAGGTGAGATCGACATTATGAAACAACAAATGGGGATGTCTCTTGCGGTTTGAGCTATACGCATTTTAGATTTGATTGTCGGTTAGGGACCGTCTCTATATGTTGCCGACTTGTACTTCCCAAGCGCTTAGTACAGTGCTCCGTACACAGTAAGCACTCAATAAATATGATTGAATGAATAAAATGGTAGTGGAAGCAGAGTGGGGATGGAATTTGAAAGCCCCCTTCCAAACACAGAATAACGGTGGGGATGCTCTTTGCTGAAAAGGAGAATGGAGATGGGAGAAACTCCAGGAGACTATAGTAGAGAAATTGCCAAAATAATCATTCAGTGAGAATCAATCAATCAATCAATCAATCGTATTTATTGAGCGCTTACTATGTGCAGAGCACTGTACTAAGCGCTTGGGAAGTACATATTGGCAACATATAGAGACAGTCCCTACCCAACAGTGGGCTCACAGTCTAAAAGGGGGAGACAGAGAACAGAACCAAACATACCAACAAAATAAAATAAATAGGATAGAAATGTACAAGTAAAATAAATAAATAAATAAATAGAGTAATAAATATGTACAACCATATATACATATATACAGGTGCTGTGGGGAAGGGAAGGAGGTAAGATGGGGGATGGAGAGGGGGACGAGGGGGAGAGGAAGGAAGGGGCTCAGTCTGGGAAGGCCTCCTGGAGGAGGTGAGCTCTCAGCAGGGCCTTGAAGGGAGGAAGAGAGCTAGCTTGGCGGATGGGCAGAGGGACTGGGGGCATTCCAGGCCCGGGGGATGACGTGGGCCGGGGGTCGATGGCGGGACAGGCGAGAACGAGGTACGGTGAGGAGATTAGCGGTGGAGGAGCGGAGGTTGCGGGCTGGGCAGTAGAAGGAGAGAAGGGAGGTGAGGTAGGAGGGGGCAAGGGGATGGACAGCCTGGAAGCCCAGGGTGAGGAGTTTCTGCCTGATGCGCAGATTGATTGGTAGCCACTGGAGATTTTTGAGGAGGGGAGTAATATGCCCAGAGCGTTTCTGGACAAAGATAATCCGGGCAGCGGCATGAAGTATGGATTGAAGTGGGGAGAGACACGAGGATGGGAGATCAGAGAGAAGGCTGGTGCAGTAGTCCAGACGGGATAGGATGAGAGCTTGAATGAGCAGGGTAGCAGTTGGGATGGAGAGGAAAGGGCGGATCTTGGCAATGTTGTGGAGCTGAGACTGGCAGGTTTTGGTGACGGCTTGGATGTGAGGGGTGAATGAGAGAGCGGAGTCGAGGATGACACCAAGGTTGCGGGCTTGTGAGACGGGAAGGATGGTAGTGCCGTCAACAGAGATGGGAAAGTCAGGGAGAGGGCAAGGTTTGGGAGGGAAGACAAGGAGCTCAGTCTTCGACATGTTGAGCTTTAGGTGGCGGGTGGACATCCAGATGGAGATGTCCTGAAGGCAGGAGGAGATGCGAGCCTGGAGGGAGGGGGAGAGAGCAGGGGCAGAGATGTAGATCTGGGTGTCATCAGCGTAGAGATGATAGTTGAAGCCGTGGGAGTGAATGAGGTCACCAAGGGAGTGAGTGTAGATTGAGAACAGAAGGGGACCAAGCACTGAACCTTGGGGAACCCCCACAGTAAGGGGATGGGAGGGGGAGGAGGAGCCTGCAAAAGAGACTGAGAAAGAACGACCGGAGAGATAAGAGGAGAACCAGGAGAGGACGGAGTCTGTGAAGCCAAGGTCAGATAGCGTGTTGAGGAGAAGGGGGTGGTCCACAGTGTGGACTGTGTGGAGAAATACTGACGACTGACCTTGAGCAAGAAGATTTTTACATACAAAATCGTAAAGAAACAGTGACATCAGGTCCACTGAAGAGGATTTACATAAGGAGAAACCGAGAAATGTTTTCAAATGTGAACAAGTGAAACTTGGGCAGTAAACAGAAAAGCATGGCCTGTCTTTTTCTTTGAAACAAACCAATCGCAAAATGCAACTTCCTGATAATGGTAGGCATTTTGGGGGTGTTAACTCTTTCAGACCCGCAGGGGACCACTTAATACGCTATTGTAGCAATGGTTCTAAAGGTCAAGTGGTCCAAAAGAGTAAAGGTTCAAGAGAGCTTCAGACTTACTATATTTGTCTGTCTATTGGCCTTCCTTGGTTGCTTGCAGTAAGCTTGGTTGCTCTTTTGAAGGTAGCGCCTCCAAAAGTTGTATAAAACATCATCCTGAGAAGAATAAAAAATTAGCTATTAGTCCTGACAATTATTAATATACACTGGCAGTGCAGCACTTTTGGAGAGAGTGAAAAAATACCATGAAATAGACTACAGGGGAACTGACTCAAGTCTTCCTGAACTACGCTTCAATGTTTAATTCCCCCTCTACACCGTAAGCTTGTTACGGGCAGTGTACGTGTCTGTTAACTCTGTTGCACTGTACTCTCCCAAGTACAGTGCTCTGCCCATAGTACGCGCTCAATAAATACGATTGACTGGTTAAATAGAGCCGACGTTCGTCATAGGAACTAATGTTAATGTCATATGGTGCTTTATGAGCTTAATGAAATGTCTTTTGGGTTAACTATAATACTTCCACACAATTTATTAATGAGAGGCAGGGTCAAAGTTCACCCCGCCATTCTTCCTGTCCCAGAAGCTTGCAACCTAGACGTCACTGTCAATTCCTCCCTGCTTTTTATTCATTCCGTCGTATTTATTGAGCGTTTACCGTGTGCGGAGCATTGTATTAAAAGCTTGGGATAGTACAATGTAACAATAAACAGACACTCTCCCTTCCCACAAGTTGGTCCTCTCACAGTATTTCAAGGATCCGCTCCTTTCTCTCCACTCTAACAACCACCGTATTGGTTCAAGCTCTCGCCTCCTCCTAATTAGACTGCTGAATCCGCCTCCTCCCTGGTCTATCCTTCTCCACCTCCTCTTCCCTTTGGTCTACCATCCCCTCGGCTGCCCCGATCACCTTCCTAGAACTTTTTTTGGCACACACCGAGGCACTTCCCCAAAATTTCCGGTGACTATTTTGTTAATATGTTTGGTTTTGTTCTCTGTCTCCCCCTCCTAGACTGTGAGCCCACTGTTGGGTAGGGACCGTCTCTATATGTTGCCAACTTGTATACTTCCCAAGCGCTTAGTACAGTGCTCTGCACACAGTAAGAGCTCAATAAATACAATTGATTGATTGACTAACCCATTTCTCTCCCCATCAATCGATGAATCAATGGTATTTACTGAGCGCTCGCTATGAGCAGAGCACTGTTCTAAGCGATTGGGAGAGTACAAGAGAATAAGTGGACACATTCCCTGCCCATTTCGAGCTTATCAAGCAATCCTCCCGGCCGCCGGCTTCACGGTTCTCTCCCTCTTACATGCTTCTCTCCACCGCCTTCTTTACTCCTCCCAAGCTAAATTTCTTACTGGGCCTCCCTCTCTCTCCTCTCTGCACTTTATCCACTTTCTTATGGCCTTCTCCCTGACTGAAATTCCATCCCCCGGACATCAGCTCTCTCCATATTCTCCAGGAAGCACGATTCACTTCTCCCACCCCAGGTTGTGTCATTCCAACATCCACCCTTACCGCTTAGGGATAAGCAGTCGACCTTAATTCTCGACAGGAGGCTCCATCATCCTAATCATAAAGTGAGTCATGTACTCTCCTGATTTACTCAATTACCTATCTTTCCACACTCTGGCTATTTCCAGCTGCAACTCTGTCTCCACCCCTGCTCCCACTGTCTGTAAATAATTTGGTGGGGTTCCAGTCTCCCCCAGTAGATTTTACGCTCCTTGAGGGCAAGGAATGGGTCTTTTACCTCTATTCTACTCTCCCAAATGCTTAGTACAGTGCTCTGCACACAGAAAGTGCTCAAACATGCTACTAGAGATTATGACGACAATGCTTTCACTCTAATCAGGTGCGAACTTCTTATTTCCACCTTCCCAACAATGGGTTGGTTATGCAACAGTTTTTTTTTATTAAACTAATTTCACGTCACGCAAGGCAAGGAAAGCACAAATCCTTCTCAACTTTTTAATTCCCCGCATGGCAAACAAAAATCTGAAAATAATTCATGTAACAGGATTTACCTTCAATTCTGGACAAACACCCAGGGCAAGAAGAGCTTCTGCTTGCTGAAGGAGTATGTACTGAAAACCTTCACAGATGTACCACTCCCAGCCTTTTTCTGAGGGGCAACAAATAATATTTTTTAATAACTTGTTTTCCCAACTAACACTTGGTAATAAATATTCTTACATATATAACAGTATAATTTATAGTTGTTTCATCTCAGGTTTGGATCCTTTCTACCTTCAAACAGGTCTTCTTTTCCCCAAATTCTCTACCTTTCTTTTAGGCAGGGTGCCCAAAGAAACTTTTTTTTCATTCCAGAATTGCTTTTATTCATGGCTACTTAACGTCAGGAAAAATATATATATATCTTTTCTCCCCAATGGGAGAATTAATTTCTCTCAAACAGCAGACTGAAGAAAGACTGGGGGAAAAGAATGCTTTACAGATAAAATGAAGACGGAACGAAAAGGTATTTGTCGATCAGTTTTTAGATGGTTACACAAAATAAAGCCATTTAAGTATCTGCTTCACCCTCTATTCCACTTCTGTTACAACTGGCAATGAATTGAGCAATGCTAAGGCTGGGTAGGGGATGTTAGGAAATACAAGAGGAGGCCAGGAATAGACTAACAAGCGTGGAATTGCACTATTCCTCTGGAATTGTTCTTGAAAGCCTGGGGATAGCAACAATAGAAAAGCAGGCCCTGCCCAGCGGCATACAAACCTGGGGTAGCTTTATGGAATTAGAGATGACAGATCTGAATATTAAAAACATGAAGAAAAAATGGATAGTGAAGTATTACCGAAGATATTAAAATGTATACATAAACGCTGGGAATCAAAATATACACATACTCTTGAAAATGGCTATTTAAAGGTATTTTTTCAGAAATTAACAAATCAAACCTCAAAATTCCCCTCTGCGGTACAGAAGACACTAATTATTTACTAGTTTTAAATTGGGGGAGACTTGGGCTACTGTTAATTGATACCACAGCAAAAAAAACAGTATCATTCTTATTTGATCCTCTTTCCTGCCGAAATATGTGGTAGGTTTCAAAGACCTTAACCCAGTGGTGTAATTCTATATTAAGCCCTTCCTCCCTAGGCCTTTTCTTAGGAACCTCTTTTTTTTTCATATTTTAGCAAAGTTTGTTGGAAATTCAGTGTTAGGACTTTTAAAGCCTGGTATTTTGTCTGACTTGATACACATTATAATACATCTAAATACAGGAAATGACAGCTCTTAAAATTACTAAAATTAAAAGAATAGGAGAAACAGTATAGAATCATCTCCACTATGTGCATACTCAACTGCTAATTGAAAATTAAAATAATGATCTACGGAACCAAGCTTAGCAGGAACTATCTCAGGCCAGGAACTTCTAGCCATACAATCGACATAATTTTGATTTTACGTTATTTGGTAAAAATAACGGCATTCCACTAGGAAAAAAAAAACCTGTGAGAAAAAAGTAAAGGTGGATATGAGAAAAACAGCATACCAAATTTTCTTCTTTTTCTAAGCCCTCTGGAGATGGCCTGAATCTTGGTTTTAGGAGTAAAGGTCTCAGAAGTATCGACTTCCTTGGACTTCTGTAAGGCACAGATGGATAAGAAGATGAGTTCACCTCTCCAGGTCTACCAGGTGATCAAATAACTATTCCAAAGTATATTTTGAACAATTTGTTCTATACTATTGTTCTATACTATTTGTTGTTATATATAACGCTATAACAGAATTAGGAGGATTGAAGCTCTAAGTGGAAGCTAGGACTACCCTGATTTTGAATGAACTACATACACACACACGGTTGAAGAAAGACAAAAATGAATAGCAAAAGGAAAGTGGCAAATATAACTCCGGATAAATGATAAATTCCACGAAATTTCAAATAAAAAACAATGGGGGGGGGGTGGATCAAAAGAGAAGCACTCAAGTAAAGAGGGGTAGAAGGACTGCCCTTTAGTAAAATCAATAGAGTCGGATATTAAGATCTAATAATCTTAACTACACATTAGAATCCCCGTATTAAGAGTTAAAACATGCTTGTGTGTCATGTTTGAGTGGAAATGGCTTGAAGGATTCTTTATATGATAAATGACATCATTTCGAGTTACTGTGAACACCAAATGGTTTGGGTGTGGACCATAATCATCATAGACAGGGAACGTGTCTGACAACTCTGTCGTACTGTACTCTCCCAAGAGCTTAGTCCAGTGCTCTGCACATAGTCAGCGCTCCATAAATACCACTGATGATAATAACAGCTTACTGAAACCTCTGAAACTCCTCCAGTCCAAATAATTGCCTATCCCTTTCTTAGCGAACAGAAGGGGGAAAATCAGTTAAAACTCTCAGAAGTCCTGTTCCCAGTTCAGTCTGACACTTGTAACTATCCCGGAAGAGTCATCGTATAGCCTGAAGTTAGTGGCTGTGTCTCCATGGAGAAAAATATATTTCTTGGAAAGGAATTTCTCTGTGAAAAGTCCCGGTCCCGTTATCCTGGGAAGCCTCGGAGAAGGAGAATCCGCAGTGTGGGGCAGCCGTCAGGAAGACTGCTCTGAGTCAGTCAGGAGAAAAACCGTGTGAAAAATCCAGGTTTATCTGACAAACGACTTGAATCGGCCTAAATGTGTCTGTCAATCGACCTTTAGGTCTCTTACTCATAATGTAAATAAAATGAATGAAATTCCCCAAGGGTTCAGTACAGTGCTCTGTACACAGTAAGCACTCAATAAATAACACGGATTGAATGATTTTTTAAATAAGCCAACTCGTGCTACTTACCTCTATAACATTATGGCAGGATTTACAGTAGTATTTGCCCTCCTCCGTAATGCCCCAGGCGACGGCGGCACATTGTGTGCACGACTCAGTGTAGTCTCTCTAGAGAAGACAGAATGAAGAATGTTAATATTCAATCACATCTAGTTCCCTGAACTTAAAAACTGCATTTCTCTTAGAAAAGGAGGTATCGGCCGGCGGACGGGGAATCCATGCCTTCCTCATATGACGGGGTTGAAGAAAGACAAAAACGAATAGGAAAAGGAAAGTGGCGAATATAACGCCGGATAAATCCATCAATCAATCAATCGTATTTATTGAGCGCTTACTTTGTGCAGAGCACTGTACTAAGCGCTTGGGAAGTACAAGTTGGCAACATATAGAGACAGTCCCTACCCACCAGTGGGCTCACAGTCTAAAAGGATAAATGATAAATTCCACGAAACTTCAAAAAAAAAAACCAACGGGGGGTGGATCAAAAGAGAAGCACCCAAGTAAAGAAGGACTGCCCTTTGGTAAAATCAATAGAATCGGATTATCACGGGGACATTTTCTAACTTTTTGGCATATTTTACAGTTCAGTTATCAATTCTACGAACGGGAAGTAGTCGGCATGTGGTCCATTCGCCATATGATGGCCTCTACGTCTCTATTATCTATCTCTGCCCTCTCTCTTTTTATTGTCTAAGCAACAATTATAATACCGCAGTTTCTTGTATCTCTGATAAACGCTCCTCCTATCCTCACATCCAGGAGATAAGGACACTGCAGCATCCGGGCGAAAGGAGGGGAGGAAAGGGAGTTTTCAATGTACGCTCCTTGTGGGGAGGGAACAGGTCTACCAACTCTGTTGCATTCTACCAAGCGCTTAGTACAGTGCTCTGCCCACGGTCGGTGCTCAATGATTGATTGATCGGTGGGTGATGGGGAAATCAATGCTCAATAAATACCATTGACTGATTGATCGGTGGGTGACGGGGAAATGGAGGTGGGAAAGGGGCGGATGGGGATGGATGGGAAGAGCTGGAGTACATTTTTAAAAGGGTAGGCGGATGAGAGAAAGAGGGTGCAAAACGGAAACAAATGAGAAGACGGGGAGGCGGAAAGAGAAAGGGGATGGGGAAATCAATCAATCAATCAATCAATCGTATTTATTGAGCGCTTACTATGTGCAGAGCACTGTACTAAGCGCTTGGGAAATACAAATTGGCAACATATAGAGACAGTCCCTACCCAACAGTGGGCTCACAGTCTAAAAAAGAGAGAAAGAGAGAGTTACAGACCAACCGGGTGTTGGTAAAGAGTAGAGATAAAATGCCGTTTCGGTTGGATACAATTCATTCATCCATTCATTCAATCGTATTTATTGAGCGCTTACTGTGTGCGGAGCACTGTACTAAGCGCTTGGGAAGTACAAGTTGGCAACGTATAGAGACGGTCCCTACCCAACAGTGGCTCACAGTCTAGAAGGGGGAGACGTTCATTCATTCATTCATTCATTCAATCGTATTTATTGAGCACTTACTGGGTGCAAAGCACTGTACTAAGCGCTTGGGAAGTACAAGTTGGCAACATATAGAGACGGTCCCTACCCACTAGCAGGCTCACAGTCCAGAAGGGGGAGACGGACAACAAAACAAAACATATTCACAAAATAAAATAAATAGAATAAATATGTACAAGTAAAATAGAGTAATAATAATAACAACAATAATCATCATCATCAATCGTATTTATTGAGCACTTACTATGTGCACAGCACTGTACTAAGCGCTTGGGAAGTACAAATTGGTAACAAATAGAGACAGTCCCTACCCGACAGTGGGCTCACACTCTAAAAGGGGGAGACAGAGAACAAAACCAAACATACTAACAAAATAAAATAGAATAGATATGTACAAATAAAATAAATAAATAAATAAATAGAGTAAAAAATATGTACAAACATATATACATATATACAGGTGCTGTGGGGAAGGGAAGGAGGTAAGATGGGGGGATGGAGAGGGGGACGAGGGGGAGAGGAAGGAAGGGGCTCAGTCTGGGAAGGCCTCCTGGAGGAGGTGAGGTGGAGGTGAGGAGGTGAATAATAATAATAATGGTATTTATTAAGCGCTTACTATGTGCAAAGCACCGTTCAGCCCCCGGCGGACCACTCACATACAAGAATTAAGGAAAGGGCCAAGAGGGGAGAGAAAGCTAGAAGCCAGGCATAGCTGTTCCGGAAAGATACTGCTGCCTCAGTTGTCTTCCAAGTCTCGGCTGGAAAAAGGTAGTTAATCGATGGCAAAAGTTCTGCGACGTCTTCATTCAGGTTGGCACCAAACAGCTCCGTAAGCTCCTTGAGGGCGAAGACCGTGTCCACCGTCTCTTATCGCGCTGCACTCTACCAAGTGCTTCATCATCAATGGTAGTTATCATTTTTTTAAAAAATGGTATTTGTTAAGCGCTTACTACGCGTCAGGCACTGTTCTGAGTGCCCGGGAAGATACAAGGTCATCAGGTTGGTCACAGTCCCTGCCCCACGTGGGGCTCACGGCTTTAATTCCCATTTTATAGGTGAAGGGAACTGAGGCGCAGAGACGTGAAGTGATTTAATAATAAAATAATAATAATAATAATAATGGTATTAAGTGCTTACTATGTGCCATGCACTGTTCTAAGCGCTGGGGTAGATTCATTCATTCATTCAATCACATTTATTGAGTACTTACTGTGTGCAGAGCACTGTATTAAGAGCTTGGAAAGTACAAGTTGGCAACATATAGAGACGGTCCCTACCCAACAGTGGGCTCACGGTATAGAAGGGGGAGACAGACAACAAAACAAAACATAATTAAAAATTAAAATAAATAAAATAAAATGTACAAATAAAATAAATAAATAGAGTAATAACTACGTACAAACATATATACATATATACAGATGCTGTGGGGAGGGGAAGGAGGTAAGGTGGAGGGGATAGGGAGGGGAAGGAGGGGGTGAGCTGTGAGCCCCACATGGGGCTCACAGCTTTAATTCCCATTTTACAGATGAAGGGAACTGAAGCGCAGAGACGTGAAGTGATTTAATAATAAAATAATAATAATAACGGTATTTGTGAAGCGCTTACTATGCGCCAGGCACTGTTCTAAGCGCTGGGGAAGATACAAGATCATCAGGTTGGTCACAGTCCCTGCCCCACGTGCGGCTCACGGCTTAAATTCCCATTTTGCAGATGAAGGGAACTGAGGCGCAGAGACGTGAAGTGATTTAATAATGAAATAATAATAATAACGGTATTTGTTAAGCACTTACTATGTGCCGTGCACTGTTCTAAGCGCTGGCGAAGATACAAGGTCACCAGGTTGGTCACAGTCCCTGCCCCACGTGCGGCTCGCGGCTTTAATTCCCATTTTACAGGTGAAGGGAACTGAGGCGCAGAGATGTGAAGTGATTTAATAATGAAATAATAATAATAATGGTATTTGTTAAGCGCTTACTATGTGCCAGGCACTGTTCTAAGCGCTGGGGAAGATACAAGGTCATCAGGTTGGTCACAGTCCCTGCCCCACGTGGGGCTCACGGCTTTAATTCCCATTTTACAGGTGAAGGGAACTGAGGCGCAGAGACGTGAAGTGATTTAATAATAAAATAATAATAATAATGGTATTTGTTAAGTGCTTACTATGTGCCGTGCACTCTTCTAAGCACTGGGGAAGATACAAGGTCATCAGGTTGGTCACAGTCCCTGACCCACGTGCGGCTTGCGGCTTTAATTCCCATTTTACAGATGTAGGGAACGGAGTCGCAGAGACGTGAAGTGATTTAATAATGAAATAATAATAATAATGGTATTTGTTAAGCGTTTACTACGTGCCGTGCACTGTTCTAAGTGCTGGGGAAGATACAAGGTCATCAGGTTGGTCACAGTCCCTGCCCCACGTGGGGCCCGCGGCTTTAATTCCCATTTTACAGGTGAAGGGAACTGAGGCGCAGAGACGTGAAGTGATTTAATAATAAAATAATGATAATAACGGTATTTGTTAAGCACTTACTATGTGCCGTGCACTGTTCTAAGCGCTGGGGAAGATACAAGGTCAACAGGTTGGTCACAGTCCCTGCCCCACGTGCGGCTCGCAGCTTTAATTCCCATTTTACAGGTGAAGGGAACTGAGGTGCAGAGATGTGAAGTGATTTAATAATGAAATAATAATAATAATGGTATTTGTTAAGCGTATAACAGTGGGACAGGGACTGTGTCCACCCTGATTTGCTTGTATCCACCCTAGCGCTTAGTACAGTGCATATACATAGATATGTTTGTGCGTATTTATTACTCTCTTTCATTTGTACATATTTATTGTATTTATTTTATTTGGTTAATATGATTTGTTTTGTCGTCCGTCTCCCCCTTCTAGACTGGGAGCCCGCTGTCGGGTAAGGACGGTCTCTATATGTTGCCAGCCTGTACTTCCCAAGCGCTTAGTACAGTGCTCTGCACACAGTAAGCGCTCAATAAATACGATTGATTGAATGACTGGATGAATCTGATTAAATGAACGGATACGATTGAATGAATGAATATGATTAACAGTGCTCTGCACATAGTAAGCGCTCAATAAATACGATTGATGATTACATGAATGAATGAATGTGATTGACTGAATGAATGGATACGATTGAATGAATGAATGAATATGATTACATGAATGAATGAATGCCTGGCACATAGTAAGCGCCTAACAAATACCACAATTATTACTATTATTATTGCCACTAAGCCACGAGGACCCCAGCAGGCAGCCGGAATTAGCGGGCAGTTTCTTCTGCCTCGCAGCTCTGTGTTCCATCCAATAATAATAATAATAATGATAATAATAATAATAATGGTATTTGTTAAGCGCTCACTGTATCATAATAATAATGTTGGCATTTGTTAAGCACTAACTATGTGCCAAGCACTGTTCTAAGCGCTGGGGTAATAATAATAATAATAATAATAATGGCATTTGTTAAGCGCTTACTACGTGCAAAGCACTGTTCTAAGCGCTGGGGGGGATACAAGGTGATCAAGTTGTCCCACGTGGGGCTCACAGTCTTAATCCCCATTTTACAGATGAGGTGACTGAGGCTCAGAGAAGTTAAGTGACTTGCCCAAGGTCACACAGCAGACTTGTGGCGGAGCCAGGATTCGAACCCATGACCTCTGACTCCAAAGCCCGGGCTCTTTCCACTGAGCCACGCTGCTTCTCGTATCTCGGGGTAGATACAAGGTAAGCAGGTTGTCCCATGTGGGGCTCACAGTCTTCATCCCCATTTTACAGATAAGGGAACTGAGGCCCAGAGAAGTGAAGTGACTTGCCCAAAGTCACACAGCGGACAAGTGGCGGAGCCGGGATTCGAACCCACAACCTCTGACTCCAAAGCCCGGGCTCTTTCCACTGAGCCACGCTGCTTCTCCTATAGCACACAGTAGTGCATAGTAAGTGCTTAACAAACACCATAATTCATATTAATTATTATTATTGTGTGCCAAGCACTGTTCTAAGCACCGGGGCAGATCCAAGGTAATTAGGTACAGAAGCAGCGTGGCTCAGAGAGAGTCAGAGGTCATGGGTTCTAATCCCGGCTCTGCCACTTGTCAGCTGTGTGACTTTGGACAAGTCACTTCGCTTCTCTGGGCCTCAGTTACCTCATCTGGAAAATGGGAATGAAGACTAAGCCCCATGTGGGACAACCGATCACCTTGTATCTACCCCAGCGCTTAGAACAGTGCTTGGCACATAGTAAGCGCTTAACAAATGCCATCATTATTACTATTGTAAAACGGGGGTGAAGACTGTGAGCCCCATGTGGGCCAACCTGATGACCTTGTATCTACCCCAGCACTTAGAACAGTGCTTGGCACATAGTAAGCGCTTAGCAAATACCATTATTATTATTATTATTATTATTATTGTCATTATTATTAGCTTCTCTGAGCCTCAGTTCCCTCATCTGTCAAATGGGGATTAAGACTGAGGCCCACATGGGACAATCTGATGTCCTTGTATCTATCCCAGTGCTTGGAACAGTGCTTGGCACATAGTAAACGCTTAACAAATACCATTATTATTATTATCATTATCATTATGATTAACCTCTCTGAGCCTCAGTTCCCTCATCTGTCAAATGGGGATTAAGACTGAGGCTCACGTGGGACAACCTGATTACCCTGTACGTATCCCAGTGCTTAGAATAGTGCTTGGCACATAGTAAGCACTTAACAAATATCATTATTATTATTATTATTGTCATTATGATTAACCTCTCTGAGCCTCAGTTCCCTCATCTGTCAAATGGGGATTAAGACTGAGGCCCACGTGGGACAACCTGATTACCCTGTACATATCCCAGCGCTTAGAACAGTGCTTGGCACATAGTAAATGTTTAACAAATACCATTATTATTATCATTTTGAGCACTTAATACCATTATTATTATTATTATTATTATTATTAACTTCCCTGAGCCTCAGTTCCCTCATCTGTAAAACGGGGATTAAGACTAGGAGCCCCACGTGGTACAACCTGATGACCCTGTATGTATCCCAGCGCTTAGAACAGTGCTTGGCACATAGTAAATGTTTAACAAATACCATTATCATTATTATTATTATAACAATTAACTTCTCTGAGCCTCAGTTCCCTCATCTGTAAAATGGGGATTAAGATTGAGGCCCACGTGGGACAACCTGATGTCCTTGGATCTCCCCCGGTGCTTAGAACAGTGCTTGGCACATAGTAAGCGCTTAACAAATATCATTATCATCATTATTATCATTATGATGAACTTGTCTGAGCCTCAGTTCCCTCATCTGTCAAATGGGGATGAAGACTGGGAGCCCCACGGGGGACAACCTGATGACCCTGTATGTATCCCAGCGTTTAGAACAGTGCTTGGCACATGGTAAGCGCTTAACAAATCAATCAATCAATTGTATTTCTTGAGCGCTTACTGTGTGCAGAGCACTGGCCTTAGCGGTTATAATAATAGAATAATTGTTTGTTATTATGATTATGATCAACTTGTCTGAGCCTCAGTTCCCTCATCTGTCAAATGGGGATGAAGACTGGGAGCCCAACGGGGGACAACCCGATGACCCTGTATGTACCCCAGCGTTTAGAACAGTGCTCAGCACATGGTAAGCGCTTAACAAACAAATCAATCAATCGTATTTATTGAGCGCTTACTGTGTGCAGAGCACTGGACTAAGCAGTTATAATAATAGAATAATTGTTTGTTATTATGATTATGATTAACTTGTCTGAGCCTCAGTTCCCTCATCTGTCAAATGGGGATGAAGGCTGGGAGCCCCACGGGGGACAACCCGATGACCCTGTACGTACCCCAGCGTTTAGAACAGTGCTTGGCACATAGTAAGCGCTTAACAAACCAATCAATCAATCGTATTTATTGGGCGCTTACTGTGTGCACACCACTGGACTAAGCACTTATAATAATAGAATAATTGTTTGTTATCATAATATGATCATTGTTTGTTATAATAATAAGGTATCATAATAATATGATAATTATTCGTATATTAATAACAAGTATTATTATGATTATGACGGTGATGATTATGAGGCGTCGTGCGTGGTGGTGTGAGGTGTGAGGGGGAGTGAGGGGCCTGTAGGGGGGGAGGGGGTAGCGCGCGTGCGCAGTCCCGGAGCGGAAGGGAGCGTGCGGGCGGTGCGCAGGTCCCCCGGATGTGCAGGCCCAGCCCGCCCTGGCGGTAGGGGCTCCCGGCCTGGGCGGTCCGCCGGGCCCCCCCCCCCCCCCGGGCCCCCTCCACCCCGGGCCCCCCCCGGGCCCCCTCCCGCACGGGCAGCTCACCGTCTCCTCCTCATCCATGCCAACGCCGGGACCGCCGGACCCGCCGCTTAACGCCGCCGAACGACGCTTCCGGGGGCGCCGCCCACACAGCGCCCGGCCCTCCGGGAAACGAGGCGCTGCCGCACGAAGTTCCGGCCGACACCAACGTTCCCCCCGCCCCGCCCCTGGCCGTCATCGGCGCTCCGTTCGTTCAGTCAGTCAGTCAGTCAGTCAGTCAGTCAGTCAGCCAGTCCGTCATTCATTCATTCATTCATTCGTTCGTTCATTCATTCATTCAATCGTATTCATTAATTCAATCAATCAATCGCATTCATTCATTCATTCAATCAATCGTATTCATTCATTCAATCGCATTCATTCATTCATTCATTCATTCAATCGTATTCATTCATTCAATCACATTCATTCATTCATTCAATCATATCAATTCATTCATTCAATCGCATTCATTCAATCATATCCATTCATTCATTCAATCGCATTCATTCATTCAATTCATTCATTCATTCATTCATTCATTCAATCAATCGTATTCATTTATTCAATCTCATTCATTCATTCATTCATTCAATCGTATTCATTCATTCAATCGTATTCATTCATTCAATCGCATTCATTCATTCATTCAATCATATCCATTCATTCATTCAAGCGCATTCATTCATTCATTCAATCATATCCATTCATTCATTCATTCAAAAGTATCCATTCATTCAATCACATTCATTCATTCAAGCTTATCCATTCATTCAATCAATCGTATCCATTCATTCATTCATTCAATTATATTCATTCAATCAATCATATCCATTTATTCATTCATTCAATCAATCACATTCATTCATTCACATTCATTCATTCAACTTCATTCATTCAATCGCATTCATTCATTCATTCGTTCATTCATTCATTCAATCACATGCATTCATTCATTCAATTTCAGTCATTCAATCGTATCCGTTCATTCATTCAATCAATCACATTCATTCATGTAATCATATTCATTCATTCAATCGTATCATTCATTCAATCAATCACATTCATTCATTCATGTAATCATATTCATTCACTCATTCAATCGTATCATTCATTCAATCAATCACATTCATTCATTCACGTAATCATATTCATTCATTCATTCAATCGTATCCATTCATTTAATCATATTCATCCAGTCATTCAATCAATCAATCAATCAATCGTATTCATTGAGCGCTTACTGTGTGCAGAGCACTGTTCTAAGCGCTTGGGAAGTACAAGTTGGCAACATATAGAGACGGTCCCTACCCAACAGTGGGCTCACAGTCTAAAAGAGTCAAAAGTCAAAACGAGACTCTCCCAAGTGCTTAGTACAGTGCTGTGCACACAGTAAGCGCTCGATAAATACAATTGAATGAATGAATGAATGACGTGGACTGTGTCCAGCGTGATTAGCTTCTCTCTGCCCCAGGGCTTAGTCCAATGCCTGACACATAGTAAGGGCCTAACAAATACCATAAATAAACAAATAAACAAACAAAAAACCACCCTTTCCCCTCTAGCTGGAGGTCCCAGCCCTAGATGTGACCAAGAGCTCAGATAAGCAAAGCCCCCTCATTTATTAAAATAAATGTGATGAAATCAGCATTTGTTTGAAGCGTAAATAAGGTCTGCTCTGCAAATGTGGCAAGAACTCAATCAATCCTTCTGTGTGAAGAGCAGTGGTCCTTGTTGTTTATTGTTGTATTGCCATTCATTCAATCGTATTTATCATCATCATCAATCGTATTTATTGAGCACTTAATGTGTGCAGAGCACTGGACTAAGCGCTTGGGAAGTACAAGTCGGCAACATATAGAGACGGTCCCCACCCAACAGCGGGCTCACAGTCTTGTCCTCTCCCAAGCGCTTAGTACAGTGCTCTGCACACAGTAAGCGCTCAATAAATATGACTGAATGAATGAGTGGAGCACAGCAGGAGAAGCAGCGGGGCCTAAAGGAGAAAGCACAGAGGACAGAGGTTCTAATCCCAGTTCTGCCACATAATCATAATGGCATTTGCTAAGCACTTACTATGTGCCAAGCACTGTTCTAAGCACTGGGGTAGATAAAAGGTAATCAGGTCATCCCACAGTCTTAATCCCCATTTTACAGATGAGGTAACTGAGGCACAGGCATCTCCATCTGGATGTCTGCCCGCCATCTAAAACCCAACATGTCCAAGACTGAACTCCTTATCTTCCCCCCCAAACCCTGCCCTCTCCCTGACTTTCCCATCACCGTTGACGGCCCTACCAGAGGAGCAGCGTGGCTCAGTGGAAAGAGCCCGGGCTTCGGAGTCAGAGGTCGTGGGTTCAAATCCCGGCTCCGCCACTTGTCAGCTGTGTGACTTTGGGCAAGTCTCTTCACTTCTGTGGGCCTCAGGTCCCTCGTCTGGAAAATGGGGATGAAGACTGTGAGCCCCACGTGGGACAAGCTGATTACCTTGTATCTCCTCCAGTGCTTAGAACGGTGCTTGGCACATAGTAAGCGCTTAACAAATACCAATATTATTATTATTATTACCATCCTTCCCGTGTCACAAGCCCGCAACCTTGGTGTCATCCTCGACTCCGCTCTTGTCATCCTCGACTTCGCTCAGATGAGGTCACTGAGGCACGGGGAAGTGAAGTGATTTGCCCAAAGTCACACAGGCTGGGATGAGGAGATGGGAGAATCACCGGGGATGGGCTGGGGTGGATATGCCAGATGATTGTTGGAAAGCAGAAGGGAAGGAGCCATGGGTAAGAGGGAAGGATAGGGGAGGGAAGAAGAGTAGGTGAAAGTGTTTTGAAGAGAGGGGTTGGGAAGGATGAGGCCTCGTTCTCGCCCGTCCCGCCGTCGACCCCCAGCCCACGTCCTCCCCCGAGCCTGGAATTCCCTCCCTTCGCACACCCACCAAGCTAATTCTCTTCCATCTTCAAAGCCCTACTGAGAGCTCACCTCCTCCAGGAGGCCTTCCCACACTGAGCCCCCTTTTCCCTCTCTTTGGTTTTGAGACCAAAACCTGCCGGTCTCACCTCCGCAACATCGCCAAGATCCGCCCTTTCCTCTCCATCCAAACTGCTACCCTGCCCGTTCAATCTCTCCTCCTATCCCAACTGGATTACTGCATCGGCCTCCTCTCTGATCTCCCATCCTCCTGTCTCTCCCCACTTCAATCCATACTTCATGCGCATAGGAAGTGCTTAACAAGCTGTTGTTGTTGTCTTAGAACAGTGCTCTGCACATAGTAAGTGCTTAACAAATGCTATCATTATTATTATGTTGTCGACTCATAGCGATGCCATGGAGGCATCTCTCCCAGAACGCCCCATTCCCACTTGCAATCATTCCGACAGCATATCCAAAGTTTTCTTGGTAAAGTACCATAATACTTCAAAGCCCTACTGGGAACTCACCTCATTCATTCAATCGTATTTATTGAGAGCTTACTGTGTGCAGAGCACCGTACTAAGCGCTTGGGAAGTACAAGTTGGCACCATATGGAGACGGTCCTACCCAACAGCAGGCTCCCAGACTGAGCCCCCTTTTTCCTCTCCTCCTCCCCATCCCCCCGGCCCTCCACAGCACCTGTATATATATTTGTCCAGATTTATTTTACTTGTACGTATTAACTATTCTATTTATTTTGCTAATGATGCGCGTCTAGCTTTAATTCTATTGACACCTGTCCACGTGTTTTGTTTTGCGGTCTGTCTCTAAACTGCGAGCCCGTTGTTGGGTAGGGACCGTCTATGTTGCCAACTTGTATTTCCCAAGCGCTTAGTCCAGTGCTCTGCACATGGTAAGCGCTCAATAAATCCGATTGAATGATAATGATCATCATAATTATTAGCCATAGCCAGCTACAGATTTCTACAAACGCACACGTGTTCCGGTTGGACCTGCCACGGTTTGGACACTGCACGTGTTTTGGCCCCGTGTATGAGGAGGGCAATCATCAGCCCCTCATTAAAAGCAATTAAGTTGGCGGAAACAGAGGCCAACTTACTATTGGATTTCCTCCCCGTCGGCTTTAAATCCTGAAGTTTCAGGAAGAAGAGACCTCCTTCCTCTTGGAGTTGGGCACGACTATCCAACCCCAAAGCGACGCACCCCGTTGTGACGCACCTTGAAGGGTTAGATCGGAGATGATTTTCGTGTTTTGATCGGCCGCCAGCTCTGCTACCCCTTGATCAGGCCTGTCGGCCTCCCCGAAGGGGCACCGACTGTGCTCGCCCTCCTGCAACTCGCCCTTAATAATTCGGGACTGACATGAGCGACGGTTGACAGTTCTTCCAACACGCAAAATAATCAGCAAAGCCTGTTTGTAATCAATAGCAACAACAACAACGATGATGACGGCATTTGTTAAGCACTTACTATGTGCAAAGCACCGTTCCGAGCACTGGGGACAAGGTGATCAGATTGTCCCACGGGGGGCTCACAGTCTTCATCCCCATTTTACAGATGAGGTCACTGAGGCCCAGAGGAGTGAAGTGACTTGTCCAAAGTCACACAGCTGACCACTGGTTTAGCCGGGATTTGAACCCATGACCACGTCATCGCCGGCCACCTGAGCTGAGCGAGACGCTGACAGGAGCTCGGTAGTTTCAGGGAGACGTACGCTTCGGGCTTGAGTCGTTTTCTCTAATTAAGAGCGGTCGACAGAGAGACCAGGTTGATATTGGGGTCTGAGCGATGGGGAAGGAGAATCTGATAAACCTTATAAGGATGAATAACAATAATAATGATGGCATTCGTTAAGCGCTTCTTATGTATCCAGCACTGTTCTAAGCGCTGGGGTAGATCCAAGCTAATCAGGTTGGGCACAGTCCATGTCCCACATGGAACTCACAGCATTAATCCCCGTTTTCCAGATAATAATAATAATAATAATTCTATTTATTTTACTTTGTTAGCTATTCTATTTATTTTATTTTGTTAGTATGTTTGGTTTTGTCTCCCCCTTTTAGACTGTGAGCCCACTGTTGGGTAGGGACTGTTTCTATGTGTTGCCAATTTGTACTTCCCAAGCGCTTAGTACAGTGCTGTGCACACAGTAAGCGCTCAATAAATACGATTGATGATGATGATGATAATAATAATGGCATTTGTTAAGCGCTTACTATGTGCAGAGCACTGTTCTAAGCGCTGGGGGTGGATGCAAGGTGATCAAGTTGTCCCACATGGGGCTCACAGTCTTAATCCCCATTTTACTGATGAGGTAACTGAGGCACAGAGAAGTTGTGACTTGCCCAAGGTCACCCAGCCGACAAGTGGCGGAGCCAGGATTGGAACACGGATCCTTCTGACTCCAAGGTTCGTGCTCTATCCGTTAGGCCACGCTGATTCTCATGGTAGATAAAAAATGGTAGATAGGAGGCATTAGCTATTCATTCATTTAATCGTATTTATTGAGCACTTACTGTGTGCAGAGCACTGTATTAAGTGCTTGGGAAGTACAATAATAATAATAATAATGGTATTTATTAAGCGCTTACTATGTGCAAAGCACTGTTCTAAGCACTGGGGAGGTTACAAGGTGATCAAATTGTCCCACGGGACTCACAGTCTTAATCCCCATTTTACAGATGAGAGAACTGAGGCACAGAGAAGTTAAGTAACTTGCCCAAAGTCACACAGCTGACAATTGGCGGAGCCGGAGTTTGAACCCATGACCTCTGAGTCCAAAGCCCGGGCTCTTTCCACTGAGCCACACTGCTTTTCAGCAACATATAGAGACATATAGGTTTAGACTGTGAGCCCGCTGTTGGGTAGGGAATGCCTCTATATGTTGCCAACTTGTACTTCCCAAGCGCTTAGTACAGTGCTCTGCACACAGTAAGTGCTCAATAAATACGATTGAATGAATGAATTGAAATGCAGTCCACTTTATCCGTTATAGCTCCTCCAGAATAATAATAACTGTGGTATTTGTTAAGCGCGTACTGCGTGACAAGCATCCTACAAAGTGCTGGGATAGACACAGAGCCCACTGTTGGGTAGGGACCGTCTCTATATGTTGCCAACTTGTACTTCCCAAGCGCTTAGTACAGTGCTCTGCACACAGTGAGCGCTCAATAAATACGATTGAATGAATGAATTGAAATGCAGTCCACTTTATCCGTTATAGCTCCTCCAGAATAATAATAAATGGTATTTGTTAAGTGCATACTGCGTGCCAAGCATTCTACAAAGTGCTGGGGTAGACACAGAGCCCACTGTTGGGAAGGGACCGTCTCTATATGTTGCCAACTTGTACTTCCCAAGCGCTTAATACAGTGCTCTGCACACAGTAAGCGCTCAATAAATACGATTGATTGATTGATCAGGTCTCACATGGGACTCACAGTCTAAAGAGACACCTTAGTCTCACTCCATCCCAAAACCATGACTAGCAAATGATGCTCAATGGCGGATATAAGACTTACAAAATTGGTGTTCTTTCCCCTCCAACTCACCTCAATCAATCAATCAATCAATCAATCAATCGTATTTATTGAGCGCTTACTGTGTGCAGAGCACTGTACTAAGCGCTTGGGAAGTACAAGTTGGCAACATATAGAGACGGCCCCTACCCAACAGTGGGCTCACAGTCTAAAAGGGGGAGACAGAGAACAAAACCAAACATACTAACAAAATGAAAGAAATAGAATAGATATGTACAAGTAAAAATAAATAAATAGAGTAATAAATATGTATCCATCGATGGTATTTATCAAGTGCTTACTATGTGCAGAGCACCTCAACAGAATTTGCACCTCAAAAATTCTACCTGTGTTTTCTCTCTCGGTATCCCCCTGCCCGGCCCCCAAAAAGTGACTGGTGATTGTTCAGAGGACATCTGAAAACTGGACTGTCTGTGCAAAACCAGACGATTTAGGGTCCCCTCTCCCACAGCCCTTTTAAAATCATTTTTTAATGGTATTTGTGAAGCGCTTACTATGTGCCAAGCACTGTTCTAAGCGCTGGGGTAAATCCAACTTAATTAGGTTAGGCACAGACCAGATGGGGAGTTGTTTTGGGGAAGCAGCATGGCTTAGTGGCGAGAGCCCTGGCTTGGGAGTCAGAGGTCGTGGGTTCTAATCCCGCCTCCACCCCTTGTCAGCTGTGTGACCTTGGGCGAGTCACTTCACTTCCCTGAGCCTCAGTTCCCTCATCTGGAAAATGGGGATTAAGTCTGTGAGCCCCACGTGGGACAACCTCATCACCTTGTATTCCCCCTCCAGCGCTAAGAACAGTGCTTTGCACATAGTAAGCGCTTAACAAATTCCAACATTATTATTATTATTGGGAGTCAGAGGTCGTGGGTTCTAATCCCGCCTCCACCACTTGTCAGCTGTGTGACCTTGGGCGAGTCACTTCACTTCCCTGAGCCTCAGTTCCCTCATCTGGAAAATGGGGATTATGTCTGTGAGCCCCACGTGGGACAACCTGATTACCTTGTATCTACCCCAGTGTTTAGAACAGTGCTTGGCACATAGTAAGCGCTTAACAAATACCAAAATTATTATTATTATTACAGTAAGCGCTTAACAGATACCATCATTATTATGGGGTTTACGGTTTAAGTAGGAGGGAGAACAGGTATGGAATCCCCATTGTGGATAACGAGGCTCAAGTAGACTATGAGCCTGCTGTTGGGTGGGGACCGTCTCTATATGTTGCCAACTTGGACTTCCCAAGCGCTTAGTACAGTGCTCTGAACACAGTAAGTGCTCAATAAATACGATTGAACGAATGGCTTGCCTAAGGTCACACAACAGACAGGCGGTGGAGCTGGGATTGACCCTACTGAGAACTCACCTCCTCCAGGAGGCCTTCCCACACTGAGCCCCTTCCTTCCTCTCCCCTTCATCCCCCTCTCCATCCCCCCCATCTTACCTCCTTCCCTTCCCCACAGCACCTGTATATATGTATATATGTTTGTACATATTTATTACTCTATTTATTGATTTATTTTACTTGTACATATCTCTTCTATCTATTTTATTTTGTTAGTATGTTTGGTTTTGTTCTCTGTCTCCTACTTTTAGACTGTGAGCCCACTGTTGGGTAGGGACTGTCTCTAAATGTTGCCAACTTGTACTTCCCAAGCACTTAGTACAGTGCTCTGCACACAGCAAGTGCTCAATAAATACGATTGATTGATTGATTAGAGTTAGAATCCAGCTCTGGGTTCTTTCCACTTGACCACACTGCTTCTCAAATTCCTCTACAAATCCTGTACAGGTTTCCCTGGCCAACCAGTTTCCCATCACGATATCCACTCGCTCACTTCGGCTGCGGCAGAAAATGGTAGACAATACATGTCATTTCAAGCCCATTGAATTGGGGATCGCATTGTGCTTTTCTGACAACGCGCCCGTAGTCCACAAGCAATGCACAGACAATTTAATTGCAACTGTTTACAGTATAAAGTTACCACCATGATACTATGTCATAAGTGTGGCAACCTTGAACTTCAAAGGGCTACTATTAAGTCCCTCTGTAATGCTAATGAGCTATGGCTAGAGTGGCAGAGAAACACAGTGCATTCCCAATCAATCAATCAATCAATCAATCGTATTTATTTATTTATTTTGATAGGATTTATTAAGTGCTTACTATGTGCCAAGCACTGCTCTAAGCGCTGGGGAGGTTACAAGGTGATCAGGTTGTCCCACGGGGGGCTCACAGTCAATCCCCATTTTACAGATGACGGAACTGAGGCCCAGAGAAGTGAAGTGACTTGCCCAAGGTCACACAGCTGACAATTGGCGCTTGTATTGAGCGCTTACTGTGTGCAGAGCACTGTACTAAGCGCTTGGGAAGTCCAAGTTGGCCACATATAGAGACGGTCCTTTGCCCAACAGCGGGCTCACAGTCTAGAAGGGGGAGACATAGAAAGAGCTTAACAAATACCATTACTGTTATTATTCATTCAGTCGTATTTATTGAGCGCTTACTGTGTGCAGAGCACTAGACTAGTTGCTTGGAAATCATTCAATCAATCAATCATATTTATTAGAGAATTCGTATTAGAGAAACAGTGTGGCTCAGTGGAAAAGAGCACGGGCTTTGGAGTCAGAGGTCATGGGCTCAAATTCCGACTCCACCACATGTCTGCTGTGTGACCTTGGGCAAGTCACTTAACTTCTCTGAGCCTCAGTTACCTCATCTGTAAAATGGGGATTAAGACTGTGAGCCCCACGTGGGACAACTTGATCATCTTGTATCCCCCAAGCACTTAGAACAGTGCTCTGCACATAGTAAGCGCTTAATAAATGCTATTATTATTATTATTATTATTATTATTATTATTATTATTAAGCGCTTACTGTGTGCAGAGCACTGTACTAAGTGCTTGGGAAGTACAAGTCGGCAACACATAGAGACAGTCCCTACCCAACAGCGGGCTCACAGTCTAGAAGGGGGAGACAGACAACAAAACCAAACATATTAACAAAATAAAATAAAAGAGGTGGCAAATCTAGACTGTGAGCCCACTGTTGGGTAGGGACCGTCTCTATATGTTGCCAACTTGTACTTCCCAAGCGCTCAGTACAGTGCTCTGCACACAGTAAGCGCTCAATAAATACGATTGAATGAGTGAATGAATGGAAATCAGCGATCAGCCGATAGATACTAAGCAGGTTTAGAACGAATTATTGTTTATTGTTTTCCACATGCCTTGAAATTCACCTAGTGAGACGGAAGTCGGGCAGTCCCTTTTAAATGATTACTCCTTGGTTTGACCAACTGTGGTTTTGCCAACCTCAAGAGCCCGTAGTATCGTTATACTGTGCTCCGCCAAGCACGTAGTACAGTGCTCTGCACACAGTAAGCGCTCAATAAATACAACTGACTGACTGAACAGGAGGCAAGAGAAATCTGTACATGTGACCCCATCTGTCCCTCACCTTGCAAAAAATACTTGGAAACTCTTATCTTTTTATATGCACCACAGTATTCATTCATTCATTCGATCGTTTGATTGAGTTCTTCAGGGGGAGAGTACAATACAACAATAAACTATGAGCCCCAAATGGGACAATCTGATTAACTTGTGTCCAGCCTAGCACTTAGAACACATAGTAAGCACTCAACAGGCATATCTCTGTTTTCATGCTTGATTCCTCACCACCCTTTCTGGCCTAGTGGATTCAGCCCGAGCCTGGGAGCCAGAAGGACCTGCGTTCTAATCCTGCCACATCTGTTGCTATGGGACGTTGGGCAAGTCACTTAACTTCCCAACTTGCCCCCACTTGCCAACTTGTACTTCCCAAGCTCTTAGTACAGTGCTCTGCACACAGTAAGCGCTCAATAAATATGATTAATTGATTCCCTGTGCCTCAGTTCCCTCATCTGTAAAATGAGGATTAAGACTGTGAGCCCCACGTGGGACAATCTGATTACCTTGTATCTACCCCCACAGTTAGAACAGTGCTTGGAACATAGTAAGTGCTTAACAAACACCTACATTATTATTATTATGTTTCCTTTTGAATCTCCCAGTTGGGGTTCCCCCCACCCCAGTGGACCTACTTCAGTTCTCCAGCTCCAAGCTGGGCCAGGGAGGGCAATTATTTTGGATTACTGCATCAGCCTCCTCTCCGATCTCCCATCCTCCTGTCTCTCCCCACTTCAAGCTATACTTCACGCTGCTGCCCAGATTGTCTTTGTGCAGAAACGCTCTGGGCATGTTACTCCCCTCCTCAAAAATCTCCAGTGGCTACCAATCTATCTGCGCATCAGGCAGAAACTCCTCACCCTGGGCTTCAAGGCTCTCCATCCCCTCGCCCCCTCCTACCTCACCTCCCTTCTCTCCTTCTCCAGCCCAGCCTGCATCCTCCACTCCTCTGTCACCACTAACCTCCTCACCATTAGACCTCGTTCTCGCCTGTCCCACCATCGACCCCCGGCCCACGTCCTCCCCCTGGCCCGGAATTCCCTCCCTCCACACATCCGCCAAGCTCACTCTCTTCCTCCCTTCAAAGCCCTCCTGAAAGCTCACCTCCTCCAGGAGGCCTTCCCAGACTGAACCCCCTTTTCCCTCTCCTCCTCCCCATCCTCCCCCCACCCTACCTCCTTCCCCTCCCCACAGCACTTGTATATATTTGTACAGACTCATTACTCCATTTATTTTACTTGTACATATTTACTATCCTATTTATTTTATTAATGATGTGCATATAGCTTTAGTTCTATTTGTTCTGACGATTTTGACACCTGTCTCCATGTTTTGTTTTGTTGTCTGTCCCCCCTTTCTAGAGTGTGAGCCCGTTGTTGGGACTGTCTCTATATGTTGCCAACTTGTACTTCCCAAGCACTTAGTACAGTGCTCTGCACACAGTAAGCGCTCAATATGATTGAATGAATGAATGCAGACCGGCGCAGAACAAAATGAGTGGGACGCAATGGGGAAACAGGATTTGAACTCTGGAATGTGCAATCGCTTCTGGCTGTGGTGGCTCCTTTCTGACTCTAAACCCGCTCCCGAGCCAGCTGCTCTGAGGATTTGGGGGTTGCAACATGTGGAGAGTCTGCGTCTTTGAAGACTGGAGCACAGTTGAGTAGAAGACACCGCAGGTCAAAGCGGCCAACTCACCGACTGAATAAAACTCCTCAGAGGGTCAGAAACTTGTACTTCCCAAGCGCTTAGTACAGTGCTCTGCACACAGTAAGCGTTCAAAAAATACGATTGATTGACCCAGCCTGGAGGCTGGGTTCTATTCTCTCCTGCCCTAGGCCTTCTTTCATCGTGACCATCATCACCGTCGCCTTTTTTATTGAGCCCTAACTTTGTTAAGACCGTGGGAATGGGGGGGACGCGGCCGGGGTTTAATCAGCCTTGAACCCCAATAATCAATCCACTAATCGATAATATCGTCATGAATCGTTCTTATGGAGCGTGGCCCGGCTTTAACCGGCCCCAGTAATCAATCCGCTAATCGATAATACCGTCATCAATCGCTCTTATTGAGCGCGGCCCGGCTTTAGCCAGCCCCGAATCCCAATAATCAATCCACCAATTGATAATGTCATCATCAATCATACTTACTGAGTGAGGCCCGACTTTAGCCAGCCCCGAACCCCAATAAGCAATCCGCTAATCGATATGTTCCCAACTTGTACTTCCCAAGCACTTAATACAGTGCTCTGTACACAGTAAGCGCTCAATAAAGCAGCATGGCTCAGTGGAAAGAGCACGGACTTTGGAGTCAGAGGTCATGGGTTCGAGTCCCGGCTCCGCCATATGTCTGCTGTGTGACCTTGGGCAAGTCACTTAACTTCTCGTAGCCTCAGTTACCTCATCTGTAAAATGGGGATGATGACTGTAAGCCCCACGTGGGACAACCTGATGACCTTGTAACCCCCCACCGCTTAGAACAGTGCTTTGCACATAGTAAGCGCTTAACAAATGCCATTATTATTATTATTATTATTAATAAATACGATTGAATGAATGAATGAATAATATCATCGTCAATCATACTTACTGAGCGCGGCCCGGCTTTAGCCAGCCCCGAACCCCAATAATCAATCCGCTAATTGATATGTTCCCGACTTGTACTTCCCAAGCACTTAGTACAGTGCTCTGCACACAGTAAGCGCTCGATAAATACGATTGAATGAATGAATGAATGAATGAATAATATCATCGTCAATCATACTTATCGAGCGCGGCCCAGCTTTAGCCAGCCCCAAACCCCAGTAATCAATCCGCTAATCGATATGTTGCTGACTTGTACTTCCCAAGCGCTTAGTCCAGTGCTCTGCACACAGTAAGCGCTCCATAAATACGATTGAATGACTGAATAAAGGTTGGAAGACACAACCCCTTCTCCCCCTTCCAGACTGTGAGCCTATTGTTGGGTAGGGATCGTCTCTATATATGTTGCCGACTTGTACTTCCCAAGCGCTTATTACAGTGCTCTGCACACTGTAAGCGCTTAATGAATACGATTGAATGAATGAATAAAGACACAAGAAGCTAGCCCCGCTCCCAAGCTGATGACTGCTTCTTGGCTTCAAATGCTCAACGTCTTTTCCCAAGGAGCTTCCCTAGTTTTCTTTCTTTCATTCATTCATTCAATTGTATTTATTGAGCGCTTACTGTGTGCAGAGCACTGGACTAAGCGCTTGGGAAGTACAAGTTGGCAACATATAGAAACGGTCCCTACCCAACATTGGGCTCACAGTCTAGAAGGGGGAGACAGACAACAAAACAAAACATATTAACAAAATAAAATAAATACAATATGTACAAGTAAAATAAATACATAGAGTAATAGATACGTACAAACATATATCAATCAATCAATCAATCAATCGTATTCATTGAGTGCTTACTGTGTGCAGAGCACTGTACTAAGCGCTTGGGAAGTACAAGTTGGCAACATATGGAGACGGTCCCTACCCAACAGTGGGCTCACATTCTAGAAGGGGGAGACAGACAACAAAACAAAACATATTAACAAAATAAAATAAATACCATATGTACAAGTAAAATAAATAAATACATAGAGTAATAGATACATACAAACATATATCAATCGTATTTATTGAGCGCTTACTGTGTGCAGAGCACTGTACTAAGTGCTTGGGAAGTACAAATTGGCAACATATAGAGACGGTCCCTACCCAACAGTGGGCTCACAGTCTAGAAGGGGGAGACAGACAACAAAACAAAACATATTAACAAAATAAAATAAATACAATATGTACAAGTAAAATAAATAAATACATAGAGTAATAGATACGTACAAACATCTATCAATCAATCAATCAATCAATCAATCGTATTTATTGAGCGCTTACTGTGTGCAGAGCACTGGACTAAGCGCTTGGGAAGTACAAGTTGGCAACATATAGAGATGGTCCCTACCCAACAGTGGGTTCAAAGTCTAGAAGGGGGAAACAGAGAACAAAACCAAACATATTAACAAAATAAAATAAATAGAATAGATATGTACAAGTAAAATAAATAAATAAATAGAGTAATAAATATGTACATATACATATGTACATATATATACACATATATATACGTATATGCACATATACATATGCACATATATATATATATACATACATACATATATACAGGTGCTGTGGGGAAGGGAAGGAGGTAAGGCCGGGGGATGGAGAGGGGGACGAGGGGAGGAGGTTTTTCTTGACCTCATAAACCAGATACTGAAATTGGGGTGGTCTGTAGGGTAAACTAGTGTGACAGAAAGAGCCCTCTCAAAGGGAACAGAGCTGTAGAGTAATTCAAGGTTTTGAAATCATCTGGGTTCAGGCTAGGCTGCCTGTCCCAGATAACCTAGAAAAGTTGGGAATTGAACAATAATAATAATAATAATAATAATAATAATAATAATAATATTGGTATTTGTTAAGTGCTTACTATGTGCCAAGCACTGTTCTAAGCACTGGGGCGGTCACAAGGTGATCAGGTTGTCCCAAGGGGGGCTCACAGTCTTCATCCCCATTTTACAGATGAGGGAACTGAGGCTCAGCGAAGTGAAGTGACTTGCCCAGAGTCACACAGCTGACAAGCGGCGGAGCCGGGATTTGAACCCATGACCTCTGACTCCAAAGCCCGGGCTCTTTCCACTGAGCCCCGCTGCTTCAATTTTTTTTATAATGGCATTTATTAAGCGCTTACTATGTGCAAAGCACTGTTCTAAGCGCTGGGGAGGTCACAAGGTGATCAGGTTGTCCCAAGGGGGGGCTCACAGTCTTCATCCCCATTTTACAGATGAGGGAACTGAGGCTCAGAGAAGTGAAGTGACTTGCCCAGAGTCACACAGCTGATAAGCGGCAGAGCCGGGATTTGAACCCATGACCTCTGACTCCAAAGCCCGGGCTCTTTCCACTGAGCCACGCTGCTTCAGTTGAAGTAATTGAATTCAATTGACGGCAACTGGAGGTATGAATAGAGCAAAGGCAACAGAATCCTATTCGTTCCCTTCCCCACAACGCCTATATATATGTATATATGTTTGTACATATTTATTACTCTATTTATTTATTTATTTTACTTGTACATATCTATTCTATTTGTTTTATTTTGTTAATATGTTTGGTTTTGTTCTCTGTCTCCCCCTTCTAGACTGTGAGCCCACTGTTGGGTAGGGACTGTCTCTATACGTTGCCGACTTGTACTTCCCAAGCG
The DNA here is from genome assembly GCF_015852505.1 of Tachyglossus aculeatus. Lineage (NCBI taxonomy): Eukaryota > Metazoa > Chordata > Mammalia > Monotremata > Tachyglossidae > Tachyglossus > Tachyglossus aculeatus. Next base: position 21,387,350 of record NC_052101.1, on the reverse strand, counting down.
CTTAGTACAGTGCTCTGCACACAGTAAGCGCTCAATAAATACGATTGATTGATTGATTGATTGATTGAGCGCTTACTGTGTGCAGAGCACTGTGCTAAGATATTCGTACTCCTTTACTGGCCATCAGTCAAGAAGCAGTGTGATCCCAGGGCTTAGAACAGTGCTCAGCTCTTAGAGCAGGGCTTGGCACATAGTGAGCACTTAAATACCAGTATTATTATTATTATTATTATTATTATTAATAGAGCACGGGCTTGGAAGTTATAGGGCTTAGGTTCATTCATTCATTCAGTCATATTTATTGAGCGCTCACTGTGTGCAGAGCACTGTACTAAACACTTGGAAAGTACAATTCGGCAAAAGATAGAGACAATCCCTTCCCAACAACAGGCTCACAGTTTAGAAAGCTCACGGTCTTCTAATCCCAGCTCCACCCTTGTCCTCTGTGTGACCTTGGGCAAGTCACTTCACTTCTCTGTGCCTCAGTTACCTCATCTGGAAATGGGGATGAAGACTGTGAGCCCCATGGGGGACAGGGACTGTGGCCAACCCGACTAGCTCGTAACTACCTCAGAGCTTAGTACTGCGCTGACGGGTAGTCATCACTTAACAAATACCATTAAAAAAAGCCAAATCCATTGTTTTAATGAGCGCTTACTGTGTGCCGACCACTGTTTTAAGTGCTTAGGAACGTAAAATATAACAGATTTAGTAGACACGTTGCCTGCCCATAAGGAACGCTTGTGAAATAGTCTTGTTTATATAAGAAACACACGCACAACTTTTCATGGGTGTTGCCAAGTTTCTTTCCCGTTCCTGGGGTGCCCCAGTGCTTAGAACAGTGCCTGGCAAGTAGTAAATGCTCAATAAATGCCATATAAAAAGCTTGATAATAACAACAATGGTATTTGTTGAGCACCTACTTCAATAAATGCCATATAAAAAGCTTGATAATAATAACTAATGGTATTTGTTGAGCGCTTACTATGTGCCAAGCACCGTTCTAAGCGCTGGTTGATTGATATCTGAGGTTTTTATCCAGTCGAATGGGGATCAGATTAGGCGTCCAAAACCTGCCAGACTGGAACTTTCCTGAGGGCAGGGATCGGGATTATGTCCCCTTAATTCTATTGTATTTTTCCAAGATCTTCACCGAGTAAAGTGCTTAATCAATCCGGTGGATTAATTGATACAAACCTGAAACAAAGAAAGTTACCAACATTTATCCCCGAAAAAGGTCACATCCCAACAAGGGCCAAGGCGGGGAATCTGGAGGGTTCATCGGAGGTTGACGGGAAAGGCTGTAGTCAAACAGCCAAACAAGTGTCCAAGTTGAGTAATAGGGACCAGATGATCTTTGAAGTGCAGAATAATAGGGACAGGATGATCTTTGAAGTGCAGAAGGGCCTCTACCCTAAAATTAAAAATAAAAAGAGATTAGTGAGTCACACTGCAATGCTGCGGCTTTCTCCGAAGGGCAGAGGGATGGTGAGAAGGATGATAAGGAGCCCTCAGCGGTGCCTAAATAGAAATGTCAAAGAATAATAATAATAAAAATGGCATTTATTAAGTGCTTTCTATGTGCAAAGCACTGTTCTAAGCGCTGTGGGGGGGGGGGGTTACAAGTGGCGCCTCTGCCACTTGTCCGCTGGGTGACTTTGGGCAAGTCACTTCACTTCTCTGGGCCTCAGTTCCCTCATCTGTAAAATGGGGATGAAGACTGTGAGCCCCCCCCGTGGGACAACCTGATCACCTTGTAACCTCCCCAGTGCTTAGAACAGTGCCTTGCACATCGTAAACGCTTAATAAATGCCATTATTATTATTATTATTATTATTACAAGGTGATCAGTTTGTCCCACGGGGGGCTCACAGTTTTAATCCCCGTTTTCCAGATGAGGTAACTGAGGCACAGAGAAGACTGTGAGCCCACTGTTGGGTAGGGACCATCTCTGTATGTTGCCGACTTGTACTTCCCAAGCGCTTAGTCCAGTGCTCTGCACACAGTAAGCGCTCAATAAATACGATTGAATGAATGAATGCAAAGTGACTGGTCCAAAGTCACGCAGCTGACAATTGGCGGAGACGGGATTTGAACCCATGACCTCTGGCTCCAGAGCCCGGGCTCTTTCCAAGAATCCCAGAGAGATGGGGAAAGGAAGCCGATACCCAATTGTATAACCACACGGGCACTAGGTCACCTCACTCCCTCTCCAAAGAGACGAATCGTGGGTCCCCTTCGCCCTGGGCCGGTCATCAGTCAATCAGTGGTATTTATTGAGCACATACTGTCGAGAAACTTGCCGAGAAGCAGTGTGGCTCAGTAGGAAAGAGCACAGGCTTTGGAGTCAGAGGTCATGGGTTCTAATCCCGGCTCCACCAATTGTCAGCTGTGTGACTTTGGGCAAGTCACTTAACTTCTCCGGGCCTCAGTTCCCTCATCTGGAAAATGGGGATTAAATCTGTGAGCCCCACGAGGGACAACCTGATCACCTTGTAACCTCCCCAGCGCTTAGAACAGTGCTTTGCACATAGTAAGCGCTTAATAAATGCCATTATTATTATTATTATTATTATTATTATTATTATTATTATTCTCAGGGCCTCAGTGACCTCATCTGTAAAATGGGGATGATGACTGTGAGCCCCACACGGGACAACCTGATCGCCTTGTATCCCCCCCAGCTCTTAGAACAGTGCTTTGCGCATAGTAAGCGCTTAACAAATGCCATCATTATTATTATTATACTGTGTGCAGGGCACTATACTGAGTGCTCGGGAGAGTTTGTACATATTTATTACTCTATTTACTTATTTATTTTACTTGTGCATATCTATTCTATTTATTTTATTTTGTTAGTGTGTTTGGTTTTGTTCCCTGTCTCCCCCTTTTAGATGGTGAGCCCACTGTTGGGTAGGGACCATCTCTATATGTTGCCAACTTGGACTTCCCAAGCGCTTAGTCCAGTGCTCTGCACACAGTAAGCGCTCAATAAATACGATTGATTAATTGATTGATTGAGTCACTTCACTTCTCCGTGCCTCAGTTCCCTCATCTGTCAAATGGGAATTAAGACTGTGAATATTTACTATTCTATTTATTTTATTTTTTTAGTATGTTTGGTTTTGTTCTCTGTCTCCCCCTTTTAGACTGTGAGCCCACTGTTGGGTAGGGACCGTCTCTATATGTTGCCAACTTGTACTTCCCAAGCGCTTAGTCCAGTGCTCTGCACACAGTAAGCGCTCAATAAATACGATTGATTGATTGATTACGGTACAGCAGAGTTGGTAGCCATGTTCCCTGGCCTGGAATGCCCTCCCTCCACACATCCGCCAAGCTAGCTCTCTTCTTCCCTTCCCACACTGAGCCCCCTTTTTCCTCTCCTCCTCCCCATCCCCGCCCCCCCGCCCTACCTCCTTCCCCTCCCCACAGCATTTGTATATATTGGTACAGATTTATTACCCTATTTATTTTACTTCTACATATTTACTATTCTATTTATTTTGTTAACGATGTGCATAGAGCTATAATTCTATTTGTTCTGACGATTTTGACACCTGCCTCCGTGTCTCGTTTTGTTACTTGTCTCCCCCTTCTAGACTGTGAGCCCGTTGTTGGGTAGGGACCGTCTCTCTCTCTTTTTTTTTAAATGGTATTTATTAAGCACTTACTATGTACAGAGCACTGTTCTAAGCACTGGGGAGGTTACAGGGTGATCAGGTTGTCCCACGGGGGGCTCACAGTCTTAATCCCCATTTTACAGATGAGGAAACTGAGGCCCAGAGAAGTGAAGTGACTTGCCCAAAGTCACCCAGCTGACAGTTGGCGGAGCCGGGATTTGAACCCATGACCTCTGACTCCAAAGCCCGGGCTCTCTCCACTGAGCCACGCTGCTTCTCTTGTTGCCGACCTGGACTTCCCAAGCGCTTAGTACAGTGCTCTGCACGCAGTAAGCGCTCAATAAATACGATTGAATGAATGAATGAGTGCTCAAGGAGAAGGAAACCCGGTGCTCAGAGAGGTAACCAAGCCCAGGAGGTAAGGATGAACTGGCCCGTGAGAAATGCAAAGAAACTAAAATACAACCAGGGTGAGTTTGGGGGCAAAAATGGGAATTTCTGTTTTCCTACTTCTGACTTCAACCAGGCTCCAGGGAGCAGCGTGGCCTAATCATCATCAATCGTATTTATTGAGCGCTTACTGTGTGCAGAGCACTGTACTAAGCGCTTGGGAAGTACAAATTGGCAACGGAAAGAGCCCAAGTCTGGGATTCAGAGGACCTGCGTTCTAATCCCGGATCTGCCAGTTGCCTAGTGTGTGACTTGGGCCAATCATTTTACTTCTCTCTGCCTCAGTTTTCTCCTCTGCAAAACGGGGGTGTTGATACCTGTTGTCCCTCCTCACGTGGGACAGGGACTGTGTCCGACCTGATTGACTTGTATCTACTCCGGAGCCTAGTACGGTGCTTGAAAGGGAAGCAGCGTGGCTCAGTGGAAAGAGCCCGGGCTTTGGAGTCACAGGTCATGGGTTCAAATCCCGGCTCTGCCACTTGTCAGCTGGATGACTTTGGGCAAGTCACTTCACTTCTCTGGGCCTCAGTGACCTCATCTGGAAAATGGGGATTAAGACTGTGAGCCCCCCGTGGGACAACCTGATCACCTTGTAAACTCCCCAGCGCTTAGAACAGTGCTTTGCACATAGTAAGTGCTTAATAAATGCCATTATTATTATTATTATTATTATTATTGACATGTAGTGAGTGCTTAATAAATACGATGATAAAAATGATAATGTTTCAAGGACCTTTGTGAGTTTAATCTCAATTTACTCTGAAAATGGACTATTTTCATTCATTCATTCAGTCAGTCATATTTATTGAGCGCTTACTGTGTGCAGAGCACTGTACTAAGCGCTATTTTAAGATGATTATTTTGGAAGACTCCTGCACCGACACTTATTTCACTTACGTTTCCCTTCCCCACAGCACCTGTATATATGTATATATGTTTGTACATATTTATTACTCTATTTATTTATTTATTTATTTTATTTGTACATATCTATTCTATTTATTTTATTTTGTTAGTATGTTTGGTTTTGTTCTCTGTCTCCCCCTTTTAGACTGTGAGCCCACTGTTGGGTAGGGACTGTCTCTATATGTTGCCAATTTGTACTTCCCAAGCGCTTAGTACAGTGCTCTGCACATAGTAAGCGCTCAATAAATACGATTGATTGATTGATTACTTTGTCCACAAGTTAGCACCGCCTAAAGTAGCCACTCCGCGTGTTAGAGATGAAGGGATTTTAACTTCTTCAAGGTCTTAAAGACGGCCTATCATCAACGGTATTTTTTGGGAGTTTACCGTGTACGGAGTACAGTACTAAGCACTTTGGGAGAGTACCTTATAACGGAGTTGTTAAACACGTTCCCTTCCCACAACGAGCTTACCGTCTAGAGGGGAAGACAGACTTTTAAATACTAATAATTTAGTATACAATTTATAGATATATACGTATGTCATGTAGGACTGAGGTAGGGGCACATATCAAATGCCCAAAGGTCGCAGATAATAATAATAATAATAATAATAATAATAATAATAATAATAATAATAATAATGACATTTATTAAGCACTTACTATGTGCAAAGCACTGTTCTGAGCGCTGGGGAGGTTACAAGGTGATCAGGTTGTCCCACGGGGGGCTCACAGGTTTAAATCCCCATTTTACAGCTGAGGTCACTGAGGCACAGAGGAGTTAAGTGACTTGCTCAAAGTCACACAGCTGACAAGTGGCAGAGTCGGGATTTGAACACATGACCTCTGACTCCAAAGCCCGGGCTCTTGCCACTGAGCCACGATCCAGGAGCATAGATGATGCAGAAAGGAGAGGGAGCCAGGAAAGGGAGAAGAAGCCAATATTGACTTGCTTCCTCTTGAAGTCAGTCAGTCGTATTTATTGAGCACTGTACTAAGCGCTTGGAAAGTACCATTCAATCAATCAATCAATCGTATTTATTGAGTGCTTACTGTGTAGAGCGCTTAGAGAAGCAGCGTGGCTCAGTAAAAGAGCCCGGGCTTTGGAGTCAGAGGTCATGGGTTCGAATCCCGGCTCCACCACATGTCAGCTGTGTGACCTTGGGCAAGTCACTTAACTTCTCTGAGCCTCAGTTACCTCATCTGTAAAATGGGGATTAAGACTGTGAGCCCCACGTGGGACAACCTGATCACTTTGTATCCCCCCAAGCGCTTAGAACAGTGCTTTGCACGTAGTAAGCGCTTAACAAATGCCAAAATTATTATTATTAATACAGAGCACTGGACTAAGCGCTTGGGAAGTCCAAGTTGGCAACATGTAGAGACAGTCCCTACCCAACAGTGGGCTCACAGTCTAGAAGGGGGAGACAGACAACAAAACAAAACATATTAACAAAATAAAATAAATAGAATAAATATGTACAAGTAAAATAAATAAATGAGTAATAAATATGAACAAACAGATATACATATATATATGTGTGTGTCTCCCTTCTAGACTGTGAGCCCACTGTTGGGTAGGGACCGTCTCTATATGTTGCCAACTTGTCCTTCCCAAGCGCTTAGTACAGTGCTCTGCACACAGTAAGCGCTCAATAAATACAATTGAATGAATGAATGAATGAATATATATATATATATATATATGCAGGTGCTGTGGGGAGGTGAAGGAGGTAAGGTGGGGGGGATGGGGAGGTGGATGAGGGGAAGAGGAAGGAGGGGGCTCAGTGTGGGAAGGCCTCCTGGAGGAGGTGAGCTCTCAGTAGGGCTTTAAAGGGAGGAAGAGAGCTAGTTTGGCGGATGGGCAGAGGGAGGGCATTCCGGGCCAGGGGGATGACGTGGGCCGGGGGTCGATGGCGGGACAGGAGAGAATGAGGCCTAATGGTGAGGAGATTAGCGGCGGCAGAGGAGCGGAGGGTGCGGGCTGGGCTGGAGAAGGAGAGAAGGGAGGTAAGGTAGGAGGGGGCGAGGGGATGGACGGCCTTGAAGCCGAGAGTGAGAGCTTACTGTGTGCAGATCACTGTACTAAGCACTTGGGAAGTACAAGTTGGCAACATACAGAGACATTCCCTACCCAACAACGGGCTCACAGTCTACCAGTAAAAAAGTAGGCTCACATCCACAGCCCCTATCTTTCCCTCGCCAATTTTTGCCCCTCATTTCCTCTAAGAGCTTTGAGAGAGCCAAGGTCTCTCTGTCTCTCCCCCTCTAAAGGAAGAATTGACCTTTTGAAAAAATGAAATTGAAGACAGTAGCATGGAGCAAACCATCCTTCAGGTGGGGGACTGGACCTGCCACGACAAATATTCTGGGACCCGCCATGAAGTTTTCCTGGAACTGGGATTTCACTGAGCATTCCTGGAGACTCAATAAAATTGAATGGCTGAGGAAGGCAAAGTTTCCGAGTGAAGAAATACTGATTAAGTCACTTCACTTCTCTGTGCCTCGGTTACCTCATCTGAAAAATGGGGATTGTGACTGTGAGCTCCATGTGGGACAGGGATTGTGTCCAACATAATAATAATAATAATAATAATAATAATAATAATAATAATGGCATTTATTAAGCGCTTACTATGTACAAAGCACTGTTCTAAGCACTGGGGAGGTTACAAGGTGATCAGGTTGTCCCATGGGGGGCTCACAGTCTTAATCCCCATTTTCCAGATGAGGCTCAGAACAATACTTGGCACATAGTAAGCGCTTAACAAATACCATCATCGTCATTATTATTATTAAGTGACTTGTCCAAAGTCACACGTCTGACAGTTGGCAGAGCTGGGATTTGAACCCATGATCTCTGACTCCAAAGCCCGGGCTCTTTCCATTGAGCCACGCTGCTTCTCTATGATTTGCTCACATCCACTCCAGTGCTTAGTACAGTGGCTGGCACATAATAAGCGCTAAACAAATATCACTATTATTATTATTATTATTATTTTTAGAGGCGAAAGATTAATGATTAGAATAGCCTTGCAAACCCTGGAATGCCACCTCTCCTAGCCTCTGCTGAAAGACATTCACTCATTCAATCGTATTTATTGAGCACTTACCGTGTGCAGAGCACTGTAAGACACGAAATCTGGACCATTAGAAACTGCCTCTTAGTTTTTCTTTGAGGTTGGATACACATTTTTTTCCTGGTATTTCTTAAGTGCTCACTATGGGCCACTGTACTACTACTACTACTAATAATAATAATAATGGCATTTATTAAGCGCTTACTATGTGCAGAGCACTGTTCTAAGCACTAGGGAATTTACAAGGTGATCAGGTTGTCCCACGTGGGGCTCACAGTCTTCATCCCCATTTTACAGATGAGGGACCTGAGGCCCAGAGAAGTTAAGTGACTTGCCCAAAGTCACACAGTTGACAAGTGGTGGAGCCGAGATTTGAACCCATGACCTCTGACTCCAAAGCCCGTGCTTTTTCCACTGAGCTGCTTCTCTAGATAGAAGTACTAGATACAACTTGTACTAGATACAAGTTAATCAGGTTAGCCATAGTCCCTTTGGGCTCACCATTAGAACCCCCATTTTCCAGACGAGGTAACTGAGAAAAGTGAACTGACTCATCCAAGGTCACACAGCAGACAAGTGGCATTGTCCAGTGCTAAGAACAGTGCTCTGCACATAGTAAGCGCTTAATAAATGCCATTATTATTATTATTGTCAGGATTAGAACCCACATCCTTCTGATTCCTAGGCTCATGCTCAATCTACTTGGCCTCTCTGTTCCTCTGTCCCGCTCCATTCTAAATTACCAATTTTTTGAGATTACTTAGGAAACAAAGCAAAGAAAGGAGTCAAACAGCTTTTCCCACAGAATACATTGAGAATCTGTTCTCCCTCCTACTGTGAACCCCATGTGGGACAGGGACTGTGTCTGACCTAATTAACTTGTATCTTCCCCAGCGCTCAGTACAGTGTTTGAGCCGTAGTAAGCCCCCCCCAAGCCCTGTTTCACCAGTCTCCCAGATGAAGGCAGAATCACAGGGTCGGTGGGGGTATTTTCACAGCTCAGGCCCCGATTTGTGAGAAACTAAAGGAAAGTGAGTGTGCGGTGTGTGAAAGTTGGGCTAGCGTCAACTCCAGGGAAACAAATGCCAGAAATAACTCAGAAGTCAAGATAGCATTTAATTTCACTTAAAGGACAATGAGAGGGCTGTTTCACCTTGAAGGAAGTAATCCAATTTCAAGGGGATAAACAACATGGCAAGCTTTTCTTTAGAGGAAGCCCAGAGGCAGTGAGCTTTATTGAGTCACCCTAAATGGGGGATAAGAAAGGAGAAGGGCGTTTTTGGCTGAGGTTTCCAACTCTGGGAATGACCTTGGTCCAAGTCACCGTGCTTCGGTCCTCCTCTATAAAATGGAGTGACTGAGACGGCGCTGACGATCTCTGCAGAGGTTAGCGTGCCTGGTAAAGACTCAACGAAGGGGGTATATTACCCTATTTATTTATTTATTTTACTTGTACATATCTATTCTATTTATTTTATTTTGTTAGTATGTTTGGTTTTGTTCTCTGTCTCCCCCTTTTAGACTGTGAGCCCACTGGTGGGCAGGGACTGTCTCTAGATGTTGCCAATTTGCACTTCCCAAGCGCTTAGTACAGTGCTCTGCACATAGTAAGCGCTCAATAAATACGATTGATGATGATGATACTGAGGAAGAGGATTATTCTTGCTGGAGGATGATGGCATTTAGGAAGCGTTGACTATGTGCCAAGCACTTCGGTAGATACCCGCAAATCAGACTGGACACAGATTGACTCACACAGAGCTCACAATCTAAGACGGAGGAAGGGCAGGGAACTTATCCCCATTTTTCAGACGAGGGAACTGAGAAATAGGGAAGTTAAGTGACTTACCCAAGGTCACACCACAGGCAAAATGGCAGATCTAGACCTAGAACTAAAGTCCCCTGAGCGGCCTAGTGGAAAGAGCTTGGCCCTAGGAGTCAGAGGACCTGGGTTCTCCTCCCGGCTCTGCCACTTGTCTGCTGTGTGACCTTGGGCATGTCATTTAACTTCTCTGTGCCTCAGTTCCCTCATCCGCAAAATGGGGCGTCAATACCTGTTCTCCCTCCTACTTAAACTGTGAGCCCCATGGGAGACCTGATCTTATATGTACTCCAGCGCTTAAGTACAGTGCTTGGCACATAAAAATAATGGTATTTATTAAGCACTTACTATGTGCCAAGCACTGTTATAATAATAATAATAATAATAATAATAATAATAATAATAATAATAATAATAGCATTTCTTAAGCGCTTGCTATGTGCAAAGCACTTTTCTAAGCGCTGGGGAGGTTACAAGGTGATCAGGTTGTCCCAGGCAGGGCTCACCTTCTTAGTCCCCATTTTTCAGGCGAGGGAACTGAGAAATGGGGAAGTTAAGTGACTTACCCAAGGTCACACCACAGGCAAAATGGCAGATCTAGACCTAGAACTAAAGTCCCCTGAGCGGCCTAGTGGAAAGAGCTTGGGCCTAGGAGTCAGAGGACCTGGGTTCTCCTCCCGGCTCTGCCACTTGTCTGCTGTGTGACCTTGGGCATGTCATTTAACTTCTCTGTGCCTCAGTTCCCTCATCTGCAAAATGGAGCATCGATACCTGTTCTCCCTCCTACTTAAACTGTGAGCCCCATGGGAGACCTGATCTTATATCTACCCCAGCGCTTAAGTACAGTGCTTGGCACATAAAAATAATGGTATTTATTAAGCACTTACTATGTGCCAAGCACTGTTATAATAATAATAATAATAATAATAATAATAGCATTTCTTAAGCGCTTGCTATGTGCCAAGCACTGTTCTAAGCGCTGGGGAGGTTACAAGATGATCAGGTTGTCCCACGTGGGGCTCACCTTCTTAATCCCCATTTTACAGATGAGGGAACTGAGGCCCAGAGAAGTGAAGTGACTTGCCCACAGTCACGCAGCTGACAAATGGCAGAGCTGGAATAAGAACTCATAACCTCTGACTCCCAAGCCCGGGCTCTTTCCACAGAGCCACGCTGCTTCTCTAGTACATAGTATGACATAGTACAAGCGCTGAACAAAAACCACAATTATTAGGCCCCGATGCCTTCTGGAAGCATTGTTTCTCCCATCTGCTTGATAACATGGCCCTCTTAAGAGCTCAGACATCAAACCTAAAAGACCTTCCTCTGTTTCTTGTTAAAGTGAAAAAAATGGGAGATGTAGCATTCCCCATCAACACAGGAGAAAACCTTATGACTAAAACTCTAATACTCGGCCATAAAACCTGACACCAACTCATCCCACACGGACGATCGAATTACCATTTTATTTTTTACCACTCAGATTACTTCACATCAGTTACCTTTTGCGGAATAAATTTCGGGGAAGGAGCGAAGCCAGAACCTGTGTCTCAGGGGATGCACAGTGAAAGAGTGAGAGGGTCTGAGCAGAAAGGTGCTTAGGGACTCCATCATCTCAATTCTTTCTGCCCCTTTGCCAGTGAACCAGGCAACAAGGCTTACCTTGCCCATTGCACTCTTAGAAATCACATACAGTACCGTGATTAACACCTGTTCTGAAAACTTGGATTCTGAAGGAAAAACCTGTTCTCCTCCCTTCTGGATGTTTTTTTTTTTTTCAAGACAACTCCGGAGAAAGGACGTAACTTAGCTCCAACTCTAAGAAAAGAAAGCCAAAATAATTATACACTCTTTCTCGACTCCTGCCATCCACCTACTCTGCAATTATTCTTATGCTTTCCCAATCCTCCCCCGACTGTTTGGCAGAATATCAGACTCTACAAGGAGAAGGTATCTATTTACTTTCTGTTTCAGCGAGGAGACGTGGTAAAGGTGAAGAAAAACCACGTTTCTGAAAAGGCACAGGTTCAGAGGCACCTCGAGAGTCTGTCCAACCTGACAACCTTGTATCTACCCCAGCGTTTAGTACAGTGCCTGGCGCATAGAAAGCACCTAACAAACGCTATGAAAAAAAGGTACTTATCCTTGGAGGAATCAAAAGGGTGACTAGTGCACAGAAACTCTGCAATTGAATGCAAAAGGGACGGCATTCCGTGTTTCAGTGGATGCTGAAAATGTTCACCGGTGCTTTGGTTCCACCAGCTCAGCATCGGTTTTGCTCATTTGTTTTTCAGGAGGGAACTAGGGTAAGGCATTAAATAGTTTCTCATTATGCTGCTGTTGCTGTTTCTCAATTCAGAAAAGAAGGAGAAGTTTTGAAATAGCCCTGGCCCTTGTATAATGTGTGTCCCAGAAAACAATGCTGACTTAGATCCAGGCAGGGCAAGAGCAGACAACCAGAAACAGGATTTTAGTATGCTTAAAACAAAACAAAACAAGACAAATCAGGATCTTTTCTCCTCCACCTCCTGATGGAACATTACCCGATCCCCATTCTCCCCATACATGCCAAAAAAATCACAAACTCCTCCAAGAGGCCTTCCCCGACTAAGCCCTCATTTTCTTTCCCCCGACTCCCTTCTGCATCACCTTTGCATCCTTTATTCACTCTCCCCTCAGCCCCACAGCACTTATGTACATATCTGTAATTTATTTATTTATACTCGCGTCTGTCTCCCCCTCTAGACTGTAAGATCCTTGTGGGCAGGGAATGGATCTGCTAACTCCGTCGTATTGTCCTCTTCCCAAGCTTCTAGTACAGGACTCTGCACACGGTAAGTGCTCAATAACCATGATTGATTGATTAAGAAGGTAATAATAATTATGGCATTTGCTTACTCTATGCCAAGCATGAAAAGCAATGCGGTCTAGTGGATAGAGCAGGGGCTCGGGAGTCAGAAGGATATGGGTTGCAATTGTGGCTCAGCCACTTGTCTGCTGCATGACCTCTGGCCAGTCACTTTGCCTCTCTGTGCCTCAGTTCCCTCACCTGTAAAATAATAATAATAATAATGGCACTTATTAAGCGCTTACTATGTGCAAAAATGGGGATGGAGACTGTGAGCCCCATGTGGGACAGAGGGTGTGTCCGGCTCGATTTGCTTGGATCCACCCCAGCGCTTAGTACAGTGCCTGGCACATCGTAAGTGCTCAACAAATACCATAATTATTATTATTATCTGTCAAGTGGGGATTAAGAGTGTGAGCCCCATGGGGGTTGTTGACTATAATAATAATAATGATGATGGCATTTATTAAGCGCTTACTATGTGCAAAGCACTGTTCTAAGCGCTGGGGAGGTTACAAGGTGATCAGGTTGTCCCACGGGGGGCTCACAATCTTAATCCCCATTTTACAGATGAGGGAACTGAGGCACAGAGAAGTGAAGTGACTTGCCCAAAGTCACACAGCTGACAATGTCCAACTTGATTAGCTGGAATCTACCCCAGCACTTAGTATAGTGCCTGGCATACAGTAAAAAATAAATTCAATCAATCCATCAATCAATGGAATTAACTGGGTGATGATGATGATGATGTCATTTATTAAGTGCTTACTATGTGCAAAGCACTGTTCTAAGTGCTGGGGGGATATAAGGTCATCAGGTTGTCCCACGTGGGGCTCACAGTCTTCGTCCCCATTTTACAGATGAGGTAACTGAGGCCCAGAGAAGTTAAGTAACTTGCCCAAAGTCACACAGTTGACAAGTGGCGGGGCCGGGATTTGAACCCATGACCTCTGACTCCAAAGCCCGGGCTCTTTCCACCGAGCCACACTGTCCCATGTGGGACAGCGCACAGTGCTTACTGTGTGCAGAGCACTGTACTAAACATTTGGGACAGTACAGTACCACAGAGTTGGTAGACACATTCCCTGTGTTGCCAATTTGTACTTCCCAAGCGCTTAGTACAGTGCTCTGCACATAGTAAGCGCTCAATAAATACAATTGATGATGATGATGATGATGCTTGTCAACAGGTCAGACACAGTCCCTGTTCCCCTTGGAGCTCACAGCGTAACATTTTACAGACGAAGAAGCTGAGGCAGAGAAAGGTTCAATGACTTGCCCTAAGTCACACTGCAGGAAGTGGGGAAGTCAGGATTAGAACCCAGGTCCTCTGACCCTCAGGCCTATTCATTCATTCATTCACTCGTATTTATTGAGCGCTTACTGTGCGCAGAGCACTGGACTAAGCGCTTGGGAGGTACAAGTTGGCAACCTATAGAGACGGTCCCTACCCAGCAGTGGGCTCACAGTCGAGAAGGGGGAGACAGAGAACAAAACCAAACATATTAACAAAATAAAATAAATAGAATAAATAAAATAAAATAAATAAATAGAGTAATAAATACGTACAAACGTATATAAAGGTGCTGCGGGGAGGGGAAGGAGGTAAGGCGGTGGGGATGGGGAGGGGGAGGAGGGGGAGAGGAAGGAGGGAGCTCAGTCTGGGAGGAGGGGGCTCAGTCTGCCTATGCTCCTTCCACTCAGGCACGCTGAATCAATCAATCAATCAATCAATCAATCATATTTATTGAGCGCTTACTGTGTGCAGAACACTGTATTAAGCGCTTGGGAAGTACAAGTTGGCAACATATAGAGACGGTCCCGACCCAACAGTGGGCTCACAGTCTAGAAGGGGGAGACAGAGAACAAAACCAAACATAGTACCAAAATAAAATAGAATAGATAGGTACAAGTGAAATAAATAAATAAATAAATAGAGTAATAAATATGTACAAACATATAGACATATATACAGGTGCTGTGGGGAAGGGGAGGAGGTAAGACGGAATCTGAATCTGAAATCTGTAGGCTGCTAGGCATGGGTTCAAATCCCAGCTCTGCCAATTGTCAGCTGTGTGACTTTGGGCAAGTCACTTCACTTCTCTGGGCCTCAGTTCCCTCATCTGGAAAATGGGGATTCAGATTGTGAGCCCCCCGTGGGACAACCTGATCACCTTGTAACCTCCCCAGGGCTTAGAACAGTGCTTTGCACATAGTAAGCACTTAATAAATGCCATCATTATTATTATTACTCAAGCCATATTCAGAAGGCTTTTCCTCTCCCTACACACCTTCTGGTCACGGAGGTCCTGAAATCCTTGATTTCGACCCCGTCCAGAGAAGGAAGTGAAGAGTAAAGGGCTGGAGAGGGAAACATGTGTCCTGTTCCATCTCCCTACCTCTGAGCAGAACTGCCCCCCAAACATAGCAGGAAGATAATTGTCTTTATTAAAAATAAATGCAGGAAGAATAATCCGTCACACTTAAAAAAAAATTGAATTCCTAAGTAATATGTGGCTGAAATTTTTTCCCTTCCTTAACAGTTAAATTCTCCTCTAGCATGGCCAGGAAATATATACTAGAGAAAATTCTACATAAGTTGTAAATAAATTGTCATTTCAAGAGGCATTATATTGGAGTAGGTTAAAAAGCCACCCTAGATATTCCGAGGCAGGTAGAGTTCTGGGGTTTTTTTCCTATGTGCCAGCACTGTATTAAACACTGGGTTAGATAAGAAGATAATCGGGTTGGACACTAGACTGTGAGCCCACTGTTGGGCAGGGACTGTCTCTAAATGTTGCCAACTTGTACTTCCCAAGCGCTTAGTACAGTGCTCTGCACACAGTAAGCGCTCAATAAATGCGATTGATTGATTGATTGATTGATTGATTGACACAGTCCATGTCCCACACAGGGCTCAGTCAATCTCCATTTTAAAGATGGGGTAACTGAGGCACAGAGAAGGTAAGTGGCCCAAGGTCTCACAGCAGACGAGTGGTGGAGATAGAATTAGATCTCCCAGACTCAATCAATCAATCAATCGTATTTATTGAGTGCTTACTGTGTGCAGAGCACTGTACTAAGTGCTTGGGAAGTACAAGTTGGCAACATATAGAGACAGTCCCTACCCAACAGTGGGCTCACAGTCTATCCACTAGGCATGCTGCTTCCCCAAGGGTTAAGAGCATCTCTGCCATCAACTAGACGGTGAGCCCGTTGTTGGGGAGGGACAGTCTCTATATGTTGCCAACTTGTACTTCCCCAGCGCTTAGTCCAGTGCTCTGCACACAGTAAGCGCTCAATAAATACGAATGAATGAATGAGTCTCCTGGCTCCTGCCAGGCTCTTCAAGTTCCCAAGGAGGGGCCGGCGTGATTTGCCCAATAGTAATAATAATGATAGCGTTTATTAAGCGCTTACTATGTGCAAAGCACTGTTCTAAGCGCTGGGGAGGTTACAGAGGGATCAGGTTGTCCCACGGGGTGGGGCTCAGAGTCTTCATCCCCATTTTACAGATGAGGCAACTGAGGCCCGGAGAAGTGAAGTGACTTGCCCAAAGTCACACAGCTGACAACTGGCGGAGCCCGGATTTGAATCCATGAACCAGACTGAGCCCCTTCCTTCCTCTCCCCCTCGTCTCCCTCTCCATCCCCACATCTTACCTCCTTCCCTTCCCCATAGCACCTGTATATATGTGTATATGTTTGTACATATTTATTACTCTATTTATTTATTTTACCTGTACATATCTATTCTATTTATTTTATTTTGTTACTACATTTGGTTTTGTTCTCTGTCTCCCCCTTTTACACTGTGAGCCCACTGTTGGGTAGGGACCGTCCCTCTATGTTGCCAACTTGGACTTCCCAAGTGCTTAGTCCAGTGCTCTGCACACAGTAAGTGCTCAATAAATACGTTTGATTGATTGATTAAGTGACTTGCCCAAAGTCACACAGCTGACAGGTGGCAGAGCTGGGATTTGAACCCATGACCTCTGACTCCAAAGCCCGGGTTCTTTCCACTGATCAATGCAGGTCTCTCCCTGACCATAAAGCGAGCTGCCCCGGGGGGGCACGGGTGATGGGGAGGGAATGGAAAAAAAAAGGCAGTGCCCACCCGGCCCTCCCCGCCTCGCTTCCTCCCAGTCCTCCCAGTTCTGAGGGCCCACTCCAGAACTGGTTCCCGCAGGCCCACCTTCTGTGGGCCGAGGGAGGGAGGGAGAGAGAGGTCAAGACTTTGGGCTGGGGCAGGGCCTTAGGATTGGACAGGGCTGAGGGGGAGTTAGGGTTAATAATAATAATGATGGCATTTATTGAGCGCTTTCTATGTGCAAAGCACTGTTCTAAGCGCTGAGCGCTAAGGGTTAGAGTTGGGGAGGTCAGAGGCACCGGGCTGGATTGTGGGAGGAGGAGGACCAGGAGATAATAATAATCATTATGACATTTTTTTAAGTGCTTACTATGTGTCAAGCACTCTACTAAGCGCTGGGGTGGACACAAGTAAATCGGGTCCCTGTCCCATGTGGGGCTCACTGTCTCAATCCCTTCAAGGCCCTACTGAGAGCTCACCTCCTCCAGGAGGCCTTCCCAAACTGAGCCCCTTCCTTCCTCTCCCCTTCGTCCCCCTCTCCATCCCCCCATCTTACCTCCTTCCCTTTCCCACAGCACCTGTATATATGTTTGTACATATTTATTACTCTATTTATTTATTTATTTATTTATTTTACTTGTACATATCTATTCTATTCTATTTATTCTATTTATTTTATTCTGTTAGTATGTTTGGTTTTGTTCTCTGTCTCCCCCTTTTAGACTGTGATCCCACTGTTGGGTAGGGACTGTCTCTATATGTTGCCAATTTGTACTTCCCAAGCGCTTAGTACAGTGCTCTGCAAACAGTTAAGAGCTCAATAAATATGATTGATGATGATTTAACAGATGCGGTAACTGAGGCACAGAGAATAATAATAATAATAATAATGATGGCATTTAGTAAGCACTTACTATGTGCAAAGCACTGTTCTAATAATAATAATAATAATAATGGCATTTATTAAGCACTTACTATGTGCAAAGCACTGTTTTAATAATAATAATAATAATGGCATTTATTAAGCACTTACTATCAATCAATCATATTTATTGAGCGCTTACTCTGTGCAGAGCACTGTACTAAGCACTTGGGAAGTCCAAGTTGGCAACATATAGAGACAGTCCCTACCCAACAGTGGGCTCACTGTCTAAAAGGGAAAATAAATTCAATCAATCCATCAATCAATGGAATTAACTGGGTGATGATGATGATGATGTCATTTATTAAGTGCTTACTACATGCAAAGCACTGTTCTAAGCGCTGGGGAGGTTACAAGGTGATCAGGTTGTCCCACGGGGGCTCATAGTCTTTATCGCCATTTTCCAGATGAGGCTCAGAAGAGTACTTGGCACGTAGTAAGCGCTTAACAAATACCATCATCATCATTTTTATTATTAAGTGACTTGCCCAAAGTCACACATCTGACAATTGGAGGAGCTGGGATTTGAACCCATGACCTCTGACTCCAAAGCCCGGGGTCTTTCCACTGAGCCACACTGCTTCTCGTAGAAAGGGCAGATTTAAGCAATGCTGTGAAGATTGAACTGACAGTCCCTCCTGTCTGCTCCTCTGCAATTTGTGGCTTTCCCCGTCTGGCATTCTCTCTCTTTTCCTCACCTTTTTCTCTAATTCCCTAAAAACTCCCTCATCGGCCTCTGCTTCAAAAGGAATATTGGCGTCTATGGTCTTCTCTGAGATCCTTCTAGGTTCCACACTTCTATAATTATTGCAGCAATGGGGATCTCATAACCTGGAGCTCTAATCCAGGCTCTGCCACTTGCCTGCCACAGCACCTTGGATAAGTCACTTATCTTTTAGACTGTGAGCCCACTGTTGGGTAGGGACTGTCTCTATTTGTTGCCAACTTGTACTTCCCAAGCACTTAGTACAGTGCTCTGCACACAGTAAGCGCTCAATAAATACAATTGATGATGATGATGATGATCATCCCTATGCCTCAGTTTCCTCATCCATTTAATGGGCACTTGATACCTGTTCTCCCTCCTACTTAGACTGTGAGCCCCATGTAGGATACGGACAGGGTCCAGCCTGTATCTACCCTAGTGTTCAGTACAGTGGCTGGCCCGTAGTAAGGGTTAACAAATGCCACGATCATTATTATTATAATGTATAATAAATATAATATATATGATAATAACTAGGGGGTTATTGATGAGGACATAAGGGAACAATCAAACTCTTTATACTATATATATATATATATATATATAAAATTCATGGCTCAGTGGAAAGAGCCCGGGCTTGGGAGTCAGAGGTCATGGGTTCTAATCCAGGCTCCGCCACATGTTTGCTGTGTGACCTTGGGCAAGTCACTTCACTTCTCTGAGCCTCAGTGACCTCATCTGTAAAATGGGGATGAAGACTGTGAGCCCCACGTGGGACAACCTGATCACCTTGTATCCCCCCCAGCGGTTAGAACAGTGCTTCCCACATAGTGAATGCTTAACAAATACCATTATTATTATTGTTATTATTATTATTATTATTCATTCATTCATTCTATTCAATTGTATTTATTGAGCACTTACTGTGTGCAGAGCACCGTACTAAGCGCTTGGAAAGTACAATTCAGCAACAGATAGAGACAATCCCTACCCAACGATGGGCTCACAGTCTAGAATAATAACTAGGGAATTACTGAAGAGGACAAAAGGGAACACACTAAATGATCAATCAATCAATTGATCAATAGTCTTTATAGAGTGCCTACCATCAGCTGAGCAAAGCACAGGAGAATTAGCAGACATAATCCTTGCCCTGAAGGAGTTCACAGTCCAGAGGAGGTTGCAGAAACTAAAACAAAAACAAAACTAAGCAAGCACACCTCATATACAAAAAAGACAGAAAAGGGGAATGTGAACGTGAGTGCTTCGGTAATGGGGAGTGTAAAATAATAATAATAATAATAATAATAATAATAATAATGGCATTTATTAAGCACTATGTGCAAAGCACTGTTCTAAGTGCTGGGGGGATACAAGGTGATCAGGTTGTCCCGCCGGGGGCTCACAGTCAATCCCATTTTACAGATGAGGTGACTGAGGCCCAGAGAAGTTAAGTGACTTGCCCAAGGTCACACAGCTGACGATTGGCGGAGCCGGGATTTGAACCCATGACCACTGACTCCGAAGCCCGGGCTCTTTCCACTGAGCCACACTGCTAGGTACATCAGTGCTATTGGAGGTTGAGAGAGAAGTGCTTAAGGTTGAAGCAGAAGTGCTTAGGAGAAACATCGTGGCCTAGTGGCTAGAGAACGGGCCTGGGAATCAGAAGGACCTGGGTTCTAATCCCCCACCCCACCACCTATCTTCCGTGTGACCTGGGGCAAGTTACTTCACTTCTCTCTGCCTCAGTGACCTCATCTGTAAAATGGGGGTTAAGGTCGTGAGCTCCACGTTGGACGGGGACTGCGCCCAACTTGATTAGCTTGCATCTACATATGTGAGTACACATATGTACATACTCTTGTACGTGTTTACTATTCTATTTATTTTATTTTGTTAATATGTTTTGTCATCTGTCTCCCCCTTCTAGACTGTGAGCCCGTTGTTGGGTAGGGACCATCTCTGTACGTTGCCGATTTGTACTTCCCAAGCGCTTAGTACAGTGCTGTGCACACAGTGAGCGCTCAATAAATGCGATTGAATGAATGAATGAATGAATCTACCCCAGTGCTTAGGACAGTGCGTGGTACATAGTAAGCGCTGAACAAACACCATAGAAAAAAAAGTGGCAGCGAAGGGGCTAGTAACTGGGGAGAGTAAAAATGAATGTGGGAAGGCCATAGTAGAGTGCTTAATAAATATCTTTTTAAGAAAGTGTGTGCATAGGGGGAAGAGGGGGGAAGAGAGACTAATTGATTTCAGTATGTCTTCTCCTGTCGATTGTAAGGCAGAAATCATGTCTACTAAACCTACTGTGCTCTTCCAGGCGCTCAGTACAGTACTTCATACACAGCAGGCACTGGATTGATACCATCGGTTGATTCATTGACTGAGGAAGATAGATCAAATGCCTGCAGCAGTCAGGATGGTCTTGAAATTCCGACTACCATCCTGCCCCCAAATTTGGTTCGGCAGGTATAATAATAACAATAATTATGATGTTTGTTAAGCGCTTACTATGTGCCAAGCACTGTTTTAAGCACTGGGGCAGATAGAAGGTAATTCAGTTGGACACAGTCCCCGTCCCTCATGGGGCTCACAGTCTCCATCCCCATTTTACAGATGAGGGAGCTGAGGCCCAGAGAAGTGAAATGACTTGCCCGAGATCACACAGAAAAGTGAAGTGACTTACCCCAAGTCACATAGCAGACAAGGGGTAGAGCCAGGACTATCAGATCTGTGTTCTTAATAATAATAATGATAATTATAACGATTATGCCAGTGTCAGGGTAGATCCAGGGTAAGTAGATCAGACTCAGTGCCTAGCCCATCAGAGGTTTTGCGGTGAAGAGGCAGAAGAGGTCATTTAATTCCCATTTTAAAGAGGAGGAGACTGAAGTGTTGAGAAGTTTAGTGACTTGCCCAAGGTCTCACTGCAGGAAAGTGCCTGCTAATGCCACCCCTCTGCCCCTACAGACCCTTCTCGTTTCCTCGGTGAGACCCCCCCCATTCCTGAGGAAAGGAGGGGGCTACCGCCAGCGTGAAGCTGTGTGGCTCAGTGGAAAGAGCCCGGGCTTTGGAGTCAGAAGTCAGGGGTTCGAATCCCGTCTCCACCAACTGTCAGCTGTGTGACTTTAGGCAAGTCACTTAACTTCTCTGGGCCTCAGTTCCCTCATCTGTAAAAGGGGGATGAAGACTGTGAGCCCCCCGTGGGACAACCTAATCACCTTGTAACCTCCCCAGCGCTTAGAACAGTGCTTTGCACTTAGTAAGCACTTAATAAATGCCATTATTATTATTATTATTATTATTATTATTATTATTACCGCCGATAAGCAGTGTGGCTTAATGGATAGAGCCCAGGCCTGGGAATCAAAAGGTTCTAATCCCAGCTCTATCACATGTCTGCTGTGTGACCCTGGGCAAGTCACTTCACTTCTCTGGACCTCAGTTACCTCATCTGTGAAATGGGGATTAAGAGTGTGAGCCCTCCGTGGGACAGGGACTGTGTCCGACCTGACGAACTTGAATCTACCCCAGCGCTTAGAACAGTGCTTGGCACATAGTAAGCACTTAACAAAAATCATCATTATCATTCCCTTTTAGACTGTGAGCCCGTTGTGGTCAGGGATTGTCTCTATTTGTTGCTGAATTGTACTTTCCAAGTGCCTAGTGCAGTGCTCTGCACACAGTAAGTGCTCAATAAATATGATTGAAGGGATGAATGAATGAATGATATGAGAATCGAGCCAGAATAATAATAATAATAATAATGATGGTATTTGTTAAGCGCTTACTATGTGCAAAGCACTGTTCTAAGCGCTGGGGGGATGCAAGGTGATCAGGTTGTCCCACATGGGGCTCACAGTCTTAATCCCCATTTTATCATCATCATCAATCGTATTTATTGAGCGCTTACTGTGTGCAGAGCACTGTACTAAGCGCTTGGGAAGTACAAGTTGGCAACATATAGAGACAGTCCCTACCCAACAGCAGGCTCACAGTCTAAAAGGGAACTGAGGTTCAGAGAAGTTAAGTGGCTTGCCTAAGGTCACACAGCTGACAAGCGGCGGAGCCGGAATTTGAACCCACGACCTCTGACTCCCAAGCCCGGGCTCTTTCCACTGAGGCACGCTGCATCTGGCATTGGAGCTGAGGGTCCCCATCAAAGCCCACAGACCTCTCTTGTGGTCTCGACTGGAATGAAATGGCGTCTTTAGGGTGAGGGGGGAAGAAGGCTGGCCCCGCCGTGTCGATTTCGGCCACCAATCAATCAATCAATCGTATTTATTGAGCGCTTACTGTGTGCAGAGCACTGTACTAAGCGCTTGGGAAGTCCAAGTTGGCAACATATAGAGACAGTCCCTACCCAACAGTGGGCTCACGGTCTAGAAATCATTCTCCTTGTTGAGCCGAAACTAGTTATGCCGCGCGGCTTAGAGGAGAGGGACGGGCCTCAGTGTCAGAAGCAACTGGGTTCTAATCATCATCATCATCAATCGTATTTATTGAGCGCTTACTGTGTGCAGAGCACTGTACTAAACGCTTTGGAAGTACAAGTTGGCAATATATAGAGACAGTCCCTACCCAACAGCGGGCTCACAGTCTAAAAGTCCCAGTTCCGCCACATGTCTGCTACGTGACCCTGGGCAAGTCACTTCACTTCTCTGGGCCTCAGTTCCCTCAACTGTAAAATAATAATAACGATGGCATTTGTTAAGCGCTTACTATGTGCAAAGCACTGTTCAAAGCACTGGGGAGGATATAAGGTGATCAGGTTGTCCCACGTGGGGCTCACAGTCTTAATCCCCATTTGACAGATGAGGGAACTGAAGTCCAGAGAAGGGAAGTGACTTGCCCAAAGTCAAACAGCTGACAAGTGGCGGAGCTGGGATTCGAACCCATGACCTCTGACTCCCAAGCCCCTGCTCTTTCCACGTGGGACAGGGACGGTGTCCAGTGTGATCGACTTGTATCTACCCCATCATCATCATCATCATCAATCGTATTTATTGAGCACTTACTGTGTGCAGAGCACTGTACTAAGCGCTTGGGAAGTACAAGTTGGCAACATATAGAGACGGTCCCTACCCAACAGTGGGCTCACCCGACTCTGCCACCTGTCTTCTGTGTGACCTCGGGCAAGTCGCTTCACTTCTCTGGGCCTCAGTTCCCTCATCTGCAAAACAGGGGATCCAATACCTGTTCTTCCCTCCTACTTAAACTGGGAACCCCAACTGGGACCTACTTATAATAATAATAATGGCATTTATTAAGTGCTTACTATGTGCAAAGCACTGTTCTAAGCGCTGGGGAGGTTACAATCAATCAGTCAATCAATTGTATTTATTGAGTGCTTACTGTGTGCAGAGCACTGTACTAAGCGCTCGGGAAGTACAAGTTGGCAACATATAGAGAGGGTCCCTACCCAACAGTGGGCTCACAGTCTAGAAGACTACGAGGTGATCGGGTTGTCCCACGGGAGGCTCACAGTCTTAATCCCCACTTTACAGATGAGGTAACTGAGGCACAGAGAAGTTAAGTGACTTGCCCAAAGTCACACAGCTGATAATTGGCGGAGCCGGGATTTGAACCCGTGACCTCTGACTTCAAAGCCCGGGCTTTTTCCACTGAGCCACGCTGCTTCTCTATCTGGTGCCTCCCCCAGCGCTTAGTACAGCGCTTAACAAATACCACAGTCATCATGATCATCATCCCTACACCAGCTACGGTCACCGCTGGCTGATCCCTTCCCAGACTGAGCCCCTTCCTTCCTCTCCCCCTCGTCCCCCCCTCCATCCCCCCATCTTACCTCCTTCCCTTCCCCACAGCACCTGTATATATGTATATATGGTTGTACATATTTATTACTCTATTTATTTATTTATTTTACTTGTACATTTCTATCCTATTTATTTTATTTTGTTGGTATGTTTGGTTCTGTTCTCTGTCTCCCCCTTTTAGACTGTGAGCCCACTGTTGGGTAGGGACTGTCTCTATGTGTTGCCAATTTGTACTTCCCAAGCGCTTAGTACAGTGCTCTGCACATAGTAAGCGCTCAATAAATACGATTGATTGATTGATTGATTGAGAATTCAGGTGCAGCCGGAGAGGGGATGAATAGTAGGGCTCATTGGAGCGTCTCTCTTCCTGGTGAGGTGACTCACTCCTGGGGAGAGTCACCTCAGTGAACCCATGAAGAGATCAGCTTGATTACAGAGCACTGATGTCTCAGGCTATTACAGCTCCCTATTTTAGGCTATTAATTCCTCTTCTCTCTCTCTCTCTCTCTCTCTCTCTCTCTCTCTCTCTCTCTCTCTCTCCCTCCCTCTCTCTGTCTCTCTTTCTCCTTTTCTCTTCCTCTATCTCTCAAGCATCCGACTCTACTCTTTCTTATTGGTTGGGAACCTCCTGCCTCTTCCTGCTTTTCCTCCATTTCCTTCCTTAGCTATAACTAATGTAACTTAGATGTAACTTAGATGTGATTACTGCATCAGCCTCCTCTCTGATCTTCCACCCTCCTGTCACTCCCCGCTTCAGTCTACACTTCACTCTGCTGCCTGGATTATCTTTGTAAAGAAAAGTTCTGGGCATGTCACTCCCCCTCCTCAAAAATCTCCGGTGGCTGCCAGTCATTCATTCATTCATTCATTCATTCATTCAATCAATCGTATTTATTGAGTGCTTACTGTGTGCAGAGCACTGTACTAAGCAGTTGGGAAGTACAAGTTGGCAACATCTAGAGACGGTCCCTACCCAACAGTGGGCTCACAGTCTAGACGGGGGAGACAGACAACAAAACAAAACATATTAACAAAATAAAATAAATAGGATAAATATGCACAAATAAAATAAATAAATAAATAAATAGAGTAATAAATAAATAAATAGAGTAATAACTCAACCTATGAATTAAGCAAAAACTTCTCACTCTCAGCTTCAAGGCTGTCCATCCCCTCGCCCCCTCCTCTCACCTCCCTCCTCTCCTTCTCCAGCTCAGCCCGCACCCTCCACTCCTCTGCCACCGCTAACCTCCTCACCGGGCCTCGTTCTTGCCTGTCCCGCCGTCGACCCCCGTCCCACGTCCTTCCCCTGGCCCGGAATGCCCTCCTTCCCTCCACACATGTGCCAAACTAGCTCTCTTCCTCCCTTCAAAGCCCTACTGAGAGCTCACCTCCTCCAGGAGGCCTTCCCACACTGAGCCCCCTCCTTCCTCTCCCCCTCCCATCCCCCCCGCCCTACCTCCTTCCCCTCCCCATAGCACTTGTATATATTTGTACAGATTTCTTACTCTATTTATTTTACTTGTACATATTTACTATCCTATTTATTTTGTTAATGATGTGCATATAGCCATAATTCTATTTGTTCTGACGATTTTGACACCTGTCTAAATGTTTTGTTTTGTTGTCTGTCTCCCCCTTCTAGACTGTGAGCCTGTTGTTGGGTAGGGACTGTCTTGATATGTTGCTGATTTGTACTTCTCAAGGGCTTAGTACAGTGCTCTGCACACAGTAAGCGCTCAATAAATACGATTGAATGGATGAATGAATGAATGTAACTGAGCTCCCGTCTCCGCCACTCGTCTGCTGTGTGACCTTGGGCAAGTCACTTCACTTCCCTGTGCTTCAGTTACCTCATCTGTAAAATGGGGATTAAGACTATGAGCCCCATGTGGGACATGGACTGTATCTAACCTGATTTGCTTTTATTTTATAAATGATGTGCATATAGCTATAATTCTATTTATTCTGACGATTTTGACACCTGTCTAAATGTTTTGTTTTGTTGTCTGTCTCCCCCTTCTAGACTGTGAGCCCGTTGTTGGGTAGGGGCCGTCTCTATGTGTTGCCGACTTGTACTTCCCAAGCGCTTAGTACAGTGCTCTGCACACAATAAGCGCTCAACAAATACGACTGAGTGAATGAATTTGCTTGTATCCACCCCAGCACTTAGTACAGCACCTGGCACATAGTAAGCACTTAACAAATGAAATAATAATAATAATAATAATTAATAACCTCATTTATCAAGGTTTGCTGCTGTTGAAGCTTCAGCTACTGTGCAGGTTTGCCCCCTAGTGGAAGAAGATGGAAATAATTTCCTTCCTCTTCCAAGACTAAATTTTTAATTGTATAATAATATACATTGTATATTATATAATAATAGCAAAATATGTTGTTAATAATAATAATAAAAATGGTATTTTTCAAGCACTTACTACGTGCCAGGTACTGTACTAAGCGCTGGGGTGGATGCAAACAAATTCGGTTGGACCCAGTTTCTTGCTCCTCGTGGGGCTCACAGCCTCATTCATTCATTCATTCATTCAATGGTATTTATTGAGCGCTTGCTGTGGGCAGAGCACTGTACTAAGCGCTTGGGCAGTACAAGTTGGCAACAATTCCCATTTTACAGGTGAGGTAACTGAGGCACAGAGAAGTGAAGTGACTTGCCCAGGGTCATGCAGCAGACAAGCGGAGAAGCCAGGGTGGTATTTAAGTGATTATGATGTGTCAAAAGCAGTGGGGTAGATTCATTCATTCATTCAATCGTATTTATTGAGCGCTTACTGTGTGCAGAGCACTGTACTAAGCGCTTGGGAAGTACAAGTTGACAACATATAGAGACGGTCCCTACCCAACAGTGGGCTCACAGTCTTCGAGTTAATCAGCTCAGACACAATCTCTGTCCATGTAGGGCTCACGGTCTAAGGGAGAACAGGTAGGGAAGTGGCATGGCCTAGTAGATGGAGCACAGACCTGGGACTCGGAGGAACTGGGTTCTAATTCTGCTTCTACTACTTGCCTGCTGTGTGACCTTGGGCAAGTTATTTAACTTCTGTTTGCCTCAGTTCCTCATCCGCAGACTAGGAATTCAATACCTGGTCTTCCTCCAACTTAGACTGTGAGGCCCCTGTAGGACCTGATTATCTCGTACCTACTCCAGCGCCTAGTACAGTCCTTGGCACATAGTAAGTGCTTGGAGAAACAGCGTAGTGGAAAGAGCCCGGGCTTGGGAGTCAGAGGTCGTGGGTTCTAATCCCGGCTCTTCCACTTGACAGCTGTGTGACTTTGGGCAAGTCGCTTCACTTCTCTGGGCCTCAGTTCCCTCATCTGTAAAATGGGGATTAAGACTGTGAGCCCCACGTGGGACAACCTGATTGCCCGGTGCTTAGAACTTAACAAATACCATCATTAGCATTATTACTCAGCTCATAGTAAGTACTCAATAAATGCTATTTGATTGATTTAGAAGAGAAAGAAGGGAAAACTGGATTTAGCTGCTGGGTCAGAAGTGGGCACTTGTAATTTTTTTTTAATGGCATTTGCTAATACCATTAAATACCATTTGTTAATGATATTATTTGTCAAAAATTGTTCTAAGTGTTGGGATAGTACAGTGCTCTGCACACAGTAAGCGCTCAATAAATAAGATTGATTGATTGATAAGTATATGTTAATCGGGTCGGACACATTCCCTAAACCACACGGGGCTCACAGTCTAAGAAGGAAGGAGAACAGGTATTGAATCCCCATTTTACAGTTGAGGAAACTGAGGCACAGAGAAGTTAAGTGACTTGTCCATGGTCACACAGCAAAGCAATTGGCTGGGATTAGACTCTGACTCCCTGGTTCACGCACTTTCCACTAGGCCGTGATGCTTCTCAATTCGTGTGTTAAGGTATTTTTGTTGATGGTATTTGTTAAGCGCTTACTATATGCTCGGCACTACGCTAAGCGCTGGGGTAGATACAAGTTGGTCAACTTGGACCCAATCCCTGTCCCTCCTAGGGTTCACAGTCTTAATCCCCATGGTAACTGAGGCAAAGAGCAGTTTAGTGACTTACCCAAGGTCTCACAGCAGACAAGAGGTGGTGCCGGGATTAGAACCCAGCTCCTTCTGTCTCCCGGGCCCGTGCTCTATCCACTAGGCCACGCTGATTCTCATTTCTTCTAGAACACAGTAATATTAATCACTGTGACTATTAATTATTATTAATATGATTGCAATAACTTACTAATTGCTATGAATTGTTATTAATAATGAATAATGGCTTTCTCCCGCTCTAGACTGTAAGGTCATTATGGTTTTCCTCTTTCCTCTCCTTTTTCCTCTCCTCCTTCGCCCCCTCTGCCCTACCTCCATCCCCTCCCCACAGGACTTGTGTATATTTGTACAGATTGATTACTCTATTTATTTTACTTGTACATATTTACTATTCTATTTATTTTGTTAATGATGTGCATAGAGCTTTAATGCTATTTGTTCTGATGATTTTAACATCTGTATACATGTTTTGTTTCACTGTCTGTCTCCCCCTTCCAGACTGTGAGCCCGTCGTTGGGTAGGGACCGTCTCTCTGTGTTGCCGACTTGGACTTCCCAAGCGCTTAGTACAGTGCTCTGCACACAGTAAGCGCTCAGTACATACGACTGAATGAATAAATGACTTTAGATCAGTGCTCTGCACCTAGTAAGCAATCTATAAATACCACTGATTGATTGATTGATTGATTACAGTAGCTCCAGTCCTACAAACCTCATTTTCACCCGAAATTGTGTTGCGTCAATAACTGCTACTAAGGAAAATAGAGAGCTAGCAGGTTTGAAAACAATGGAAATAGTACATAATTTCTAACATACCAGTGCAATTCAATTATCAATCATCATCATCAATCGTATTTATTGAGCGCTTACTATGTGCAGAGCACTGTACTAAGCGCTTGGGAAGTACAAATTGGCAACATATAGAGACAGTCCCTACCCAACAGTGGGCTCACAGTCTAAAAGGGGGAGACAGAGAACAAAACCAAACATACTAACAAAATAAAGTAAATAGGATAGATATGTACAAGTAAAATAAATAAATAAATAATAAATAGAGTAATAAATATGTACAACCATAAAGAACCGCGGAAAGGTCGCTTCAAGTTTGGTAAGGTGAAAACTGGAAGTGAACCATTGCATTTCACTTGTTTCTCAGAAATGTCTCTGACACTTATCAGTGGACAATTACATCTGGGGAGAGCAAATATGCACTGTTTAAAATCAACTTCTAATAAAGAGTAAATTTTAAATCCTTACAATTTGTTCCCCTGCAATGCTAATGGGCTGATAACTGATAGGGTGAAGCAGTGTGGCCCAATGGAAAGAGTCAGGGGAATTGTGTTCTAACCCCATTCATTCATTCATTCGTATTTATTGAGCGCTTACTGTGTGCAGAGCACTGTACTAAGTGCTTGGGAAGTACAGCAATACTGCTACTTTCTGCTAAGTGCTTACTAAAAGTACCAGGCACTGTACCAACTGGGGTTAGTAAACTAATCAGGTCGGACACAGTCCATGTCCCTCATGGGCTTCACGGTCTTAATTCCCATTTTACAGATGGGGTAACTGAGGCACAGAGATTTAAATTTCATTCAATCGTATTTATTGAGCGCTTCCTGTGTGCAGAGCACTGTACTAAGCGCTTGGGAAGCACAAGTCGGCAACATATAGACGGTCCCTACCTTAAATGACTTACCCAAGGTCACACAACAGACAAGTGGCGGAGCCAGAATTAGGAGCCAGGTCCTTCTGATACCTAGGCCAGTGCTCTACCCACTAGGCAATGAGGTTTTTCACATAGTAATAATAATAATAATGGCATTTATTAAGTGCTTACTATGTGCAAAGCACTGTTCTAAGTGCTGGGGAGGTTACAAGGTGATCAGGTTGTCCCACGGGGGGCTCACAGTCTTAACCCCCATTTTACAGATGAGGGAACTGAGGCACAGAGAAGTGAAGCGACTTGCCCAAAGTCACACAGCTGACAACTGGCAGAGCCGGGATTTGAACCCATAACCTCTGACTCCAAAGCCCGGGCTCTTTCCACTAAGCCACGCTGCTTCCCCAACTTATTTGTGCCTCAGTTCTTTCATTTATAAAATAGGAATTAAATCCCCCTCTCCCTGACATAGACTGTGAGCCCAGTGTGGGATGGGGACTGAGAGGAGGCCGTGTTTATCAACTCTGTTATAGTGTACTCTCCCAAGCGCTTAGTACAGTGTTCTGCACACAGTAAGCACTCAATAAGTACCATTGATGATGGTAATGATTACCTTATATCTACCCTAGTACTTAGAATAGTGTTTGATGCAGAGTAAGCGCTTAACAAATGTAACGATAACAATAATAATAATTATTATTATATTATTTTGCGTGGATTTCCACACAAAATATGATTGAATGAATGGATTCGGACATTTATCTGAAACATTAGAGCTGACAGAGCCCAATTCTCAATTAATTGTCGGGCAGCAGGTTACAGTAACCACCTTCCCTTACTTTTCCATCATGTTTTAAGCCAAATCGGAGCAGGGAACAATGTCTCGCAGCAGAAATAACTGTGTCAGTATGTCTTAATTCATTCAATCGTATTTATTGAGCGCTCACTGTGTGCAGAGCACTGTACTAAGCGCTTGGGAAGTACATGTTGGCAACATATAGAGACGGTCCCTACCCGACAACGGGCTCACAGTCTAGAAGGGGGAGACGGACAACAAAACATGTCAGAGGTCATGGGTTCAAATCCCGGCTCTGCCAATTGTCAGCTGTGTAACTTTGGGCAAGTCACTTAACTTCTCTGTGCCTCAGTTACCTCATCTGTAAAATGGGGATTAAGACTGTGAGCCCCCAGTGGGACAACCCGATCACCTTGTAACCTCCCCAGCGCTTAGAACAGTGCTTTGCACATAGTAAGTGCTTAATAAATGCCATCATAAAAGTCACTTCACTTCTCTGGGCCTCAGTTCCCTCATCTGGAAAATGGGGATGAAGACTATGTCCCACGGGGGGCTCAAGCTGATCACCTTGTAACCTCCCCGGAGCTTAGAACAGTGCTTTGCACAGAGTAAGTGCCTAATAAATGCCATTATTAGTAGTAGTAAAACAAAACATGTAGACAGGCGCTTTCCAAACACTTAGTCCAGTGCTCTGCACGCAGCACGTACTCAATGAAGATGATTTTTTTATGGCATTTATTAAGTGCTTACTATGTGCAAAGCACAGTTCTAAGCGCTGGGGAGTTTACAAGTGTCTTCATTCCACCCATACTCTGGCTTTCTCCGGGCCCCTTGTCCCATTCCCCTTTGATCTTTTCCCCCTCTCTCTTTAATGAGCTCCATCCCCACCCTTTTCCCATATTCTCCAGCTACCGTCAGGGCTTTTTGTCCATCAACCTTTTCCTGACACCTCCTTTCTTCTTGTCCCACATTTCTGGATTTTCCCCCAGTCCCAAACAAGAGGTGTACACTTTTCAGGTTCATTTATTCACTCATTCAATCACCTCCTTTCTTCTTGTCCCATATTTCCCTTGTCCCATTCCCCTTTGGTCTTTTCCCTCTCTCTCTCCAATGAGCTCCACCCCCACCCCCCCTTTTCCCAGATTCTCCAGCTACTGTCGGGGCTTTTTGTCCATCAACCTTTTCCTGACACCTCCTTTCTTCTTGTCCCACATTTCTGGATTTTCCCCCAGTCCCAAACAAGAGGTGTACACTTTGAGGTTCATTTATTCACTCATTCAATCACCTCCTTTCTTCCTGTCCCACATTTCTGGATTTTCCCCCAGTCCCAAACAAGAGGTGTACACTTTGAGGTTCATTTATTCACTCATTCAATCACCTCCTTTCTTCTTGTCCCACATTTCCCTTGTCCCATTCCCCTTTGGTCTTTTCCCTCTCTCTCTCCAATGAGCTCCATCTCCATCCTTTTCCCAGATTCTCCAGCCACCCTCGGGGCTTTTTGTCCATCAACCTTTTCCTGAAACCTCTTTTCTTCCTGTCCCACATTTCTGGATTTTCCCCCCAGTCCCTAAACAAGCGGTGTGCACTTTGAAGTTCATTTATTCACTCATTCAATCACCTCCTTTCTTCTTGTCCCACATTTCCAGATTTCCCCCCAGTCCCAAACAAGAGGTGTACACTTTTGAGGTTCATTTATTCACTCATTCAATCACCTCCTTTCTTCTTGTCCCATATTTCCCTTGTCCCATTCCCCTTTGGTCTTTTTCCTCTCTCTCTCTCTCCAATGAGCTCCATCCCCACCCTTTTCCCAGATTCTCCAGCTACTGTTCGGGGCTTTTTGCCCATCAACCTTTTCCTGACACCTCCTTTCTTCTTGTCCCACATTTCTGGATTTTCCCCACTCCCAAACAAGAGGTGTACACTTTTGAGGTTCATTTATTCACTCATTCAATCACCTCCTTTCTTCTTGTCCCACATTTCCAGATTTTCCCCCAGACCCAAACAAGAGGTGTACACCTTTGAGGTTCATTTATTCGCTCATTCAATCACCTCCTTTCTTCTTGTCCCTCATTTCCCTTGTCCCATTCCCCTTTGGTCTTTTCCCTCTCTCTCTCCAATGAGCTCCATCTCCATCCTTTTCCCAGATTCTCCAGCCACCCTCGGGGCTTTTTGTCCATCAACCTTTTCCTGAAACCTCTTTTCTTCCTGTCCCACATTTCTGGATTTTCCCCCCAGTCCCAAACAAGCGGTGTGCACTTTGAAGTTCATTTATTCACTCATTCAATCACCTCCTTTCTTCTTGTCCCACATTTCCAGATTTCCCCCCAGTCCCAAACAAGAGGTGTACACTTTTGAGGTTCATTTATTCACTCATTCAATCACCTCCTTTCTTCTTGTCCCATATTTCCCTTGTCCCATTCCCCTTTGGTCTTTTTCCTCTCTCTCTCTCTCCAATGAGCTCCATCCCCACCCTTTTCCCAGATTCTCCAGCTACTGTTCGGGGCTTTTTGCCCATCAACCTTTTCCTGACACCTCCTTTCTTCTTGTCCCACATTTCTGGATTTTCCCCACTCCCAAACAAGAGGTGTACACTTTTGAGGTTCATTTATTCACTCATTCAATCACCTCCTTTCTTCTTGTCCCACATTTCCAGATTTTCCCCCAGACCCAAACAAGAGGTGTACACCTTTGAGGTTCATTTATTCGCTCATTCAATCACCTCCTTTCTTCTTGTCCCTCATTTCCCTTGTCCCATTCCCCTTTGGTCTTTTCCCTCTCTCTCTCCAATGAGCTCCATCTCCATCCTTTTCCCAGATTCTCCAGCCACCCTCGGGGCTTTTTGTCCATCAACCTTTTCCTGAAACCTCTTTTCTTCCTGTCCCACATTTCTGGATTTTCCCCCCAGTCCCAAACAAGCGGTGTGCACTTTGAAGTTCATTTATTCACTCATTCAATCACCTCCTTTCTTCTTGTCCCACATTTCCAGATTTCCCCCCAGTCCCAAACAAGAGGTGTACACTTTTGAGGTTCATTTATTCACTCATTCAATCACCTCCTTTCTTCTTGTCCCATATTTCCCTTGTCCCATTCCCCTTTGGTCTTTTTCCTCTCTCTCTCTCTCCAATGAGCTCCATCCCCACCCTTTTCCCAGATTCTCCAGCTACTGTTCGGGGCTTTTTGCCCATCAACCTTTTCCTGACACCTCCTTTCTTCTTGTCCCACATTTCTGGATTTTCCCCACTCCCAAACAAGAGGTGTACACTTTTGAGGTTCATTTATTCACTCATTCAATCACCTCCTTTCTTCTTGTCCCACATTTCCAGATTTTCCCCCAGACCCAAACAAGAGGTGTACACCTTTGAGGTTCATTTATTCGCTCATTCAATCACCTCCTTTCTTCTTGTCCCTCATTTCCCTTGTCCCATTCCCCTTTGGTCTTTTCCCTCTCTCTCTCCAATGAGCTCCATCTCCATCCTTTTCCCAGATTCTCCAGCCACCCTCGGGGCTTTTTGTCCATCAACCTTTTCCTGAAACCTCTTTTCTTCCTGTCCCACATTTCTGGATTTTCCCCCCCAGTCCCAAACAAGCGGTGTGCACTTTGAAGTTCATTTATTCACTCATTCAATCACCTCCTTTCTTCTTGTCCCACATTTCCAGATTTCCCCCCAGTCCCAAACAAGAGGTGTACACTTTTGAGGTTCATTTATTCACTCATTCAATCACCTCCTTTCTTCTTGTCCCATATTTCCCTTGTCCCATTCCCCTTTGGTCTTTTTCCTCTCTCTCTCTCTCCAATGAGCTCCATCCCCACCCTTTTCCCAGATTCTCCAGCTACTGTTCGGGGCTTTTTGCCCATCAACCTTTTCCTGACACCTCCTTTCTTCTTGTCCCACATTTCTGGATTTTCCCCACTCCCAAACAAGAGGTGTACACTTTTGAGGTTCATTTATTCACTCATTCAATCACCTCCTTTCTTCTTGTCCCACATTTCCAGATTTTCCCCCAGACCCAAACAAGAGGTGTACACCTTTGAGGTTCATTTATTCGCTCATTCAATCACCTCCTTTCTTCTTGTCCCTCATTTCCCTTGTCCCATTCCCCTTTGGTCTTTTCCCTCTCTCTCTCCAATGAGCTCCATCCCCACCCTTTTCCCAAATTCTCCAGCCACCCTCGGGGCTTTTCGTCAGTCAACCTTTTCCTGACACCTCCTTTCTTCCTGTGCCACATTTCTGGATTTTCCCCCAGGCCCAAACAAGCGGTGTACACTTTGAGGTTCATTTATTCACTCATTCAATCACCTCCTTTCTTCTTGTCCCACATTTCCGGATTTTCCCCCACTCCCAAACAAGAGGTGTACACTTTGAGCTTCATTTATTCACTCATTCAATCCTATTTATTGAGTGCTTTCTGTGTGCAGATCACTGTATTAAGCGCTTGGGAGAATAGAGAAGCGTGGCTCAGTGGAAAGAGCCCGGGCTTTGGAGTCAGAGGTCGTGAGTTCAAATCCCAGCTCCGCCAATTGTCAGCTGTGTGACTTTGGGCAAGTCACTTCACTTCTCTGGGCCTCAGTTACCTCATCTGGAAAATGGGGATGAAGACTGTGAGCCCCCCGTGGGACAACCTGATCGACTTGTAGTCTCCCCAGCGCTTAGAACAGTGCTTTGCACATAGTAAGCACTTAACAAATGCCATTATTATTATTATTATTACAGCAAAACAATAATGGACACATTCCCTGCGCACGGGGAGCTTACAGTCTAGAGGGGGAGACAGAAACGAATATAAATAAATTAATGACGGATATGTTACATAAGTGCCATGGGGCTGGGAGTGGGGATGAATAAAGAGAGGAAGGGTGACGTGGAAGGGAGTGGGAGAAGATGAAGGGAGGGCTTAGTCAGGGAAGGCTTCTTGGAGGAGATGGGTCTTCAGTAAGGTTTTGAAGAGGGAGAGAGTAATTGTCTGTCGGAGATATTTATTTTATTTATTTATTTATTTATTTATTTGTTTATTTTACTTGTACATATCTATTCTATTTATTTTATTTTGTTAGTATGTTTGGTTTTGTTCTCTATCTCCCCCTTTTAGACTGTGAGCCCACTGTTGGGTGGGGACTGTCTCTATATGTTGCCAACTTGGACTTCCCAAGCGCTTAGTCCAGTGCTCTGCACACAGTAAGCGCTCAATAAATATGATTGTTTGATTGATGAGGAGGGAGGGTGTTCCAGTCCAGAGGCAGGACGTGGGAGAGAGGCCGGAGGCGAGACAGGCGAGATCGAGGGTCGAGGTGGAGGTTCGTGTAGATTGGTCATTGATATGTGGCAGCGCGGCAAAACCCCTCCCATTCATTCATTCGATCGTATTTATTGAGCGCTTACTGTGTGCAGAGCACTGGACTAAGCGCTTGGGAAGTACAAGTTGGCAACATATAGAGACGGTCCCTACTCAACAACGGGCTCACACTCTAGGTGTCTCCCCACCTCAATCAATCAATCAATCAATCATATTTATTGAGCGCTTACTGTGTGCAGAGCACTGTACTAAGCGCTTGGGAAGTACAAGTTGGCAACATATAGAGACGGTCCCTACCCAACAGTGGGCTCACGGACGTTGCTAGATTGGGGGCAATCCCCAGACACAGTTCTGTCTGCCCTTATTGGACCTATGGTTACCCTCACTTTCTTGAGGAGTTCTTCTTATCCTCATATATTTTCACTTCAATGCAGGGACTATTACCACATTTTTAATATGCCTTTCAGGGTATTCACCGAGCACTGACTGTGTGATGAGAACCGTACTAAGAGCTTGGGAGATCGACACAACATAGTTCATCATCATCATCAATCGTATTTATTGAGCACTTACTGTGCGCAGAGCACCGTACTAAGCGCTTGGGAAGTACAATTTGGCAACATATAGAGATAGTCCCTACCCAACAGTGGGCTCACCGTCTAGAAGGGGGAGACAGAGAACAAAACCAAACATACTAACAAAATAAAATAAATAGAATAGATATGTACAAGTAAAATAAATAGATAAATAAGCAGAGTAATAAATATGTACAAACATATATACATATATACTGGTGCTGTATATGTACATAGTTGGTAAATACATTCCCTGCCCACGAGGAGCTCACAGTCTTCCCTGACGAATTGCTCATTGTTTCTCACATAATATGAAATCAATCAATCAATCAGTCAATCAATCGTATTTATTGAGCGCTTACTGTGTGCAGAGCACTGTACTAAGCGCTTGGGATGTACAAGCTGGCAACATATAGAGACAGTCCCTACCCAACAGTGGGCTCACAGTCTAGAAGGGGGAGACAGAGTACAAAACCAAACATACTAACAAAATAAAATGAATAGAATAGATGAAAATAAGTGACCGTCAAATTCAAAGCACCCATGTAGGCCCCTCTTAATTTTCTGCTCTCTCTTCTCATGCAGCAACCCAACTTTGCTCCTTCCAAGCCACCTCCTGTCAATCAATCTATCAATAAATGGTATTTACTGAGTGCTTACTGTGCACAGAGCACTGTAATAATAATAATAATAATTATAGCATTTATTAAGCACTTACTATGTGTAAAGCACTGTTCTAAGCGCTGGGGAGGTTACAAGGTGATCAGGTTGTCCCACGGGGGGCTCACAGTCTTAATCCCCATTTTACAGATGAGGTAACTGAGGCCCAGAGAAGTGAAGTGACTTGCCCAAAGTCACACAGCTGGCTATTGGCAGAGCCGGGATTTGAACCCACGACCTCTGACTCCAAAGCCCGGGCTCTTTCCACTGAGCCACGCTGCTTCTCTGTACTGTACTAACCTTGTGGAAAGGTGCAACATGATGGAGCGTTTTTTATGGTATTTAAGTGTGGCACTGTACTAAGCACTGGGGTGGATATAAGCAAATCAGGTTGGACAGAGTCCCGGTCCCTCATGGGGCTCACACTCTTAATCCCCATTTTTCAGATGAGGTAACTGAGGCCCAGAGAAGTGAAGTGACTTGCCCAAGGTCACACAGCAGGCAAAAGGCAGAGCGGGGATTAGAACTCAGGTCCTTCTGATTCCCAGACATGTGCTGTAGCCACTGAGTCACGCTGCTTCTAGTAACATTCCCCCGTACTTAGCACAGTGCTTGGCGCATCGTACGCTTAATAAATATCATTATTTTTCCAAATGGGACACGTACACACTCCAGGAGACAGTAACTCCCTAGAGAAGCAGCGTGGCTTAGTGGAAAGAGCCCGGGCTTGGGAGTCAGAGGACGTGGGTTCTGATCCCTGCTCCGCCGCTTGGCTGCTGTGTGACCTTGGGCAAGCCACTTAACTTCTCTGTGCCTCAGTTGCCTCATCTGGAAAATGGGGATTTAGTCTGTAAACCCCTCGTGGGACAACCTGATGACCTCGCTTAGAAAAGTGCTTGGCACATAGTAAGCGCTTAACGAATACCATAATTTGGTGTTATGAAGGGAAGCAGAGAAGCAGCGTGGCTCAGTGGAAAGAGCCCGGGCTTAGGAGTCAGAGGGCATGGGTTCTAATCCTGGCTCCACCACATGTCTGTGAGCCCACTGTTGGGTAGGGACCGTCTCTATATGTTGCCAACTTGTACTTCCCAAGCGCTTAGTACAGTGCTCTGCACACAGTAAGCGCTCAATAAATACGATTGAATGAATGAATGAATTTCCGCTGTGTGACCTTGGGCAAGTCACTTAACTTCTCCGAGCCTCAGTTCCCTCATCTGCAAAATGGGGATTTAAACTGTGAGCCCCAAGAGGGACAACCTGATCACCTTGTACCCCCTGCCAGCGCTTAGAACAGTACTTAGCACATAGTAAGCGCTTAACAAATGCCACCTCCTCCCCATCCCCCCCCACCTACCTCCTTCCCTTCCCCACAGCACCTGCATATATGTTTGTACAGATTTATTACTCTATTTATTTTACCTGTACATAATTACTATTCTACTTGTTAATGATGTGCATCGAGCTTTAATTCTATCTGTTCTGACGACTTGACACCTGTCCACATGTTTTGTTTTGTTCTCCGTCTCCCCCTTCTAGACCGTGAGCCCGTTGTTGGGTAGGGACCGTCTCTAGATGTTGCCAACTTGGACCTCCCGAGCGCTTAGTCCGGTGCTCCGCACGCAGTAAGCGCTCAATAAATAGGATTGAATGAATGAATGAAGTGTTATTATAATTATTAAGAGCCGAGGGAATGTAGTTATGTTCCGAGAAGAGGCCTACTGAACCGGCTGGCGTCTGAAGGGATGTTGACTAAGTCCTCGGATGATGCTGATGATGCATTTTCCTAGATCCCTCCCTCTTCCTGGGGCGGACTAAGGCAGAGGCGTCCGGAAACTTGGATGCGTCACTAGCAGAGTGCCTGACCTTAGTGACTTTTCTCTTTCCACGCTCCACCCAAATTACCAGCTGCCTTGGGCGCCTTCAAGAGCCCTGAAGTTTTCTCTTCCCTTCCCTCTCCAACCCCAGTGGTTGCTAACTATGAATTAGACAGTGGACTGCTAAGCTTAACCCCGTTGCCGGGGAGGATGGCATTGGGATGCCAGAAAACTGAATGACTTGCACGAGATAAAGAGTTATTCTCTCAAAAACCTGAATCTCTTCAGTCGCGGCCTGAGAATTACCATTTATTTTAGCATTTGGGGAACTCACCCTGTTGATTCGGGTTCTGGGAAAAAGCTTCCAGGGAGTTTCTCTAATGTGCCATCCCTACTAAGCGTTCTGGCGCGTATAAGATCAAGCTGGCTTAGTGGAGGGGCCCGGGAGTCAGAGGACTTGGGTTCTAATCCCGGCTCCTCCGCTTGTCTGCTGTGTGATCTTGGCAAGTCACTTCGCTTGGCTGTGCCTGAATTACCTCCCCTGTAAAATAATAATGGTATTTGTTAAGTGCCTACTATGTGCAAAGCACTGCAGAGGTTACAAGGTGATCAGGTTGTCCCTCTTGGGGCTCACAGTCAATCCCCATTTTACAGATGATGGAACGGAGGCCCAGAGAAGTTAGGTGACTTGCCCAGAGTCACACAGCTGACCGTTGGCGGAGCCGGGATTTGAACCCATGACCTCTGACTCCAAAGCCTGGGCTCTTTCCACTGAGCCACGCTGCTTCTCCATGGAAGTTAAGACGGCGAACCCTATGTGGGAGAGGGATTGTGTTCAACCTGTTTAACTTGTATCTACCCCAGCGCTTAGTACATGCCCCGAACATAGCAATCACTTAGCAAATACCATTTAATTAAAAAAAAACTGTGGTGGGCCTAGACACTATTAGTCTTTACTACTCCCGGGCCGGCTCCCAAATATCCCTCTTTTCAGCATTGTCTAATATTATTATTATTAAAAATAATAATATATATACCTGTATATATGTGCACCTGTATATATGTTTGTACATATTTATTACTCTATTTATTTTACTTGTACATATTTTTTCTATTTATTTTATTCTGTTAATATGTTTTGTTTTGTTCTCTGTCTTCCCCTTCTAGACTGTGAGCCCACTGTTGGGTAGGGACCGTCTCTGTATGTTGCCAACTTGTACTTCTCAAGTGCTTAGTACAGTGCTCTGCACACAGTAAGCACTCAATAAATACGATTGAATGAATAATAACAATAATGGTATTTGTTAAGCTCTTTCTACGTCTCCCCCTTCTAGACTGTGAGCCTGCTGCTGGGTAGGGACCATCTCTATATGTTGCCAACTTGTACTTCCCAAGCGCTTAGTACAGTGCTCTGCACACAGTAAGTGCTCAATAAATACGATTGAATGAATGAATGAGTGTGTCCAGCACAGTTTTAAGTGCTGGGGTAGATACAAGCTAATCAGGTTGGACGTGTCCAACATGGGGCTCACAGTCTTAATCCCCAGAACAGTGCTTCGCACACAGTAAGCGCTTAGCAAATGCCATCATTATCATCTTATAGATGAGACAACCAGAGAATCAATCAATCAATCGTATTTATTGAGCACTTACTGTGTGCAGAGCACTGTACTAAGCGCTTGGGAAGTACAAGTTGGCAACATATAGAGACAGTCCCTACCCAACAGTGGGCTCACAGTCTAAAAGGGGGAGACAGAGAACAAAACCAAACATACTAACAAAATAAAATAAATAGAATAGATAGGTGCAAGTAAAATACATAAATAAATAAATAGAGTAATAAATATTTACAAACATATATACATCTATACAGGTGCTGTGGGGAAGGGAAGGAGGTAAGATGGGGGGATGGAGAGGGGGACGAGGGGGAGCATGGAGATGAGGAGAACATAGGTGTAAGAAGGGGTGCAGCGTGGAGCAGCGTGGCTCAGTGGAGAAGAGCCCGGGCTTTGGAGTCAGAGATCATGGGTTCGAATCCCGGCTCTGCCACATGTCTGCTGTGTGACCTTGGGCAAGTCACTTAACTTCTCTGAGCTTCAGTTACCTCATCTGTAAAATGGGGATTAAGACTGTGAGCCCCATGTGGGACAACTTGATCACCTTGTATCCACCCCCAGTGCTTAGAACAGTGCTCTGCACATAGTAAGTGCTTAACAAATGCCATTATTATTATTATTATTATTATTATTATTAAGGGGTGCTACTAGAAAAGTCTTCAATTAAATGATCAGAAGTTCCTATTTGAGGGATAGAAATGGGGAATCATTGGTGATTCGTTCTTTGAAGGGCAGGGTGACGGGTTCTGGTCCTGAACAATATTTTAAAATGATGATCCAGGCTGTTGTCCGTAGGTCAGTCTAAAGAGGGGAGAGGTTGGAGGCAGAGAGGTCAGGAAGAAGGCTTTTGGGCAACCAGGAACCAATGAAGGCGGGAACCAAGGTAGTGGCTATATGTATGGACCGGAATGGGAGAATCCAAGAAATGAAGTGGAGGAAAAACAGCTGGATTTGGAAACAATGTAGTAGGTAAAAGGCAATTTCAATTCTCACCAGTCAGAGACATGTATGATTCTAAATACCCGTGTTCAAAAGAATCAGCTGAGACCAAAGGCATTGAGTGAGAAGTGAGAAGCCGCGTGTCTCAGTGGAAAGAGCCCGGGCTTTGGAGTCAGAGGTCATGGGTTCGAATCCTGTCTCCGCCTACGTGTTTGCTGTGTGATCTAGGGCAAGTCACTTCACTTCTCTGGGCCTCAGTTCCCTCACCTGGAAAATGGGGATTAAGACCGTGAGCCCCACGTGGGCCAACCTGATCACCCTGTATCCTCCCCAGCGCTTAGGACAGTGCTTTGCACGTAGTACCTGTATAAATGTTTGTACATATTTATTACTCTATTTATTGATTGATTTTACTTGTACATATCTATTCTATTTATTTTATTTTGTTAGTATGTTTGGTTTTGTTCTCTGTCTCCCCCTTTTAGACTGTGAGCCCACTGTTGGGTAGGGACTGTCTCTCTATGTTGCCAATTTGTACTTCCCAAGCGCTTAGTCCAGTGCTCTGCACATAATAAGCACTCAATAAATACGATTGATGATGATGATGATGATAGTAAGCACTTAACAAATGCCAATTATCTATATAAATGACTTGCCCTAGGTCACCCAGCAGACCAGTGGCAGAGCCGGGATTAGAACTAACTGGGAGGCTAACTAGAACTAGTAACTACAACAAACTAGGAGAAGCAGCGTGGCTCAGTGGAAAGAGCCCGGGCTTTGGAGGCAGAGGTCACGGGTTCAAATCCCGACTCCGCCAATTGTCAGCTGTGTGACTTTGGGC
Organism: Tachyglossus aculeatus; assembly: GCF_015852505.1. Lineage (NCBI taxonomy): Eukaryota > Metazoa > Chordata > Mammalia > Monotremata > Tachyglossidae > Tachyglossus > Tachyglossus aculeatus. The sequence continues at coordinate 21,344,883 of NC_052101.1, read as the reverse complement.
AAGTCACTTAACTTCTCTGGGCCTGAGTTCCCTCATCTGTAAAATGGGGATTAAGACTGTGAGCCCCCCCGTGGGACAACCTGATCACGTTGTATCCTCCCCAGCGCTTAGAACAGTGCTTTGCACATAGTAAGCGCTTAATAAATGCCATCATTATTATTATTATTATTATTATAACTAACTGGGAGGCGGCCAGCCCAGGTGACTTTTCCCAGCGTCTGAGGTGACTGGATGGCGGGTGGGGTGGTTCCGACCTATCGTTCCCATCGCCTCTGAAGGGAAAAGAGGGGAATTGAGGCAACGCAGTTGACCCCGAGGGGAAGGTGAATCAGCAGACACACACGGTCCAGACACACACTCCCCGTACCTCGCTCTCGCCTGTCCCGCCATCGACCCCCAGCCCACGTCATCCCCCGGGCCTGGAATGCCCTCCCTCTGCCCATCCGCCAAGCTAGCTCTCTTCCTCCCTTCAAGGCCCTGCTGAGAGCTCACCTCCTCCAGGAGGCCTTCCCAGACTGAGCCCCTTCCTTCCTCTCCCCCTCGTCCCCCTCTCCATCCCCCCGTCTTACCTCCTTCCCTTCCCCACAGCACCTGTATATATGTATATATGTTTGTACATATTTATTACTCTATTTATTTGACGTGTACATATCTATTCTATTTATTTTATTTTGTTAGTATGTTTGGTTTTGTTCTCTGTCTCCCCCTTTTAGACTGTGAGCCCACTGTTGGGTAGGGACTGTCTCTATATGTTGCCAATTTGCACTTCCCAAGCGCTTAGTACAGTGCTCTGCACATAGTAAGCGCTCAATAAATACGATTGATGATGATGATGATGATGATGGTCCGCCGTGAGCCGGAAACAGCGCGGACCGCGCCGGGGAGAGCTTGCCTGAGTTCACTTGGCCCTGGAGAGCAACCTTGGAGGACTGCCAAGTGGCGTGTTATTTTTCACAGACTGGGGAAAGGAGGGAACTGGGAATACGAGAACTGAGAAGCAACGCGGCTCTCAATCAATCAATCAATCAATCGTATTTATTGAGCGCTTACTGTGTGCAGAGCACTGGACTAAGCGTTGGGAAGTCCAAGTTGGTAACATATAGGGACGGTCCCTACCCAACAGTGGGCGGGCTCTCGGTGGCAAGAGCCCGGGCTTGGGGGTCAGAGGTCATCCCAACTCCACCACATATGATGATGGTGGCATTTATTAAGCGCTTACTATGTGCAAAGCACTGTTCTAAGCACTGGGGAGGTTACAAGGTGATCAGGTTGTCCCACAGGGGGCTCACAGTCTTCATCCCCATTTTACAGATGAGGTAACTGAGGTACAGAGAAGTGAAGTGACTTGCCCAAAGTCACACAGCTGACAATTGGCAGAGCGGGGATTTGAACCCATGACCACTGACTCCAAAGCCTGTGCTCTTTCCACTGAGCCACGCTGCTTACTCCAAAGCCCGTGCTCCTTCCACTGAGCCACGCTGCTTCAATCTTTTGAGACTTCACAACCACAAAAATGACTTACATATCTGCTGTGTGACCTTGGGCCAGTCACCTAACTTCTCTGAGCCTCAGTGACCTCATCTGTCAAATGGGGATGAAGACTGTGAGCCCCGCGTGGGACAACCTGATCACCTTGTATCCCCTCCAGTGTTTAGAACAGTGCTTTGCACATAGTAAGCGCTAAACAAATGCCATTATTATTATTATTATCAATCAATCAATCATATTTATTGAGCGCTTACTGTGTGCAGAGCACTGTACTAAGCGCTTGGGAAGTCCAAGTTGGCAACATATAGAGACGGTCCCTACCCAACAGTGGGCGGGCTCTCAGTGGCAAGAGCCCGGGCTTGAGGATCAGAGGTCATCCCGACTCCACCACATATCTGCTGTGTGACCTTGGGCCAGTCACATAACTTCTCTAAGCCTCCGTGAGCTCATCTGTCAAATGGGGATTAAGACTGTGAGCCCCGTGTGGGACAACCTGATCACCTTGTATCCCCCCAGTGCTTAGAACAGTGCTTTGCACATAGTAAGCGCTAAACAAATGCCATTATTATTATTATTAATATCAATCAATCAATCAATTGTATTTATTGAGCACTTACTGTGTTCAGAGCACTGTACTAAGCGCTTGGGAAGTACAAATTGGCAACATATAGAGACGGTCCCTACCCAACAGTGGGCTCACAGTCTAAAAGGGGGAGACAGAGAACAAAACCAAATATACTAACAAAATAAAATAAATAGAATAGATATGTACAAGCAAAATAAATAAATAAATAAATAGAGCAATAAATATGTACAAACATATATACATATATACAGGATATTATATTATATAGGATATTATATCATATTAATATGATATGGCATAATGCATGGATGGCCCATGGGTTCCAAAATTTCCTGCTGTTGGGTTGGGACCGTCTCTATATGCTGCTGATTTGTACTTCCCAAGCGCTTAGTACAGTGCTCTGCACACAGTAAGCACTCAATAAATACGATTGAATGAATGAATGAAAATTTTGGCTGCAGGTTCAGATGGCCATTGGAAAGACTGAAAAGGAGCAAAATGGAGCTAAAACGTGGAAACGATTTGCTCAAAGGGCGGGGCCCAATCAATAAGCCGTGTGTCCAAGAGGAAAGAGCACAGGTCTGGGAGTTAGAAGATCTGGGTTCTAATCCCGCTCCGCACTTGCTTGCTGTGTGATAATGATAATAATAATGATGGCATTTGTTAGGCGCTTACTATGTGCAAAGCACTGTTCTAAGCACTTGGGGGATACAAGGTGATCAGGTTGTCCCACGTGGGGCTCCCAGTCTTCATCCCCATTTTACAGATGAGGTCACTGAGGCTCAGAGAAGTTAAGTGACTTGCCCAAGGTCACACAGCAGATGTGGGGGAGCTGGGATTAGAACCCATGACTGCAAACTCCCAAGCCCGGACTCTTTCCACTGAGCCACGCTGCTTCTCTAGCTACGCTGATGCTGGGCAAGTCACTACTCATTGCTTAGCTCAACAAATTCCATAATCACCATCATCATTAACTTCTCCGGGCCTCGGTTTCCTCAATTGTAAAATGGGGACTCCATTTCTGTTATTAATAATAATAATAATGGCATTTATTAAGCACTTACTATGTGCAAAGCACTGTTCTAAGCACTGGGGGGATGCAAGGTGATCAGGTTGTCCCACGTGGGGCTCCCAGTCCTAATCCCCATTTTACAGATGAGGTCACTGAGGCTCAGAGAAGTTAAAGTGACTTGCCCAAGGTCACACAGCAGACATGTGGGGGAGCAGGGATTAGAACCCATGACCGCAGATTCCCAAGCCCGGGCTCTTTCCACTGAGCCCTGCTGCTTCTCTAGCTACACTGATGCTGGGCAAGTCACTACTCATTGCTTAGTACAGTCCCTGGCACATAGTAAGCGCTCAACAAATTCCATAATCACCATCATCATTAACTTCTCCGGGCCTCGGTTTCCTCAATTGTAAAATGGGGACTCCATTTCTGTTATTAATAATAATAATAATGGCATTTATTAAGCACTTACTATGTGCAAAGCACTGTTCTAAGCACTGGGGGGATGCAAGGTGATCAGGTTGTCCCACGTGGGGCTCACAGTCTTAATCCCCATTTTACAGATGAGGTCACTGAGGCTCAGAGAAGTTAAGTGACTTGCCCAAGGTCACACAGCAGACATGGGGGAGCTGGGATTAGAACCCATGACCGCAGACTCCCAAGCCCGGGCTCTTTCCACTGAGCCACGCTGCTTCTCCAGCTACACTGATGCTGGGCAAGTCACTACTCATTGCTTAGTACAGTCCCTGGCACATAGTAAGCGCTCGACAAATTCCATAATCACCATCAACATTAACTTCTCCGGGCCTCGGTTTCCTCAATTGTAAAATGGGGACTCCATTTCTGTTAATAATAATAATAATAACAATGGCATTTATTAAGCACTTACGATGTGCAAAGCACTGTTGTAAGCACTGGGGGGATGCAAGGTGATCAGGTTGTCCCATGTGGGGCTCACCGTCTTAATCCCTATTTTATAGATGAGGGAACTGAGGCTCAGAGAAGTTAAGTGACTTGCCCAAGGTCACACAGCAGACGTGTGGCGGAGTCAGGATTCGAACCCATGACCCCTGACTCCAAAGCCCGGGCTCTTTCCACTGAGCCATGCTGCTTCTGTTCTCCCTCCTACTTAGAATGAGAATTTCCAGGGGGACACGGACTGTGTCCAACCTTATTAACTTGTATCTTCCCCAGGGGACAGACCAGAGCTGGAGGGAAGGGGAGGGGCAGTGGGGAAGTGATTGGATCAATCAATCAATCAATCAATCAATCGTATTTATTGAGCGCTTACTGCGTGCCGAGCACTGTACTAAGCGCTTGGGAAGTACAAGTTGGCAACATCTAGAGACAGTCCCTACCCAACAGTGGGCTGGATGATGGGGGAACATACTCCATCCTACCTCACTTGAAGCTGGCTTCAGAAGGTCACAGGTTCTAATCCCGGCTCCGCCACATGTCTACTGTGTGACCTTGGGCAAGTCACTTCACTCCTCTGGGCCTCAGTTACCTCATCTGGAAAACGGGGATTGAGACAGTGAGCCCTATGTGGGACGGGGACCGTGTCCAGCCCGGTTTGGTTGGATCCGGCCCGAGAAGCAGCGTGGCTCAGTGGAAAGAGCCCGGGCTTGAGAGTCAGAGGTCACGGGTTCTAATCCCGGCTCTGCCACTTGTCAGCTGGGTGACTTTGGGCAAGTTACTTCACTTCTCTGGGCCTCAGTGACCTCATCTGTAAAATGGGGATGAAGAGGGACAACCTGATTATCTTGTATCCCCTCCCAGCGCTTAGAACAGTGCTTGACACCTAGTAAGCACTTAACAAATGCCATCATTATTATTGTTATTATTATTCTCCACCGCAGGACTTAATACGTTGCCTGGCACATAGAAAGCACTTAATAAATACCATAATAATAATAATTATTATTATTTTGGTGGGAATGGGGAACTGCAGCAGCAACTGGGGGCCTCTTGTTAGCCAGGGGACCCAGGGGGCTTCAGTCCATGACCCCCCGCATCCATCCGGAGAAGCGGCGTGGCTTAGTGGCTAGAGCCCGGGCTTGGGAGTCAGAGGACGTGGGTTCTAATCCTGCTCCACCACTTTGCTGTGGAACCTTGGGCAAGCCGCTTAACTTCTCTGTGCCTCAGTTATCTCATCTGTAAAATGAGGATTTTACACGTGGGGCAACCTGATTACCTTGTATCTATCCCAGTGCTCAAAACAGTACTTGGCACATAGTGAAATACCATACCATAATATTATAATAATAATATTATTAATAATAATATAATAATATATTAATAATATAATATAATAATATTACATATATTATATAATGATATATAATTATATATTATATATAATATATCATACGATAATATTATATATAATAATATAATAATATATTAATATTATAATATGTGAAATACCATAATAATAATAATAATTATAATTATAATTATAATTATAATTATAATTATTATTATTATTATCCGGGCATGTGTATGGGAAGTTCAAATGTCATTAGGGGAGGAAGTGTTATCTGGCCAGGGAATGTGTCTATCAGTCAATTAATCAAATTTATTGAGTGCTTACTGCGTGCAGAGCACTGTAGTAACCGCTTAGGAAGGTACAATAAAACAGTTACACAGACACATTCCCTGCCCACACCTCTGTTGTACTATACTCTCCCAAGCGCTTAGTACAGTGCTTTGCACACAGTAAGCACTCAATAAACACGATTGATTGATGTTAAATACCACTGATTGATCGGGTCAGCACCATTCTGAACTTTTTGCTTGGCGACAGCAGCGAGAATTAGGCAGAGAGCGTGTCTATCAACTCTGTTATATTGTACTCTCCCAAGAGCTTAGTACATCATCATCATCATCATCAATCGTATTTATTGAGCGCTTACTATGTGCAGAGCACTGTACTTAGCGCTTGGGAAGTACAAATTGGCAACATATAGAGACAGTCCCTACCCAACAGTGGGCTCACAGTCTAAAAGGGGGAGACAGAGAACAAAACCAAACATACTAACAAAATAAAATAGAATAGATATGTACAAGGAAAATAAATAAATAAATAAATAAATAGAGTAATAAATATGTACAAACATATATACATATATACAGGTGCTGTGGGGAAGGGAAGGAGGTAAGATGGGGGATGGAGAGGGAGCGCTCAGCAAGTATGATTGATCGATAACAAATACTAGTGATTGAGTGATGGATTGATTGGGGCTGCATAATTTGGAGTTGTTGCTTGGCGACTGCTGTGAGAATTAGGCAGGGAACACGTCTACCTACCCTGCTGTATTGTACCCTCTCAAGAGCTTAGTACAGTGTGAGTGCTCAGTCAGTGCCACTGATTGATTGAAAGACTGGTCTTCTGAGCAGAGAGCACTAGGAGGCTGGAGACCTGGGTTCTATTTCCAGCTTCAGCCCCAACTGAGTCAGGACAAATGACTTATCCGGTAAGTGACGTTGTCTCTCTGCATGAGAACCAGTAGGATCAACCGTATTTTTTAAAAAAGCTACCGTGTGCCGAGCTGTATGCTGGACCACCAGGGAGCATATACAAGAAGTAAAAGAGGAAAATTCTCACTCTCAAGGAGCTTACCATCTAATGGAAAAGGAAGACATAAATTGACCCGTACACACAATAAAAAGAACAACAACTGCGGTATTTAAGCACTTATTAGGTGCCTAACTGCGGTATTTTATAATGATGGCATTTATTAAGCACTTACTATGTGCAAAGCACCATTCTAAGCGCTGGGGGGATACAAGGTGATCAGGTTGTCCCACGTGGGGCTCACAGTCTTCATCCCCATTTTCCAGATGAGGGAACTGAGGCCCAGAGAAGTGAAGTGACTTGCCCAAAGTCACACAGCTGACAAGTGGCGGAGCCGGGATTTGAACCCATGACCTCTGACTCCAAAGCCCATGCTCTTTTCCACTGAGGTGCCAAGCCCAATGGGACTCACAGTCTAAGTAGGAGAGAGTAGGTTTTAATCCCCACTTTACAAATGAGGAAACTGAGGCACACAGAAGTTAAGCCCAAGGTCAAACAGCAGCAGAAAGCTAGATTTAGAACCCAAGTCCTCTGATTGCCGGGACCGTGCTCTTTCCACTAGGCCACACTTGTTATTACAAGACAATCGATTCGAATGTTAAAAAACTTTTAAGAGAATAAAAAAGTCAGCAACAAATTAACAAATCTGACCTGAAGAGACTGATGGAATGACCTGACTAGGAAGGTCTGGGAAAAATCAGAGGGGAAACAGCATCGCCACCACTCTCCACCTCCTGGATACCCAGGCCAGAGCTCAGTTCATCCTGAATTCCAAGGCCAAGACTTGCTCAGGACAGAAATTAATCACCAGGCAGTCCCCACCATTCATTCACTCATTCATTCTTTCATTCACTCAGTCGTATTTATTAAGCTCTTACTGCGTGCAGAGCACTGTACTAAGTGCGTGGGAGAGGACATTGCAACAATAAACAGACACATGCTTTGCACATAGTAAGCGCTTAATAAATGCCATCATTATTATTCCCTGCCCATTATGAGCTCACAGTCTAGAGCCGGGGAGACAAAACTTCATTCATTCATTCAACTGTATTTATTGAGCCCTTACTGTGTGCAGAGCACTGTACTAAGCACTTATACAAATAAATAAAATGACAGATATATAAGTGTTGTGGGGCTGGGTGGGGGGCGAAGCAAAGAAAGCAAGTCAGGGAGATGCTGAAGGGAGTGAGAGCTGAGGAAAAGTGGGGCTTAGCGAAGGCCTCTTGGAGGAGATGTGGCTTCAATAAGGTTTTGAAGCGGGGAAGAATCATTGTCTGGTGGATTTGAGGAGGGAGGGCGTTCCAGGCTTCAAGGCTGTCCATCCCCTCGCCCCCTCCTACCTCACCTCCTTTCTCTCCTTCTCCAGCCCAGCCCGCTCCATCTGCTCCTCAAACCTCCTCACCGTGCCTCGTTCTCACCTGTCCCGCCGTCGACCCCCGGCCCATGTCCTCCCCCTGGCCCGGAATGCCCTCCCTCCACACATCTGCCAAACTAGCTCTCTTCCTCCCTTCAAAGCCCTACTGAAAGCCCACCTCCTCCAAGAGGCCTTCCCACACTGAGCCCCCTTTTTCCGCCCTACCTCCTTCCCCCCCCACCCACAGCACCTTCATATATGTTTGTACAGATTTATTACTCTATTTTACTTGTACATCCTCGTGTCTCTCCCCACTTCAATCCATACTTCATGCTGCTGCCCGGATTGTCTTTGTCCAGAAAGGCTCTGGGCATGTTACTCCCCTCCTCAAAAATCTCCAGTGGCTACCAATCAATCTGCGCATCAGGCAGAAACTCCTCACCCTGGGCTTCCAGGCTGTCCATCCCCTCGCCCCCTCCTACCTCACCTCCCTTCTTTCCTTCTCCAGCCCAGCCCGCACCCTCCGCTCCTCCGCCGCTAATCTCCTCACTGTACCTCGCTCTCGCCTGTCCCGCCATCGACCCCCGGCCCACGTCCTCCCCCGGGCCTGGAATGGCCTCCCTCTGCCCATCCGCCAAGCTAGCTCTCTTCCTCCCTTCAAGGCCCTGCTGAGAGCTCACCTCCTCCAGGAGGCCTTTCCAGACTGAGCCCCTTCCTTCCTCTCCCTCTCGTCCCCCTCTCCTTCCCCCCATTTTAACTCCTTCCCTCCCCCACAACACCTGCATATATGTATATATGCTTGTACATATTTATTACTCTATTTATTTATTTATTTATCTTACTTGTACATATCTATTCTATTTATTTTATTTTGTTAGTATGTCTGGTTTTGTTCTCTGTCTCCCCCTTCTAGACTGTGAGCCTGCTGTTGGGTAGGGACTGTCTCTATGTGTTGCTGACTTGTACTTCCCAAGCACTTAGTACAGTGCTCTGCACACAGTAAGTGCTCAATAAATACGATTGATTGATTGATTGTACATATTTACTATTCTATTTATTTTGTTAATGATGTGCATTTAGCTTTAATTCTATTTGTTCTGATGACTTGACACCCGTCCACATGTTTTGTTTTGTGGTCTGTCTCCCCCTTCTAGACTGGGAGCCCGTTGTTGGGTAGGGACCGTCTCTCTATGTGGCCGACTTGTACTTCCCAAGCGCTTAGTACGGTGCTCTGCACACAGTAAGCGCTCAATAAATACGATTGAATGAATGAATGAATGAATGAATGAAAGTAGGCCAGGCGTCGGTGGAGGCCCAGTGAGAAGGCGCCACTCTCCTCTCTCTGATAATTAAGGACTGGGGCTTGTACGACAAATGGTAACGGTATTTCTTTCTCATAGCATTTACAACTGAGGTTTCCTCCACTGGGAGCCCCTAAGAGAAACGCCACCCACAACTGGCATCCGTTGGGTAGGGACTGTCTCTATATGTTGCCAATTTGTACTTCCCAAGCGCTTAGTACAGTGCTCTGCACACAGTAAGCGCTCAATAAATACGACTGATGATGATCCTCTAGGCACTTGGATCTGCGACCTTTGAACATTTGATATCCGCCCAACTCCCAACCCCACGGCGCTGACGTCAATATCTTTAAATGATTTATTATTAATTATTTATTCATAATTAACGTCTGCCTCCCCCTCTACATTATAAGCGCATTATGGGCAGGGTGTCTGCTAATTCTCTGCTAATTCTGCTGTAGTTTACTCTCCCAAGCGTTTCGAACACATAGAAAGCGCTCAATAAATGTTATTGCTTGATTGAGAGACACTCCTTTCTCCCTTTCCTCTGATCGTGAGAAGCAGTGTGGCTTACTGGAAAGAGCACGGGCTTGGGAGTCAGAGGTTGTGGGTTCGAATCCCCGCTCCACCGCTTGTCAGCTTTGGGACTTTGGGCAAGTTACTTCACTCCTCTATGCCTCAGTTACTTCATCTGTAATATGGGGATTAAGACTGTGAGCCCCACGTGGGACAACCTGATCACCTCGTATCTACCCCAGCACTTAGAACAATGCTTGGCACATAGTAAGCGCTTAACAAACACTATTATTATTATTATTATTATTATTATTATTATTATCATAGGAAATGTAGCCAAAACCCCAAGGACTCAACATGCTGTTCAACCTGAGAGTGGACGTTCCCTGCAAGAGGCAAATATAATTCTTGCACTAAAGCCTCTCAGGCATTTTTAGTTGATCATCATCATCATCAATCATATTTATTGAGCGCTTACTATGTGCAGAACACTGTACTAAGCGCTTGGGAAGTACAAATTGGCAACATATAGAGACAGTCCCTACCCAACAGTGGGCTCACAGTCTAATGCAGAATCGAATAATGTTTCGGTAAACCATCCTTGGTTTGAATACTTTACATCGAGCCTGTAAGCTCTTTATGGGCAAGGTGCGTTTCTACCAACTCAGTTGTTTTTCGCTCTCCCAAGCGCTTAGTACAGCACTCTGCATGCAGTAAGCACTCAGTAAATGCTATGGACGGATTAACCACATCCCTAATCCCATCTCTTAGCAATGGCTCCATATTTCACCAAGGTAAATCTACCTCCTATGACTGTCCCTTCTAGACTGTGAGCCCGCTGTTGGGTAGGGACTGTCTCTATGTGTTGCCGACTTGTACTTCCCAAGCACTTAGTACAGTGCTCTGCACACAGTAAGCGCTCAATAAATATGATTGATTGATTGACTGATTGACCACCATAAAAAAAAATATGGAGCGATAGTATAGCTGCTTGAATTCCAAACGAGCCCTGGGGCAGATACAAGATAATCAGGCCCAAATGAGGCTTAGAATTTAATAATAATAATGGCATTTGTTAAGCGCTTACTATGTGCAAAGCACTGTTCTAAGTAGGAGGGAGCAGAGGTATTGAACTCCCAGTGCTTAGAATAGTGTTCCAATGCTTAGAACAGTGCTTTGCACATAGTAAGCGCTTAACAAATGCCATTATTATTATTATTATTATTATTATGTTGCATACAAGGGACTTGAGGCATAGAAAAGTTAAGTGACTTGCCCAAGGTCACACAGTAGACATGCGGCAGAGCCAGAATTAGAACCCAGCTCCTCTGATTCCCAGGCCCAGGTTCTACCCTCTATGCCATGCTGCTTCTCTATGTGATCTGATTACAGAAAATGCATTTTTGAAGAGTGTGTACGAAGTGAATAGGGTGGTTCAAACCAAGGAATAGTGGAGTGAATAAGGGTGAGCAAAAAGGCTCTGGGGTGGGGAGAGGGTACGTGATGGATATTTGGCAAGAGAAGAGATTGACCTTTCGGGAAAATCAGATAAAGCCACGGGGGTTGTGAATTCCTTACAAGGGGAAATCATTCTGCGACCCAGCTTGTGAACTTGTTTGGAACGATAGCTGAGAAAAGTGCTTGAAAATCACTTTTTAAATATGAGACTCCATTTATTGACTCATTTAAGTTAAGCTGCAGGAGAAAGGACATCCAAGCCTTTTTTGGCTCTGCCATTAAGAGATAAAAAAAAGTGAAATAAAACTGCTTTTCATCACCTACTTACATTCCCCTTGGTGTGCCAGCAAGAATTAACCAGTAAGGATCGTGTGGGAGAAATCTTAAACTAATCTTCTCATTAGCAATACGATCTCGCAGCGTTCCAAGAACAACAAATTTAGCACCTTCAGAGAACCCAAAGGCCCCTCCGAGAGGTGTTGCAGATTCATTGGATGGTAAACTCGAGGAGCAACGTGGCCTGGTGGAAAGAACGTGGGCCTGGGAGAAGGATCTGGGTTCTAATCCCGGCTCTGCCCCGGTCCGTGCTGTGTGACCTTGGGCAAGCCACTTCACTCCTCTGGGCCTCAGTTATCTCATCTGTAAAATGGAGATTGAGACGGTGAGCCCCACGTGGGACAGGGACTGTGTCCAACCAGATCTGAGAGGCAGCGTGGCTCAGTGGAAAGAGCACGGGCTTGGGAGTCAGAGGCCATGGGTTCGAATCCTAGCTCTGCCACTTGTCAGCTGTGTGACCTTGGGCGAGCCATTTAACTTCTCTGTGCCTCAGTTACCTCATCTGCAAAATGGGGATTAAGACGGTGAGCCCCACGTGGGACAACCTGATCACCCTGTATTCCCCCCAGCACTTAGAACAGTGCTTCACACATAGTAAGCGCTTAGTAAATACCATTATTATTATTATTATTATTATCTGCTTGTATCCACTCCAGCGATTAGTACAGTGTCTGGCACATAGTTAAGCGCTTAACAAATACCATCATTATTATTATCTGCAAAATGGGGATTCAATAGCTGTTCTCCCTCCTTCTTAAACTGAACCCCTTGTGGGGCCTGATTATCTTGTATCTTCTCCAGCGCTCAGTACGATGCTTGGCACATAGTAAGTGCCTAACAAATATCAAGGGCTTAACAAATACCATCATTATTATTATCTGCAAAATGGGGATTCAGTAGCTGTTCTCCCTCCTGCTTAAACTGAACCCCTTGTGGGGCCTGATTATCTTGTATCTACTCCAGCGCTCAGTACAATGCTTGGCACATAGTAAGCGCCTAACAAATATCAAGCGCTTAACAAATATCATCATTATTATTATCTGCAAAATGGGGATTCAATAGCTGTTCTCCCTCCTGCTTAAACTGAACCCCTTGTGGGGCCTGATTATCTTGTATCTTCTCCAGCGCTCAGTACAATGTTTGGCACATAGTAAGTGCCTAACAAATATCAAGCGCTTAACAAATACCATCATTATTATTATTTGCAAAATGGGGATTCAATAGCTGTTCTCCCTCCTGCTTAAACTGAACCCCTTGTGGGGCCTGATTATCTTGTATCTACTCCAGCGCTCAGTACAATGCTTGGCACATAGTAAGTGCCTAACAAATATCAAGCGCTTAACAAATACCATCATTATTATTATCTGCAAAATGGGGATTCAATAGCTGTTCTCCCTCCTGCTTAAACTGAACCCCTTGTGGGGCCTGATTATCTTGTATATACTCCAGCGCTCAGTTCAATGCTTGGCACATAGTAAGTGCCTAACAAATATCACGGGTATCATTATGACTTTAATAAACATTAAGCAATAGTTTAGTGACATTGCTCATTACAGAATATAGCAAGTTACAATGCTTGGCACATAGTAACTGCCTAACAAATATCACGGGTATCATTATGACTTTAATAAACAATAAGCAATAGTTCAGCGACATTGTTCATTACAGAATATAGCAAGTTACAATGCTTGGCACATAGTAAGTGCCTAACAAATATCACGGGTATCATTTTGACTTTAATAAACAATAAGCAATAGTTTAGTGACATTGCTCATTACAGAATATAGCAAGTTACAATGCTTGGCACATAGTAAGTGCCTAACAAATATCACGGGTATCATTATGACTTTAATAAACATTAAGCAATAGTTTAGCGACATTGCTCATTACAGAATATAGCAAGTAAATTAATTTTATACTAGTTTTCCAGAGGTTCTGGAATGCCTCCTAATTTACACCATATAAATCTTCGATACTGTCATCCATGGTACGAACACATTTTCGAGGACATAACTGTTGGGTAGGGACCGTCTCTATGTGTTGCCAACTTGTACTTCCCAAGCGCTTAGTACAGTGCTCTGCACACAGTAAGCACTCAATAAATACAATTGATTGATTGATTGAATGGGTGCACGGAAATGGGGTAATAGCTAGAAGGTGCAGTGGGATCCAAAGGATTTTTGCTTCTTGAAAGATTTTCTGTTTCATTCATTCATTCAATCGTATTTATTGAGCACTTACTATGTGCAGAGCACTGTACTAAATGCTTGGGACGTACAAGTCGGCAACGTAGAGAGACGGTCCCTACACAACAACAGGCTCACAGGCTAGAAGGGGGAGACAGACAACAAAACATGTAGACAGGAGTCAAAATCATCAGAACAAATAGAATTATAGCTATAATAATCCAATCCAATCCTCATCCCTCATCCTTCATTTCCTCAATCCAATCCCTACAACAGACATGTCTCTGCCTCTAATAAAAAGGATTATGATCCTATAAGTTTACAGAACACCTTACCAACATGGCCTACTGCAAAATGGGTGACCTTGGCTAAATCACTTAATCTCCCTGGGCCTCAGTCTTGGGCTCAGTCTCCTCATCTGTAAAATGGGGATATGATAGATTGTGAACCCATGTAGCAAAAGACATGTCTGATCCCATGAACTCATATCTGCCCCAGCGCTAAGCACATAAAGGCTTAATAAATATCGTATTCATTTTTATCGTGGGACGCTTAAGATATCTGAGTCATGGGAGGGAGGAGAAAGTCATGGGACGCTAGGAGAGCTGCAACTGCAAAAGAGAAGACAATTCATGCAGAAAATCATCCAAGGATATTAATGCGTTATTTCACACCAGGCTGCAATTGAAAAGCATTTAAACCATCTTGAAAACTAATTTCCAATTTCATTTGGTCTACAAGCATTCTACTTAACCTGTCAAACTCACATTGGTCTCACATTGCTCACTGTTTCCAAGGCAAGATCCTTTCATACCAGGCTTGAAGTTTTCACAATAGGAACTTTCCTTTCAATTCGCAGTTTGTTTTCTATTTCTTCCCAATTCCGGTCCTTGTCCTTAAACAAAATTCTATAAACCAAGAAGCGGAAGCGTTTTATTCTTCATATTTAAAGAGATCTTACTGCTAAATAAAAAAATATTATCAAGATGAAACACGACCAAACACTTCTCAGGGCTTCCCCCTCTCCTTCCTCAGCAGCCCCACCTTGTTGAATACACACCATGTTGGAGTCCATGTCCCAGTCTCAGTCTTAGTTCCCATTTTCCAGACGAGGTAACTGAGGCACCGAGAAGTGAAGTGACTTCCCCAAGGTCACAAAGCCCGCAAGTGGCGGAGTAGGGATTCGAACCCCGGTCCTTCGGACTTCCAGGCTCTTAGTCTAGCCACTGAGCCACGCTGCCCACACGGATGGGCTGAAAGCAGAGAAGGGGAGTCGCATCAGCATGGATTCCCCCTGCCTATGGTGGGAGAGAGGAGTGGAAGGGGGTGAGGGCAGGCGGGAGGATCGCCGGGACCGTGGCTCTACAAGATGGGCGCTCAATGCAGTGCTGAGGCTATTATCCTCTGCTGCCATAACTCAAAAAAAGATGGTATTTTGTTAAGTGCCTAAGTGCCAGGCACTGTACTGAACACTGGGGTGGATACAAGCAAATCCAGTTGGACACAGTTCCTGTCCCATGTGGGGCTCACAGTCTCAATCCCCGTTTTACAGATTGAGGTAACTGAGGCACAGAGAAGTGAAATGACTTGCCCAAGATCACACAGCAGACAGGTGGCAGAGCCAGGAATAGAACCTATGACCTTTCGACGCCCGGGCCTGTGTTCTATCCACTACGCCATGCTGCTTCCCGAATGCCAGCTGCCGTGACTCGGGCGGCCCATACTGGGCTAGGAGCCAGAAACAATAGTAATTGTGGTATTTCAATCAATTAATCAATCAGTCGTATTTATTGAGCGCTTACTGTGTGCAGAGCACTGGACTAAGCGCTTGGGAAGTACAAGCTGGCAACATATAGAGACAGTCCCTACCCAACAGTGGGCTCACAGTCTAGAAGGGGGAGACAGAGAACGAAACCAAACATACTAACAAAATAAAATAAATAGAATAGATAGGTACAAGTAAAATAAATAAATACAGTAATAAATATGTACAAACATATAAACATATATACAGGTGCTATGGGGAAGGGAAGGAGGTAAGATGTGGGGGATGGAGAGGGGGACAAAGTGCTTACTATGTGCCAGGCACTGTAATAAGCTCTGGAGTGGATACAAGCAAATCGGGTTGGACACGGTCCCTGTCCCACAGTCACAATCTCAATCCCCATTTTACAGATGAGGGAACTGAGGCACAGAGAAGTGAAGTGACTTGCCCAAGGTCACATAGCAGACAAGTGGCGGAGCCAGAATTAGAACCCAGGCCCATACTCAATCCGTTAGGCCATGCTGCTTCTCTGCCACGCTGCTGCTGCTTGGGGGAGGAGGGATGGTGGGGGTCACAGAGGCAGCACAGGACACCAGAAAACGATGTAGCAGCCAACGATAAATAGTCTTCCCTTCCCACACCTTATTTCATCTCTGTTCTTTTTCTCCGCATAGTGGAAAGAGCACGAACCTGGGAGCCAGAAAGTCATAGGTTCTAATCTCAGCTCCGTCTCTTGTCTACTGAGTGACTTTGGGCAAGTCGCTTTACTTCCCTGTGCCTCAGTTACCTCATTGTAAAATGGGGATTGAGACTATGAGCCCCATGTGGGACTGGGACCGTATGCAACCTGATTTGCTTGTATCCACCCCAGTGCTTAGTACAGCTCGTAGTAAACGCTTGACAAATTCCACAATTATTATACTTTCTCCTTTAGCCTCCCCCCGACCCCCGTCCCCTCCCCTGGGGTCTCCTCTAGCCCCATCCATTTTACTCCTACCCTCATCCTAAGTTGAATTCTAGGCATCTTGAGTCTCTGGGAAACCAAACGCTTTCAGAGTGTAGCAAACACATGTACGGACTGATCCTCATGGGCATTGACTCTAGGAAGTGAGTCAGTGGCATAGAAAGGAGAAGCAGCTATGTTTTATTGCTGCTAGGAATACTACCCAATTCTGTTTAGGCCCCAAACACAGGGGTGTGTGCTAGTTTTCCTGTCTCCGTTAAGCTGTTGGAAAATCAGCAGTGTCTCTATTGTCGGTCAACTGACTGAACAATCAATGGCATTCATTGAGTGCCCACTTTGTGCATTCATTCATCCATTCATTCATTCAATCGTATTTATTGAGCGCTTACTGTGTGCAAAGCACTGTACTAAGTGCTTGGAAAGTACAGTTCAGCAACCAAGAGAGGCAATCCCTGCCCCCAACGGGCTCAGAGTTAGAGAAGCAGCGTGGCTCAGTGGAAAGAGGCCGGGCTTTGGAGTCAGAGGTCATGGGTTCAAATCCCGGCTCCGCCACTTGTCAGCTGTGTGACTTTGGGCCAGTCACTTAACTTCTCCGGGCCTCAGTTCCCTCATCTGTAAAATGAGGATTAAGACTGTGAGCCCCCCGTGGGATGGCCTGATCACCTTGTAACCTCTCCAGCGCTTAGAACATAGTAAGCGCTTAATAAATGCCATTATTATTATTATTATTAGAAGGGGGGAGACAGACATTAAAAGAAGTAAACATGCATCAATACCATCAATATAAATGAATACAATTATAGATCTATTCACATTACCAGGCATTAATATATAAAAAAGGAATTATAGCTTTGTACATCTATATACAAGTGCTGTGGGGTGGGGAGGGGGAGAGCAAAGGTGGTGAGTCGGGGTGATGGGGAGGGAAGGGGGAGCTGAGGAAAAGAGGGGCTTAGTCTGGGAGCACTTGTACTGAGCGCTTGGGAGCGTACAACAGAGTCAGTAGACATGTTCCCTGCCCACAACGAGCTCACAGTCTAAGGTTTGTACCCTGGTCTATTAAAATGGGGGAAGGTGCCACGAAAAGTTGAGTATGGCAAGACGCCGGGTTTGGATTTGAACGGCAAGGGCTCATAATTTGACTTTGTCTGATCTGCCCTCCAGCTTTGGCTGCATCTCTCAAACAGCAGAAGGAGATATTAAAGATGGTTACCCAAGCTGGGTTTTTTTAAAGTTTCACCAGGGAAGGTTAAAAGAAAGAGCTCACATTATAAGTAAGGAGTAGATTGCTTCGGAGATGGCAGCAGCAGCCCAAATACTCTAGTCTGCTAACCGGGGACAAAAAGATAATGAAAAACTGGGCACATAGAGGGAAGCTGAGGAGAGAAGTGATTTGCTGGTGAATGTGATAAGAGAGACCCTATTTAGAGACTATGAAAGTGAAGTCTTAAGAGACACGGCTTTCAAATATTTTACCGTTACAGCTGCTTTTATATCTTTTTGTTTACCACTAGAATACTTCAAATAACAGGGAATTATTCTCTGAGGCCTGCCCTTTTCCAGATGTTCCTGATTTGGCAAAGCTCTGAGATGGAAAAAGTCTTCCAGATTCTCAAAAATAAAAAGGCTTCTGTTTAAATTGCTTGAAAAAATACTGCCCTAAAGATGAACAGCTCACCCACTCATGTAGCTCACATACTCATGTATTTCTTTTTTTCTGAAGCAGGTAACTAGAGCCCAGGGCCCACGGGGAAGCAGCATGGTTTGGTGGACAGAGAAATCAGAAGGTCATAGGTTCTAATCCTGGTTCTGCCACTTGTCTGCTGTGTGAACTTGAGCAAGTGAATTCACTTCTCCGGGCCTGTTACTTCATCTTTAAAATGGGGATTGAGACTGTGAGCCCCTAGTGGGATAGGGATTGTGTCCAACCCAATTTGCTGTATCCACCCCAGTGCTCAGTACAGTGCCTGGCACATAGTAAGTGCTTAACAAATATTATTATTATTATTATCATGAGAAGCCACATGACTTAGTGGAAAGAGCCCCAGCCCGGGTATCAGACCTGGGGTCTTATCCCCTCTCTCCCATTTGCCTGCCTTGTGATGTTGGGCAAATCACTCAGCGTCTCTGGGCCTCAGTTTCCTCATCTGCAAAATGGGAATTCAATACCTGTTCTACCAACTACTTAGATTTTGAGCCCCATATGGGACAGGATCTGTGTCCAGTCTCCTAAATTTCTATCTCCCTCAGCTTTTAGAACAGTGCTTGGCACATAGTAAGTGCTTAACAAAAACCACAATCATTATTACTATTATAATTACCACCCTTTGACCTTGGTCTGGAGGGACCATAAAAAGTTTTTTTTTTAGGGTATTTGTTAAGCACTTACTATATGCCAGGCACTGTACTAAGCTCTGGGGTAGATACAAGGTAATTAGTTTGGACACAGTCCCTGTCTCACACGAGGCTTCCAGTCTTAATCCCCATTTTACAGATGAGGGAACTGAGGCACAGAGAAGTGAAGTGACTTGCCCAAGGTCACACAGCAGACAAGAGACAGAGCTGGGATTAGAACCCAGATCCTTCTGATTCCCAGGCCCATACTCTATGCACTAGGCCACACACTTGTCTGATGTGTGAAGTTGGGCAGGTTATTCATCAAAGTTAAATTAACTCAACAATGTTACCTCCTTAACAAATACCATAAAAATTCATTCATTCATTGAGTTGTGTTTATTGAGCACTTACTGCGTGCAGAACACTGGACTAAGCACTTGGAAAGTACAATTCAGCAATAAAGAGAGACAATCTTCGCCCACAGCGGGTTTATGATCTGTCAATCTGGCACTGAATTATAAAAGAATAACTTTGGAAGAGCTCAAGTCTCTAGGTACTTCTAAGATTGATGGGAATAGAGAAGCAGCATGGCCTAGTGGAAAGAACATAGGCTTGGGAGTCAGTGGACATGGGTTTGAATCCCTCCTCTGCCACTTGTCTGCTGTGTGACCTTGGGCAAGTCACTTAATTTCTCAGGACCTCAGTTACTTCATCTGTAATTTAGGGATGAAGACTGTAAACCTTATGGGGGACAGGGACTGTACAAACTAATTTCTTGCCCAGTGCTTAGTAGCGTGGCTCAGTGGAAAGAGTCCGGGCTTTGGAGTCAGAGGTCATGGGTTCGAATCCCGGCTCCACCAACTGTTAGCTGTGTGACTTTGGGCAAGTCACTTCACTTCTCTGTGCCTCAGTTACCTCATCTGTAAAATGGGGATTAAAACTGTGAGCCCCCCGTGGGACAACCTGATCACCTTGTAACCTCCCCAGCGCTTAGAACACTGCTTTGCACATAGTAAGTACTTAATAAATACCATTATTATTATTATTATAGTACAGTGCCTGGAACATAGTAAACGCTTAACAAATCCACAATTAATGCATTCATGTAGTAGAAATATGAGCCCCATGAGGGATGGGGATTGGGTCCAACCTAATTATCTAGTATCCACCCCAGTGCTTAATACAATGTTTGGAACGCAGTAACCACCCAATTTATCACCCTTATTATTATTATTATTATTTGGGGAGGAAGGGACAAAAAAAAGAGAAAGAGAGTTAAGGAAGGGAGGAGAAAGAAACGCTGATTTACTTTCACTTTCATAAATCCATCACCCCTCGTTTATCTTTTATTCTGGTGCAGTTCAGGAGAAAGGATTGACCGGAGGAGAAGGCGGAGGGATGTCGGGGCTGGGGTGGGGGGACAGATACGAGGACAAGGAGGATGGAAAAAGGTTACAAGGTGAGTGAAGGTAGAGAAAAGAAGGAAATGGCAAGGTGTAATATCATAATATTAGCACTAGTGGTTAGAGAGCCTTGTTAGGACATACTGATACAATAGAAAGCTCACTTTAACAAAAACACCCAGAAAAAAGGAAGTGGATTTGAATGGAATTGGTATGCTGATGCTATTGCAGTGTTTAATGTCCTTGATGACTCATAGTCTGCCTAATAACCAGGTTAATTTTGCCTATATATGTTCACGATCGGCCGTTAGACTAGCCAAGCCCCACGGCCCAGGACATTTTCCATTACTCCCATTATTTTTCTAATTCTCATGAAGTCTCCCAACCCTGCCCACATCCTATACTCCACACCTATCACTAAGACCACTAAGTAAAATGAAAAAAAAATAAAATTTTCTGCCCACTGGATAGGAAGATCTGAGAGAGCCGGGATCATGTCTACTAACTCAATTGAGCTGTATTCTCCGAAGAGCTGAGTTCAGTGTCTTGTACACAGTAAGGGCTCAATAAATACCAATACCATTGCTGGCTATTCGTGATTATCTATAGTAATAGGAGACAGAGATGACCTGGGAAGATGTGGACGATCAAACTCCACTGCTACTGCAGACAACTTCTTTTAGTCAATGATTTCCATCTGGAAAGAGCACGGACGTGGGAATCAGAGGACCCGGATTCTAATGCCAACTCTGACGCTTGCTCATTGTGTGGCATTGGGCCAATCACTTAATTTTTCTGTGCCTCAGTTTCCTCATCTGTAAAATGGGGATTCGATACTTGTACTCACTTCTACTTAGACGGGGAATCTAATGTGGGACAGGGATGTGGACCAGGGACTATGTCTGACCCACAAGTCAGACTATGTATTTATTTATCTACTTATTGATTGAGTGATATCATCATCATCATCAATCGTATTTATTGAGCGCTTACTATGTGCAGAGCACTGTACTAAGCGCTTGGGAAGTACAAATTGGCAACATGCACATACAGTCCCTACCCAACAGTGGGCTCGCAGTCTAAAAGGGGGAGACAGAGAACAAAACCAAACATACTAACAAAATAAAATAAATAGAATAGCTATGTACAAGTAAAATAAATGAATAAATAAATAAATAGAGTAATCCTTGTCTGTCTCCCCCTCTAGACTGTGAGCTTGTTGCAGGCAGGGAATGTGTCTGTTCGTTGTTATATTGTACTCTGCCAAGCACCTAGTAATAATAACCATAATGATGGCATTTGTTAAGTGCTTACTATGTGCAAAGCACTGTTCTTAGCGCTCGGAGAGGGATACGAGGTGATCAGGTTGTCCCCCGTGGGGCTCACAGTCTTAATCCCTATTTTACAGATGAGGTAACTGAGGCCCAGAGAAGTTAAGTGACTTGCCCAAAGTCACACAGCTGACAAGTGGCGGAGCCGGGATCAGAAACTATGACCTCTGGCTCCCAAACCCGTGCTCTTTCCACTGAGCCACACTGCTTCTCTTAAAGTGCATTGCCCACAGTAAGCACTCAATAAATATGATCAACTGAATGAGTGAACGCAGCGTGGTTCAGTGGAAAGAGCCCGGGTTTTGGAGTCAGACGTCATGGGTTCAAATCCCAGCTCTGCCAATTGTCAGCTGTGTGACTTCGAGTCCCATCACTTCTCTGTGCCTCAGTTCCCTCATCTGTAAAATGGGGATTAAGACTGTGAGCCCACTGTGGGACAACCTGATCACCTTGTAACCTCCCCAGCGCTTAGAACAGTGCTTTGCACTTAGTAAGTGCTTAGTAAATGCCATTATTATTATTATTATTATTAGTTTGCAGCTATCCCAGAATAGAACAATTTTTGACTCATAGATAGTGCATAGCAAATACCATCACTATTATTATGATTATTTCTTCTCCCACGCTGCTGTTGAGAAGCTGAAATGACCACTCTGACTTCACCATCTTTTATTCCTCTTGTCCATTTCCTTCCTTTGGTGGAGAAACCAGTGAGCAGAAAGAGGTAGGCTAGCCAGAGCGAGAAACGAAGGACTGGATAATCCACAAACAGGAAAACCAGTTGCTGAGTAGGTGAGAATTGGTTGATCTCTCAGTTTTCTCATCTGTAAAATGGGGATTGAGACGGAGAGCCCCGTGTGGGACACGGACTGGGTCCAACCTAATTAGTTTGCATCTCTTCCAGCGCTTAGCACAGTGCCTGGGACATAGTAAGTGCTCAACAAAAACCATAAAAAATTTGCATGAAAATCTGCATGGTTATACCGTATTCCACTTCCGTAGTGACTGAGCGATTGATGTTGCTCTGGTCTGAGGCCTCCTTCACGCACAGTTGATCCCACAGAGGGGAGTCCAAGAAAATACCATAATCATTGTTATTATTATTATTAAAACCAGAAATTGTACAGGAAAAGCCTTTCTCATCCATACGGAGGTCAGTGTTTCTACAGTTCTGAAGTCATTTTTTTCATTTTGGAGGGTCCAGGTGGCCTAGAAACTTGGAAGTTTGTTTTTTTTTTAAAGCTCAGTGCCTTGACTTTGAGGAATCATCTCATTCCTTTTTCTCTGGGAGTTGGCTAATTCACTTTGACAGTTAGCAAGAGCTTTTGCCTATTTTTCATAGAGCTCCTCTAGTCAGCAGCTCTTTGAATTCAACTTTGTTTTGGATTAGCTGCAGCTGTGAACCAACTGGAATCTTGTTTATATTTTTCAAGTAGAAAACTGAAACTGAAAAGACTAGGAAGTCTCACCATCAGATCCAGTTCTCTATTCTGGTACATAGTTCCTTGAGAGCCACAGAATATTGGATGGAGAGAAAGTCTGAGTAGATACAAAGGAATGGTACTTGTTAAGTGTTTACTATGTGCCAAGCACTGTCCTAAGCGCTGGGGTAGATAGAAGGTAATCAGGTTGGACATAGTCCCTGTCCCCCATGGGGCTGACACTCTTACTCCCCATTTTCCAGATGAAGTAACTGAGGCCCAGAGGTGTGAAGTGACTTGCCTAAGGTCATGCAGGAGACATGTGGCGGGGCCGGGATTAGAACCCAGACCCGTCTTTATCCACTAAACAAGAGGAAAGAGTTGGAATTCTTAGCTCAGATGTGGCACAGCCTTAGAAAACAACTTCATTTTGGTTGTAATTTTTTTTTTTAAGTACACCTTTATTAACCCCTGGGAATGAGGTGTGGCTGATTATTTATATTCAGGATTAAAGTGGCCTTGGTGAAATCTGTCAGCAGCAGTATCTCTGTTCTGTAGGTCAAATCCTTCCCCACCCATCACCACCTTTCCTTCCCTTCATTTCTCACCTGCTCACTGAAAACTGCAAAGCAATGTGGCCTACTGGAAAGAACCCAGCTGAAATCAGGTGGGTTCTAATCCTGGCTCTGTCGCTGCCTCTCGTGTGACCTTGGGTAAGTCACTTAATTTATCTGTGCCACAGTTTCCTCAACTATAAATCAGGATTAAATACCTGTTCTCCCGCATATTTTGACTGCGAGCCCCAGGTGAGATAGGGACTGTTTCCGACCTGATTAAGTTGTAACTACTCCAGCTCTAAGAACAGTGGTCGACAAATACAACAACAATAATGATAATGATGATAATAAGAAGAATTTATCGACAACTGTGTTAATGAAGAAGAAATACGATTGCTCCCAAACCATGATTTTGACCAATGGTTCTTTCTTCTCACACATAGTATTCATTTTCAATTAAAAGGAAGCATTTATAGTATCTCAGGAGTAGTTTTGAATTCTCATTTTTGGAATGAGGATTTGATGAGGAATTTGGACTACTGGCTATGTTGAACATTCAACCTACATTCATTCATTCAATCGTATTTATCGAGCACGTATTGTGTGCAAAGCACTGTACTAAGAACTATGGGAGAGTACAATTTAACAATAAACAGACACATTCCTTGCCCACAATGAGCTTCCCTACGTAGAACAAGAGTTACTGTTCAACAGTCTCTTTTTTTTTATGTGCCAGGCACTGTACTCTGGGGCAAATAATGGCTAATCAGATTGGACACTGTCCCTGACCTACATGGGGCTCCCAATCTTAATCCCCATTTTACAGATGAGGTAACTGAGGTACAGAGAAATTAAGTGACTTCCTTGAGTTACTGCAGACAGGTAGCAGAGTCAGGATTAGAACCCAGGTCCTCTAAATCCTAGGTCCGTGCTCTTCCTAGTAGGACACAATGCTTCTCTAAGAATATTGACAGCTAGAAATCTCTTTGTCTGAATAAATACCAGAATAAACCCAGGGCAGCATGGCCTAGTGGATAGACTACGGGCCTCGGAGTCAGAAGGACCTGGGTTCTAATCCCGGCTCTGCCATTTGTCTGTTGTGTGACTTTGAGCAAGTCACTTCACTAATCTGTGCCCCAGTTATCTCATCTATAAAATGGGGATTATAATAACAATAATAATAATAATTACGGTATTTGTTAAGTGCTTACTAGGTGCCAAGCACTGTTCTGAGCATTGGGGTAGATACAAAGTAATCAGGTTGTCCCATGTGGGGCTCACAGTCTTCACCCCCACTTTACGGATGAGGTAACTGAGGCACAGAGAAGTTAAGTGGCTTGCCCAAGGTCACACAGTAGACAAGTGGCAGAGCTGGGATTAGAATACATGTCCTATTATGGGGCTTATAACTATAAGCCCATCTCTATATGTTTCCGACTTGTCCTTCCCAAGTGTTTAGTACAGTGCCCTGCACACGGTAAGCGCTCAATAAATACGACTGAATGAATGAATAAGCCCCATGCGGGACAGGACTGAGTCCAATCTGATTAGCTTGTGCCTGGCACATAATTAGTGCTAAAACAAATACCAATAAATAAATAAGTGAATGGCTTTCCTTGTTATCCACAGAAAGCCTCCAGTTTTCCTAAATAGTTTCTTATCATCAATTCAGCCATTTCTCTGTCTTTTACAAATTTCTCAAAGCAGTCTCAGTTCCTCACTGAGGCAAGCCAGACACCTAGGGCTGAAATACGTTGGAAATCTTCCACGGAATTGTTAAACAGACTTGCTAATTGCCTGTTTGTTCCTCTCTCCATTGGAATTGGCGGTTGGCCTGACGAACGGACGTCCAGGAAAACATCTTTCCGAACAATGAATCGGGAAGCCCTCTCATCACGTTACATCTGTGCTAGCGGTCTTCTGTTGGCCCTGAAGAGCGAGCCCAGTTCTGGACAACAGGAGGATTTGGCATCTAGTTCTGGTTCTAAGTACAACTGGCTACCGACGGCATAGACAGCACATACCTTTGGTCACGTACTGCTCTCCAGCCTATGTGCTTAATAATAATAATAATAGCTGTGGTATTTGTTAGGCACTTACTATGTGCCAGACACTGTAGTAAGTACTGGGGTGGATTCAAGTAAATCAGCTTGGACACACTCCCTGTCCCACAAGAGGCCCATGGTCTTAATCCTCACTTTCCAGATGAGGTAACTGAGGCATAGAGGAAGTGAAGTAATAATAATAATCATCATTATGACATTTGTTAAGTGTTTACTGTGTGCCAAGCACTATACTAAGCGCTGGGGTGGATGCAAGTAAGTTAGGTTGGACCCAGACCCTGTCCCACATGAGGCTCACAGTCTTCCATTCATTCATTCAATCATATTTATTGAGCACTTACTGTGTGCAGAGCACTGTACTAAGCGCTGGGGTGGATGCAAGTAAGTTAGGTTGGACCCAGACCCTGTCCCACATGAGGCTCACAGTCTTCCATTCATTCATTCAATCATATTTATTGAGCACTTACTGTGTGCAGAGCACTGTACTAAGTGCTTGGGAAGTACAAATCGGTAACATATAGAGACGGTCCCTACCCGACAGTGGGCTCACAGTCTAGATGGGGGAGACAGACAACAAAACAAAACAAGTAAACAGGTGTCAATACCATCAGAATAAGTGGATTTATAGCTGTATACACATCATTAATAATATAGAGTAATAAGTATGTACAAATATACACAAGTGCTGTGGGGAGGGGAAGGAGGTAGGGCAGGGTGGGGGTGATGGGGAGAGGAGGAGAGGAAAACAGGGGGCTCAGTCTGGGAAGGTCTCCTGGAGGAGGTGAGCTCTCCAGAGGGCTTTGAAGAGAGGAAGAGAGCTAGTTTGGCAGATGTGTGGAGGGAGGGCATTCCGGGCCAGGGGAAGGATGTGAGTCAGGGGTTGACAGTGGGACAGATGAGAACGGGGCCCAGTGAGGAGGTTAGCGGTGACAGAGGAGCGGAGGGTGCGGGCTGGGCTGGAGAAGGACAGAAGGGAGGTAAGATAGGTGGGGGAGAGGTGATGGACAACCTTGAAGCTGAGAGTGATGAGTTTTTGCTCGATTTGAAGGATGATAGGCAACCACTGGAGATTTTGGAGGAGGGGAGTGACATGCCCAGAGCATTTCTGTACAGAGATAATCCGAGCAGCAGAGTGAAGTATAGACTGAAGTGGGGAGAGGCAAGACGAGGGGAGATCAATCCCCATTTTCCAGATGATGTAATCGAAGCATAGAGGAAGCAAAGTGACTCGCCCAGAGCCACATGGCAAACAAGTGGTGGAGCTGGGATTAGAACTCAGGTCCTCAACTCCCAGGCCTGCATTCTACCCACTAGGCCACACACTGCTTAATGGAGAGCTTATTTACACTCCATTCCCGTGGCCACATGGCTGTCCGGGACGAGACAGTGAATCAGGACTGGAATCAATTCCTCTGCATCAGTTCTCCAGCATGAAGTTTCATGAAGTAAGCACCCCTATAGACTGTAAGCTTGTTGTGGGCACAGAATATGTCTGCTTACTGTTACACTGTACTCTCCCAAGTGCTTAGTACAGTGCTCTGAACTGCACTGCACTAGTTTATTTTGTTAATATGTTTTGTTTCGTTATCTGTCTCCCCCTTCTAGACTGTGAGCCCGCTGTTGGGTAGGGACCGTCTCTATATGTTGCCAACTTGTACTACCCAAGTGCTTAGTACAGTGCTTTGCACACAGTAAGCGCTCAATAAATACGACTGAATCTATGAATGAATGCACAGAGTAAGCGCTCAATAAATATAATTGAATAAATGAATGACTGGTGTACTGACTGTTGCTGAATTGTACTTTCCAAGTGCTTAGTACAGTGCTCAGCACACAGTAAGCGCTCAGTAAATACAATTGAATGAATGTCCCATTCTTGTGGCCAATAAATACCTTGAGATATGTATAGACTGGGTATGATCTCTGTTTTCTTCAGGCTTATTGTTACTCTTTAGTGTTGTGCTGACTCTGTGAAAGGATTCATAATAATTTCCATTTGTCCTTGTGTATTTGCAGCCAGAGAGAGTTGTAATTATTCAGCAGTTCCAGAATGACTCTCCAAAACTTGATTGGAAGTAAATCTCTGCTCACAGTAAATGCTCAATAAATACCACTGACGAACTGATTAGTGGATAGATTGATTTTTTTTTTAAATTGCACGAAGAGCTTGAGAACTAAAGCAATACTGCAGAGCATGGGCTATGAATTTCCAGTTGATGGGGCACAGCAAGGTTTGGGGCCCGAAGCCTGTGGAGAAAACTTGAGTGTCCCTGAATGAGGTAAGGAGAATGTGCGTGGGAAATGGAAAATGTGCATAAGTTCTAGATGCAAGACAGGCTGGTGAAATTCATCTGTAGCTCAAACTATTACATAGCCATGCTTGGATAAAGTGCTAGCTTCTATGCCCCGAGAGGTTTGAAGAGTTAAAAAACAGGCAAAAATAAAATGATTTTCAAATAAAGAGATTTCTGTGATTAACAGGAAATACATGGAGTTATTGGGGAATGTAGTGGGATCTAGTTTAAGATGATATATATTAGACCACTACTATTCATTCATTCAATCATAGTTATTGAGTGCTTACTATGTGTAAAGCACTGTACTAAGCACTTGAGGGAGTACAATATAAGAATAAACCAACACAGTCCCTGCCCACAATGAGCTTACAAGCCTATGTTAAGTACATAAAGAACTCGTGTAGCAATCATTTAATCATTTACTGAGCACTTACTGTTTGCAGAGCTGTATACTAAGCACTTGGGACAGTACAATCCAACAGAGTTGGTAGATATATTCCCTGCCCCAAAAGGAGCTTAAATCTAGAGGAGTGTATAGATGGACACTCAATTATTTAATTTTGACTATGCTAGTTGTAAATCTTTTTATGTTTCCCCCCAGGTGGGGTGCAAGACCTCTGCAAGATTGCCCCTTCTTTAATCTGTTTTTCCTAAACGACTAGTATAGTGCTTTGACAGCAGGACACGGCAAGTCAGTTGGATTGAGAAGAGTAAAGCAAGTGGGCTGGTTGTAGTGTGAGAGGAGTAAGGATAAGTAATGGGGAGAGAGCTGAGTGTTTTAAAGTTGATGGTCAGGAGTCTTTCATATTTGTTAAGCACTTACTATGTGCCAAGAATTATTCTGGGCCGCTTACTATAACAATACTTTTGGTATTTGTTAAGCATTTACTATGTGCCAAGCACTGTTTTAAATGCTGGGACACATACAAGATAATTGGGTTGGACACAGTCCCTGTCCCACCCAGACTCATGGTCATAATCCCAATTTTATAGATGAGGTAACTGAGGCAAAGAGAAGTAAAGTGACTTGCTCAAGGTCACGCAGCAGACGAGCGGAGGAGACAGGATTAGAACCCATGTCCCCGACTCCTAAACCTGTGCTGTTGCCATAGGCCTGCTGCTTTTCTTTACTAAATTCCAGATTCTGTGCTGAACACTGGGATAGATACAAGCTAGTCAGGTCGGATCCAGTCCATGTCCCACATGAGAAGCAGCATGGCACAGCAGAAAGAGCACGGGCCTCAGAGTCAAAAGGACCTGAGTTCTAATTCCAGCTCCACCACATGTCTGCTGTGCGACCTTGGACAAGTCACTTAACTTCTCTGTACCTCAGTGCCCCAACTGTAAAATGGGGGTTAAGATTGTGAGCCCTATGTGGGACAGGGACTGTGTCTAACCTGAATAACTTGGGTCTACCCCAGTGCTTGGCACATAGTAAGGGCCTACTAAGTACCATAATTATTAATCGTTATTATTATTACATGAGTGAGAATATTGGTGTCAGTGCCTGATACAAAATATATCAGTATCTAGTAAGCGAAAAGACGAAAGTGCAAATGTTTAGGTGGGGGAATTAAAATTAAGGAATGCCTTTTGAGGTATGTGAGATTTTTTTGAGGGGGAATTGAAAGAGGGGAGGGATATTGTCTGGCAAAATTGAGGAAGTAGGATATTCCAGGAAGGGAGAAAGGAATGAGTATTTGATTGGAGTAGCAGGAGTGTCAAGAAATAACCAAAAGGTTTGCTAGGGAGGAGGCTAAAACCCAAGACGAGGAGTGCCGAGCAAGTAGCCAACACGTTGGTTCCAGTGGGAGGTGGAAATCGATGAGTTGAAAGCCAACGGGAATGGCCAAGATTTGGTGCCAGGTAGCCTGATTAGATTGTCTGGGAAAAATCCAATTCTGGAACGTCTGTAAATCACTCTGAAATTTTTGGATCAGTTTAAAAAAAAAGTCCCAAAATGTCCTAGCTATGCTGGGACGCATTCATTCATTCAATCGTATTTACTAAATGCTTGAGAAAGTATAACACAACAATAAACAGTGACAATCCTCCCCATGACAAGCTCACAGTCTAGAGGGATGGGTACACATGGTTAAATTTGTCTGTGGAGCTGTTTTCAGAGAATGAAGACTCTCACTGCTCCTTTCTGATCTCTTTCCCCTCCCTTTTGATGATAGGTGTTAGGCCTTCCTGCTGTTTATTCATTTTCTTAAAGCCTAACCAGTGAAGTTTTGTTGTGGTGTCTTTTGATGCTATCAGATTGGCTATTCTACAACACCCCTATTGTTTTTGAACCTGCCTTGTCCAAATAAGTGTTTGTTTTGGCACCTAGGCAATGCAGATGAAAATGCTGAAAAGGTCAGATGTGATCTCTGCGATAGTTTACTTCTTAACAACTGTCTGAAAGATAAGTATCAAGTTGTTCTGTAGACCTTCAATTAGATATGATTGATTCCACAGGTCCCCAATTTTATCCGTTTCCTAAAGGACCTACTTGATTTATTTATATTTATTTGTCGATCGGTGAATCACTTTAGTTAGCACTAAACTCTGTGCTGTTTGATAAGTGTTTTTATATGTGTAACCTGAAATAGGTTGATACGAAACCTCAAACTTCTTCACTCTTATTTGCGATCTTTATTTTCTGTGCAGGAGTGCTGAAATGTAATTCATCAAATATTCTCTTGTCTTACCTGATTCTTTCCCTGCTCACTGTATTGGGACAGTCATTTCCTAGGCCTCTCAAATCCTCCAATAGAAAAATCATATTTACCTTTCTTTATTAAACCATGACCACTCAGATCCATCAACCTACTTCCTAAATGTCAACCTGAATTTCAGCAATCGACAGTCTGAGGTATTCGCCCTTCTTTAGGTATATTTCCGAAGAGAATTTAGGTAGGAGATAAAACTTGGACATCCTACCTCGATCAAGAAACTATCTGTCCTGGGGACAGTGTTTTTCTAATTGATTTAAGCCTCATATATAGCTCAAATAAATGCCTATTTAATAATAATGATGATGATGATGATAATATTTGCCAAGTGTTTACTATGTGCCAAGCACTGTGGGCTAAATACAAGATCATCAGATCCCACATGGGGCTCATAGTCTAGGTAGGAAGGAGAAACACATATTGAAACCTGATTTTGTGAGGGAACTGAGACACAGAGAAGTCCCAAGTTCTCACAGCAGATAGGTGGTGGAGCCGGAATTAGAATCCAGCTCCTCAGACTCCCTAACCCATATTCTCTCCTCTGAGCAATGTTGCTTCTCTACAATGACTTTGCTAGGATCCAAGTACAATCTTCAAAAAATACATAATAATAATGGTACTTGTTAAGTGCTTATTATAGCACTGTTCCAAGCATTGGGGTTAATCAGATTGGACACAGTCCTTGTCCCACATGGGGCTCACATTCTTCATCCCCGTTTTACAGACGAGGTAACTGAGGCCCAGAGAATACTACTGTTACTACTGCTACTACTACTACTAATAATGGTATTTGTTAAGTGCTTACTATGTGCCAGGCACTGTACTAAACACTAGGGTGAATTCGAACCAAATGGGTTGTCTCATGTGGGGCTCACAGTCTTAATCCCCATTTTACAGATGTGGTAACTGAGGCCCAGAGAAGCTAACTGACTTGCCCAAAGTCACACAGTTGACAATTGGCAGAGCAGGGATCTGAACCCATGACCTCTGACTCCAAAGCCCGGGCTCTTTCCACTGAGCCACACTGCTTCTCTGATGCTTTGATGCTTTAGGAATCCTAATTAAAGCATCTAGATGTCACCTATTTAATATTTAATATCTCAAGAAAGCACATTTGCCATTTGAATACAACAGCCAAAGCCCATTAGGAACGTTGTAAATATTAATGCAGCCAAATGATGGAGGTGATGACTAGTGGCTTCTCAGCAGGGAAGCTTGCAACCTAAAGAGCCTCCTTTTCCTTCTAGGAAATGACTGTCAAGCCCAAGGATTATTGAGGGAGTTAACGAGGGCCTGCCTCTGAACCAAGATGCTTACATCACACGGTTCTTGGCCACTTCTACTTTTTCCCATGTTAAATGTCACTGGGATAAGCTTCCATTCTTCCCAAATGAATAGAGCTGTCAAAAGGAATTGGTTGGGATATGATTCAGTAGGCTGCGTCCTTCCGAGTCAGAACTGAACCTGAGAATTGGGTGGAATGAGAAATAACACCAGATTTTCAGACTACCTCACCGATCCGCGCTTACAAAGAGAAACACAGAGATGAGGGGAAGGGAAATCGGTGGATCGATCGATGGTACTTCTGAGCAAACTTTCCTCTGTGCACAGCACTGTACTGATGTCTGTCTCCCCCTCTAGACTATAAGCTCACTGTGGGCAGGGAATGTGTCTACCAACTCTGTTATATGGTTAGATGGTGTTCTCTCAAGGCTCAGTATAGTGCTCTGCACACAATAAGCACTCAATAAATACCACCGATTGATCAGTACTAACATGAGGAAGAGTACAATAGGATTGCTAGACATGATCCCTGCCCTCAAGGAGCTTGAAATCTAACAGGGGAGACAGATGCTGCAGTAAATTGGAGGAAGGAGAGGCTTTTGAAGATATGCACTTAAGTGATGGGTGGGGTGAGGAAACATTAGCACGAGTGAATACATCTTCCTGCTAAACAAGGATTTATCCAGTTGGAGGCTGTAAAACACATTTATGGGCTCTCAGAGAACAGAGCCGAGGAACTTGTCAATACAAGCAATATCGTGTGGTGGATAGAGCACGAGCCTTGAAGTCACAAGGTCATGGGTTCTAATCCCAGCTCTGCCACTTGTCTGCTGTGTGGCCTTAGACAAGTCACTTCACTTCTCTGTGCCTCATTTACCGCCTCTGTAAAATGGGGACTGAGACTGTGAGCCCCTCATGGGACAGGGACGGTATCCAACCCCATTTGCTTGTATCCACCCCAGTACTTAATACAGTGCCTGGCGCATAGTAAGTGCTTTACAACTACCGTTCTTCTTCTTCTTCTTATTATTTTTATTATTATTAATACAACTAGAACCAGCCCTTGCAGCTGGTGAGATAAGTGGCTACTGATGGCTACTGGTGGCCAGTTTGGGTGCCCAAAGCCCAGATTCCCCAGCCCCTACTGAAGTCAGCTTCCCAGAATACGAGCTCACTAAGAATTTCTGGAGAACAGAATTCCACTTCTCCCTGATTCGGGTATCAGATGGCTGATTTGCAAATTCCTATTCTCATTTTTCATTGAAAAATTTCTTGTTTTGTTTTTCTTTGGGCACAGTGTTGTATAATTGAGAAGTTTTTTCTCCCCAAGGATATACATCGAGTACATCATCCACCCGGTGATCCCAGCAGCTTTGTGAAAAGAAACCATTAATAATAATAATAATAATAACAATAATAACAATAATAATAATAATAATAATAATAATAATAACAACAATAATAATAGCATTTGTTAAGCGCTCACTATGTGCCGGTATTGTTCTGAACACCGGAATAGATACAACCTAACCAGGTTGGACACATTACTGCACTTCCAGCTCGTATTATGTAATCGGACTAAATTAATTGGCCCTGTGGGGAATTTCAACACAAAGGAAAAACTGATTCCTCTCTGGGTTACATGAAATTTTGCCCAGTGATAAAGAAATGGATCTGAAAAAATGGAGCTAAGGTGATTTGAATAGACTCATTATTCTCTCTCTACTTTCACAGCTTAATGAACAAGCGAGTGAATCATCATCCAATTTCCAATCCTTTTTCCAATCCCTATTCCCCGAGACGTTTCTCTCAAAAGAAGAAAGTGAGCTAAATGGAGTCAAAAGGTACGTAAGGATTCCGATATTTCCTAGCTTTCATTTAGTTACTGAATCCGGTGAATTAATTCAAAAGTTTAGTTTTCCCTACTTCTGCTGAAACAAAAAAAGAATAACGCTTTCAATCAATCGTATTTATCGAGTACTTACTGTGTGCAGGCCCCTCTCAGGGTCGCACCTGGAGAGTTTCCAATACACTATCAGTCACCCACGCTGGGCAGCAACAGCACAGGAGAGAGTCGAGGGTGGAGACTCAAGTTGACTGCGTGGAAGAAAGAAATGGTAAACCACTTCTGTAGTTTTACCAAGAAAACTCTGCGGATCCACTACCGGAACGATTGCAGATGGAGAGCGGGGCGTTCGGGAAGAGATGTGTCCGTGATGTCTCTGTGGGTCGGAAAAAACTCGGCAGCATAAGACAAGACAAGACTGGGTGTAGGGCACTGTACTATGTGCTTGGAAGAGTACCGTTAATATGGGACTTTAATAGGGATACTCAATTTTCTCAAAATGAGCTTTTGATGATGTACGCCAATACCGTAGCAATCTATTACAGCACAGTCAATGAAGTGCTAAGTGCCAAGCACCATGCTTAACTTAGGGTAGATTTAAGATCATCAGATCAAAACCACTTGGAATCTTATGCGGGGTTCATGGTCTATCACAGAAGCAGTGTGGTTGAGTGGATAGAGCACGGGCTTGGGAATCAAACGGTCATGGGTTCCAATCCCGCTTCCACCACATGTCAGCTATGTGACCTGCTAACCTTCATGGGTTCTAATTCCAGCTCCGCCACTTGTCCGCTGTGTGACCTTGGGGAACTCACTTCACTCCTCTCGGCCTCAGTTACCTCATCTGTAAAATGGGGACTGTGAGCCCCACATGGGACAGGGACTGTGTCCAGCCCAATTTGCTTATATCCACCCCAGCGCTTAGTACAGTGCCTGGCACATAGTAAGTCCTTAACAAATACCAGAATTATTATTATTATTTCAGTTTAGTCTTCTACCCTTTAGCCTCATGACTTCTCAATTTAAAAGGGTCTCACTGGATTTTCAGACCTGAGCTATTTGACTGATGGCTCTAACTGAAGGCTAAGGAAATTTACACTTGAAGAGATGGGTTCATTGGCATCCAATTGCTTGGCATTGTTAATCAGAGGGAATGTGGAAATCTCCAAAGTGTCATCATGTGAGGGGAAGGATGAGACTATAAAGCGGTCTGCATCCTATTGAGCGCTTAATGTGTGCAAAGCAGTGTACTAAGCTTTTGGAAGAGTGCGGTATGGCAATAAACACACTCATTCCCTGCCCACAGATGATCCTGAGGTTGTTTTTAGGAAGTCAATGCTATTTTCCTCCAGTATTAAAGCTGTTTTTTTCCACTGCAAAAAGGTCCTCGTCAGAGAGGTCCGGGAAGGATTCATTATTCAAATACATTTGGCAGTTATTGAGAAACAGGGATTAAGCTTCAATGCTGGTCAAGATTTGGCCTATAGAAAGCTTGTCTTTTTGACGCGTAAGTGTAATCAGAGCTGGAAGTAAAGCTAGAGAGCGATTCACTGGGTGTGGTGCTGGTGGTAAGTGAAATCGATGTTACTCTACATTTAAAATATTCATGAAGCTCTTCAGATAAATTTACCTAATCCAAGAGCATTAGCTGACATAAGTGGAAAAGCAGCATGGCCTGGTGCAAAGCTCTCTGGCCTGGGAGTAAGAGGACCTGGGTTGTAATCCTGACTCTGCAACCTGCCTGCTGTGTGTCTTTGGGTAAGTTACCTAACTTCTCTGGATCTCAGTTTCCTCACCTGTAAAATGGGGAATAACACACTTCTTCTCCCTCCTTAGACTGTAAGTCCTGTGTGGGACAGGGAACTGTGTCTAATATTGTATTTACCCTGGAGATTACTACAGTTCTTGGTATTAGATAAAAGTTTAAGCCCCCTTTTCCTAAGCTCCCCCTTCCTTCTGCGTCACCTCGACTCGCTCCCTTTGCTCTTCCCCTCCTTTCCCCACCCCACAGCGCTTATGTATATATGATCTATAATTCTATTTATTTATATCATCATCATCATCAATTGTATTTATTGAGTGCTTACTGTGTGCAGAGCACTGTACTAAGCGCTTGGGAAGTACAAGTTGGCATGCCTGTGTACTTGTTTTGATGTCTTTCTCCCCACCTCTAGACTGTAAGCCCTCCCCACTTCTAGACTGTGAGCCCATTGTTGGGTAGGGATTGTCTCTAGTTGTTGCTGAATTGTACTTTCCAAACGCTTAGTACAGTGCTCTGCACACAGTAAGCGCTCAATAAATATGAATGAACGAATGAATTGTCTCTATTGCTGAATTGTACTCTCCGAAGTGCTTAGTACAGTACTCTGCACACAATAAGCGCTCAATAAACACGATTGAATGAATGAATGCTTAATAAAAATCACAATTATTACGATTATTATTATTGTTATTACCCTTCTGGTATTTGGGGGGAATTGTGGCAAAATGGTACCTCATCGGTAAAATGGGGATTAAGCCCATGAGCCCCATTTGGGATGTGGACTGTGCCCAACCTGATTACCTTGTATCTACTGCAGCGCTTAGTACAGTGTCTGGCACATAATAAGCACTTAACAAATACCATTAAAAAAATGGTGTAACTTTCTGTGAGCTTCACTGGAATTTCTTCATGGAACCACTGCTCTGGGGACAAGTTTCAGAGGCAATCTTCTGGAAGTAATTTTACCTTCACCCCTCAGAAAGAAGCCCCACGCTGAAAGCAACAGGGTCCCTTCCATCTTTTGTTGGAACAACCATTACCTGAAATTCATTCAGTGTCTGTTTTCCTGAGAACTTTAAGCACTTTCAATCACACCACCCCGGTGAATGCTCACAACATCTTCGGTGTGTTCCAAAATGGCTGTCATTCCCTTATTGTTATACAAATGGAGAAACTGAGGCCCAGGTCAATCATTGACTTATGGCCACACAGATATTGGTAGCAAGACAAATGACTCCTGACTGCCCCACGGTTCAGTCCGTGAGCTTAATGGAAATCAGGCAGCAGATTTTTGCCCACGTTCCTCCTGCTTTTTCTTTCTTCCCTAGTTTCCCTTGCCCTTTCTTATCTTTCCCTTCTCTTTTCCTCCTGCTTTTTCTTTCTTCCCTAGTTTCCCTTGCCCTTTCTTATCTTTCCCTTCTCTTTTCCTCCTTTCTGTCCTTACTTTATCAACTGTTGTAGTGTACACTTCCAAGTACTGAATACAATGCCCTGTGCACCCAGTGCACCCACTTAATAAATATGATTGATTGATTTTAGGCATTATCATTTTCTTATGCATCCTGAAGACACCAAGACCTGGAGAAAGGGAAGTGTCCAGGGGCCCCAGGAAGTCAGTGGAGTGGAGTCCCTCTAGATTGTAAGCCCACTGTGGGCAAAGATTACCTCACTTTATTGCTGTATTGTGCTGTCCAAGCGCTTAGTACAGTGTTCTGCACACAGTAAGTGCTCAATAAATACGACTGAATGAATGAATGGAGGTGGGGTTGTTCTCAGTTCTCCTGCCTCTCAGCCTCACCAAACCACAATGTCTTCCTAGTCTACACGAACACCCATTACTGGGATTTAGGTGTCTGCTTTCTTCAGAGGCCCCCTAGGCAGGGTAGCAATTATGGTGATGATTAAGTTTTTTTTTTTACCAGAATAAATATTTCCATGAAAGCCTCAAAAGGGGTCAGTCATGGATGTCTTTCCTAAATCCTTCCCATGTTTTCCTCCTCTTGCCCCTCCTCACCTTCACAGAAGTAGTCCCCACTCTTCAATTCCCACGCCTTCCCTTGATTTTTCCCATACAGTTTGAAACATCCCCTTCTCTTATTTATCTACCCCATCTTCCCCGACCCCCTCAGACTACTCTCCCTCTTCACGCCAATCCCATTTTGAAATATCTTCCGAGAAAACAAGTCCCACTCACAAAGAGAGGTTTGTTTAAAGGAGCGCTAAAGACAGACTCCACAAGACAAACCCAGGGGAGGCCCACTTAAAACTTGCCTCAGTGAATGTGGTTAGACTTTAGACAGGGCTATTCTTAGGCTGCCCTACTGTTTTGCAATTTTCTAGCATGTCCAGAGTCCTAACCAAGCCCTCCCCACCCTCCCACCCCACTATAATCTAACAGACCACTGCCTCTCCCCACCTTCAAAGCCCTCCTAAAATCCCACCTTCTTCCATCCCAGCTCTTTACCCAGTTAACTCCTCAAACCCATCAATCCATCAGTCGCTTCTGGTGCTTTCAGGTTTACTCATTTACAATCTCCCTCAGTACATAGTATAATACTCGGCACACAGGAGGCACTCAGTAAATATGATTGATGGATCGAGTATGTACATCCCTATGATTGACTCTACAGTCTATTTATTCTGAATATCTCATTTGTAAACATTTTTGTCTCTCTCCCCCCATTCGAGGGTAAACTCCTTGTGGGCAGGGACCTTGTCACAGGCTGTTATACTTTCCAAATCAATGAATCAATAGTATTTATTGAGTGCTTCTTATGTGCAGAGCACTTACTAAGCGCTTGGGAGAGTACTGTACAGCAGAATTAGCAGACATATTCCCTGCTCACAGTGAACTTACAGTCTAGAGGGGGAGACTGACATTACTATGAATGAGTAATTAATTTCTGATATAAAATATGCAATTTAAAGATATGTTACATAAGTGTTGTGAGGCACGTCCAAAGGTCACAGATCCAAGCACACAGACAACACAGAAGGGAGAGCAAGCTGGGGAAAAGAGGAGAGTGCTTAGTGCTTAGTGCAGTGTGTTAAACCTAAAAGGCATTCCATAAATATATGTACTAGTTCTCCTCCTCCTCCTCTTCCTCTTCCTCCTATTATGAATTTCAGGCAGGCACAGTAGCCTGGACTACTATGAAGTAGATAGGCTGATATCACTACCCTCCACCTCCACACCAATTATTTCTTTTTTTAATAAGTACAGAAAGTGGAAGTCTTTCTGTGAACCAGAGAGGGCACCAGGCAGGGACTTCATTGGATGCCCACAAATCCAAAGTGATGGCCACAGTAAGCACTCAATAAATACGATTGAATGAATGAATGAATGAATGAATGATAGACAAGACTTTGAAGGTGGAGTGAGTGGTGGTTTGTCCTATATAAAGTAGGACGGAAGTCCAGGAAAGAAGGAGGATTTGGGCAAGGGCGATGGGAAAGATGAGACTGAGGTATGGTGAATAATTTGGAATTAGAGGAGTGAAGTAGATGGGGTGAGTTGTAATAGGAAATCAGAGAGGAAGGTAGGAGGGGGTGAGGAGATTGAGTGCTTTAAATCCAACTATAAGGAGTTTCTGATATGGAGGTGGATGGGCAATCATAGGAGGTTCTGGAGGAGTGTGGAGATGTGGACTGAACTTTTTTTTTAGAAAAAATGATCTGGGCAGCGGAGTGAAAGAAGGACTGGAGTGGGGAGAGACGGAAAGCAGGGAGGTCCCCTGGTGCAGTTGTCAAAGCACGGTTGCCCAAGTGCTTGGATCAGCTTAGTAGCAGTTTGAATAGGGAGGAAAGGGCAGATTTTAGCGATGTTGTGAAGATAGAACAGACAGCAGTTGTTGACAGGCAGAATATATGGATTAAATGAGAGAGATGAGTTGAGGATAATGCTTGTGGGACAGGGAGGATAGTGGTAAAAAGGAACATGGCATAGTGGATAGGTCACGGGCTTGGGAATCAGAAGGTCATGGGTTCTAATCCCGGCTCCACCGTTTGTCTGCTGTGTGACTTTGGGCAAGTCATTTTACTTCTCTGGGCCTCAGTTCTCACATCTATAAAATGGGGATGCAGACTGTGAGCCCCATTTGGGACAGGGACTGTCCAACCCAATTTTCTGGTATCCACCCCAGCGCTTAGTACAGTGCATGGCACTTAACAAATACCATAATAATAATAATAACAATTATTATTATTGTTATTATTGGTGTTGGGATGCACTGATGGGAAAGACAAGGGGAGGAGCAGTTGGGTGGGAAAATGAAGGGTTCTATCTCAGACATGTTTTGTTTGAGCTGTTGGTTGGACATGTAGGGAAGAGATCAGGGCTAGAGAGGTAGAGAAGCAGCGTGGCTCAGTGGAAAGAGCACGGGCTTTGGAGTCAGAGGTCATGGGTTCGAATCCCACCTCTGCCACATGTCTGCTGACCTTGGGCAAGTCTCTTAACTTCTCTGAGCCTTAGTTACCTCATCTGTAAAAGAAGGATTAAGATTGTGAGCCCCACGTGGGACAACCTGATCACCTTGTATCCCCCCAGCGCTTTACAACAGTGCTTTGTACATAGTAAGCGCTTAACAAATGCCATGATTATTATTATTATTATTACATTTGGAAATCATCCACTTAGAGATGGTAGTTGAAGCCATGGGAGCAAATGAGTTCTATGAGGGAGCGGCTCTAGATAAAGAACTGAAGGGGAACCAGAACTGAACCTTGAGGGACTCCCACTGTTGTGAGAGGCAGAGGAGGAGCCCACAGAGAAGACTGAGGATGAGAAGCCAGAGAGCTCAGAGGAGAAACAGGACAGGACGGTGTTAGCGAAGCCAAAGTGAGATAAATTTTCCAAGAGAAGTGGGTGGTTCACAGTGTCAAAGGCAGCTCAGAGGTCCAGGAGGAGTAGGGTGGAATACGAATTCTTGGATCTGGCAAGTAAGGATGTTGTTGATGAACTTAGAGAGGGCAGTTTCTAAGGAAGGAAGGGAGCAGAAGCTAGATCGGAGGAGCTCAAGGAGAGAGTCCTCTAGAATGTAAGCTTGTTGTGGGCAGGGAATGTGTCTGCCAACTCTGTTATATGGTCATATTGTA
Organism: Tachyglossus aculeatus; assembly: GCF_015852505.1. NCBI lineage: Eukaryota > Metazoa > Chordata > Mammalia > Monotremata > Tachyglossidae > Tachyglossus > Tachyglossus aculeatus. The sequence continues at coordinate 21,304,228 of NC_052101.1, read as the reverse complement.
ACAATAATTATAATAATAATAATGGTATTTGTTAAGCGCTTACTGTGTGTCCAGCACTGTTCTGAGCACTGGGATAGAAATGAGCTAATCAGGTTGGACACAGTCCCTGTCCCACATGGGGCTCACAGTCTTAATCTGCATTTTATAGATGGGGTAACTGAGGCACAGAGAAGTGAAATGACTTGCCCAAGGTCACACACCAGACAAGTGGTGGAGCCGGGATTAGACCCCAGGCCCCTCTGACTTCCAAGCCTGTGCTCTGTCCACTAGGCCATGCTGCTTTTTTCCCAAGTGCTTAGTACCGTGCTTGCGCACAGGAAGCACTCAATAAATACAGTTGATTGACTGACTGATTGACTGAAAATTGGAAGAGACAAAAGTTGGTCTCTATCAGCCTGCAGAGACAGACTCGCTCTCTCCTAACTTTATCTAGGAGAGCAGCGTGGCTTTATCAGGGAAGCAGCGTGGCTCAGTGGAATGCGCACGGGCTCTGGAGTCAGAGGTCATGGGTTCAAATCCCGGCTCCGCCAGTTGTCAGCTGTGTGACTTTGGGCAAGTCACTTTACTTCTCTGGGCCTCAGTTACCTCATCTGGAAAATGGGGATTAAGACTGTGAGCCCCCAATGGGACAGCCTGATCACCTTGTAACCTCCCCAGTGCTTAGAACAGTGCTTTGCACATAGTAAGCGCTTAATAAATGCCGTCATTATTATTATTATCTAGATGACCCTCATCCTGGAACAATTCCAATCACTTGCCTTTTTAGTGAGCCTCTTGAAACCTAATTAAACCCCGCCTCAGTGCATCCCGGCTAATTACACAAGTGCCGCGACGGGAGCATTTAAGAACCTAGGACTCCCACGGGATTAACTCAGCAGACAGGAGCAGTCCTAGGTGGAGGTTCAGATGAGATGCCCTGAAAGGACCCAGTCAGTCAATCGTATTTATTGAGCGCTTACTGTGTGCGGAGCGCTGTACTAAGCACTTGGGAGAGTACAACATAATATAACAGATACGCTATAGACTGTAAACTCGCTGTGGGCAGGGAACATGTCCACCAACTCTGTTGTACTCTACCAAGCGCTTAGTACAGTGAGTGCCCTGCACACAGTTAGCGCTTAGGGAGGAGGTCAATAAGTAAGACAAAGTAAGACAGTAAGACAAAGGGCCCGGGCACCAGGGTGAGATCAGATGGTCAGCATGGTTTATCAAGGCCTGTAATGGCACCCGGGGAGGCAGTCTGCTTTGAAACCAAATGAGAAGTGGGGATTTCAGCAAAAGATTGGAGACCTGGAGGAAAGTTCAAGCCACCAAGACTGTTATCCCACTGTTGGGTAGGGACTGTCTCTAGATGTTGCCAACTTGTACTTCCCAAGCGCTTAGTACAGTGCTCTGCACACAGTAAGCGCTCAATACGATTGAATGAATGAATGAATGTTTCTACCCTGTGCCCCGCCCCAGAACTCCATTCTGAGGCCTAGTGGCCAGAGCACCAGCCTGGGAGTCAGAAGGACGTGGGTTCTAATCCCAGCCCTGCCGCTTGTCTGCTGTGTGACCTTGGGCAAGTCACTTCGCTTCTCTGGGCCTCAGTTACCTCATCTGCATAATGGGGCTTGAGACTGGAAGCCGTATGTGGGACTGTGTGTGGCTGTGACTTTATGTGGCTGTCCATCCCCTCGCCCCCTTCTACCTCCCCTCCCTTCTCTCCTTCTCCAGCCCAGCCCGCACCCTCCGCTCCTCTGCCACTAATCTCCTCACTGGGCCTCGTTCTCACCCATCCCTCTGTCGATCCCCGGCCCACGTCCTCCCCCTGGCCCGGAATGCCCTCCCTCCACACATCCGCCAAGGTAGCTCTCCTCCTCCCTTCAAAACCCTACTGAGAGCTCACCTTTTCCAGGAGGCCTTCCCAGACTGAGCCCCCCTTTTCCCCTCCTCCTCCCCATCCCCCCCGCCCTACCTCCTTCCCCTCCCCACAGCACTTGTATATATTTGCCCAGATTTATTACTCTATTTTACTTGTACATATTTACTACTCTGTTTCGTTAGTGATGTGCATATGGCTATAATTCTATTTGTTCTGTTGGCTTTGACACCCGTCTACATGTTTAGTTTTGCTGTCTGTCTCCCCCTTCTAGACTGTGAGCCCGTTGTTGGGTAGGGACCGTCTCTATATGTTGCCAACTTGTACTTCCCAACCACTTAGTACAGTGCTCTGCACACAGTAAGCGCTCCATAAATACAATTGAATGAGTGAATGAATGAATGAATGACTGGGACCGCGTCCAACCCGATTATCTTGTATCTACCCCAGATCTTAATACAGTGCCTGGCACATAGCATAGTAAGCGCTTAACAAATACCATCATCATCACAAACCTCTCATCAGCGTCAACAGTCGTATTTATCGAGGGCTTCATGAGTGCAGAACACTGTACTAAGTGCTTGGGAGAGTGCAATAGAGTTAACGGACCTTCAGGGAATTTACAGTTTTCTGGGTCAGTCCCCAAACGGGACCCCCCATCCAAGCAAATGAACTGACCTGACCCATCATCCCGAAGGTTCTGTGTGTCTAACAATCAGTTGACACTGACTGTACTATGTGCTTGAGAGAGTACATTAGATGTAGCCGCGTGGCTCAGTGAAAAGAGCCCGGGCTTGGGAGTCAGAGGTCTTGGGTTCAAATCCCGGCTCCGCCACTTGTCAGCTGTGTGACTCTGGGAAAATCACTTCACTTCTCTGGGCCTCAGTTCCCTCATCTGTAAAATGGGGATTAAGACTGTGAGCCCCCCGTGGAACAGCCTGATCGCCTTGTAACCTCCCCAGCGCTTAGAACAGTGTGCACATAGTAAGCGCTTAATAAATGCCATCATTATTATTATTGCTATTATTGTGTAAAAGACACTCTCCCAGCCTTCATGGACCTAATAATAATTCCCCCTTTTAGACTGTGAGCCCACTGTTGGGTAGGGACTGTCTCTATATGTTGCCAACTTGTACTTCCCAAGCACTTAGCACAGTGCTCTGCACACAGTAAGTGCTCAATAAATGCGATTGATTGATTGATTGACCTTGCAATCTCTTCTGAGCTAGCTTTCACCCCTTTCAGGCTCTGTAACCAGCATAAGGAATTGTTTCTGGCAGAAGGCGAAAGGCGAACTAAGCCACGCTGTTTTTAATTTTTATTACCATCATTAGCTGGAGGAGCTCGATCCGCTGCAGCATTATGTCCGACCCAAAAAGGGGAGGAAGATAAGTGGGCGGGAAGCAGCAGGGCTCAGTGGAAAGAGTACAGGCTCTGGAGTCAGAGGTCATGGGTTCAAATCCCAACTCCACAAACTGTCAGCCGTGTGACTTTGGGCAAGTCACTTCACTTCACTTCTCTGTGCCTCCGTTCCCTCATCTGTAAAATGGGGATTAAGACTGGGAACCTCACGTGGGACAACCTGATCACCTTGTATCCCCCCAGCACTTAGAACAGTGCTTTGCACATAGATAATGAATAAATAAATACATAATAATATTATAATACATAAATAATAAGTACCATCATCATTATTATTATTGTAACAGGGGCTCTGGGCTGGGGGAAAGGAGGCCGGCAGTCAACCTTGTCTCCCCTCTAGACTGCAAGCTCGTTGTGGACAGGGAATGTGCCTGTTTATTGTTATGTTGTACTCTCCCAAGTGCCTAGTGCAGTGCTTTGCATACAGTAAGCGCTCAATAAATACAAATGACCCTCTCCATCCTGCTGCTCCTGGTTTCCTGGTGCCCCAGAGGAGGGGCTGGAGCTGATGCTAGGAACGTGCTGTACTTCCCAAGTGCTTAGCACAGTGCTCTGCACACAGTAAGCACTCAGTAAATACGATTGAATGAATTGAATGAATGCAGCCTCATGGCAGCTGTCCAGGTCCTAGGAGGGGAGGAGGGGGAAGGGGGATGGGGACAACAGGCGAGATTAAGAGGGAACAAAAATGAGGGCCAGCATTAAGTGCCATCGTCAGATCAACCACCCAGGGGATGGAGACTGCTGAGAAGTCAGGCGTACCCTTGGGATAACCTGTCATGCTTTTTGAGGTTTTGTGCGGACGTGATGCTGCTCTTACTGCATCCTTTGAAATTGCACACCACTGCAAGAGGGGCAGCTAGGGACTTTATTTTTAGGCCGCTGTTATGGATCGTGTGCCGTGGCGTTCAATAATTCTGAACAGCAATTGCCCATAGAACGTGAGAGAAAGACAAAGTCCATTAGGGATGAGTTTATGCCCTAAGCCACATCAGACAGATACACCAGTCGGAACATTTTCACGGTCAGCCGAGAACTATCTATACCTCACATCACCAATGCGATTTTCCTCTCCCAAAGCTGGGGATTTGGCCATGAAATTTTCATTTGCTACCACCGCTCCTGATCAGTTTCAATAAGTAATGACCTCAGAAGGTTTTGTTAACCCATCCTTCGCATGGGTGAGTTGGATGACATAGACTGTGAGCCCACTGTTGGGTAGGGACTGTCTCTATATGTTGCCAACTTGTACTTCCCAAGCGCTTAGTACAGTGCTCTGCACACAGTAAGCGCTCAATAAATATGATGGATGATGGATGATGATGACATAAAGACTTTCAGGAACAGACACAGGCGCATACAGTCTGGCAGAAGTAGATAAGGATACCCACCCAGACTCACAAAGATACACACACACACACACTCAATCACAGAGAGGGGGTCAGGAGGGTCGGAGCTCTGAGGGAGAGGACAGGATGAAGAAGAAGAGGAATGAGTCCTGAAGCAAAGAGGGGAAACTCATGGAGGGAATAGAGAAGGAAGACCAGAGAAGGGAGGCATGAAAATACAGGGCCGGGAACTTCTGTCTCTGACCTACTGGGCTTTGTGACTGCTCAGCCATTTGAAAATGACTCCTGGGGGCTTGGTGTGTCCTATCAGATCTGGCTGCCATCAGTCAATCAATCAATGGTATTTATTGAGCACGTACAGGGTGCGGAGGAGAGGCTAATATAGCAGTTGGTAGACACATTCCCTGCTTGCAAGAAGTTTACTGTCTGTAGGACTTGGTTAAACTCTGGTTATCGGGAGGAGTAGAACTGGGGCTGAGGAAGGAGTAGTCTTCTGAGCAGGGGATTCTTTCGGGGTATTGTGTGGGCAGCCCTACTTCCCTAGGAGGCTGGTTAAGGCCCCTTGGAAGAAGGAGGCAGCCCTGAGTCATTGGAGAATCACCCACAAATAAAGGAGGTCCTCTCCCAAGGGCTTAGTACAGTGCTCTGCACACAGTAAGCATTCAGTAAATACAACCGAATGAACTGAATGAATGAATATGAGACATGTCAGGGGACGGTCATCTGAGTCTCCCGAAAAGGGTCCAAATCACACCCTTGATAGGTACACATATATGTCACTTTCGTAACAGCATGACTTGTTTCTATCCCCCAGGACCTGCCATAAAATAACTGGGGCATTCCATCCGGAAAACAAGGATCCCTTTAAAAGATATCTAAGGCGAAGTTAGCATATCTGAAAGCAACTAACCGCTTTCTCGGAGAGTTAGGCTGGTTTTCACTTCCACCTACACACATCTCCCGCCCAGAACTGCGATTCTTTGTTACCATAGAAACCATCCCCTTTTCATGCCCTAATCAAGACCGACCTGGAATTTGCTTCTGTTCACTCCGCAGTTTATTCTCTGCACTTCTGTCACCCATGCCATCTCCAAGAATAGCAACACCTACGGTCGTTTGCTGGCTAAAGTCCTCAGAACCCAAGGGAACAGAGAGCTAAAAGAGGGAGAGAGGGAAATAGGGAAAAGGAGGTTAGAGAGAGACAGAGAGAGAGGAAGAGAGACTGTTCAGGGTATGAGAAATTAATTTAATTAATTGAATGTGTGTGTGGGGGTGTGTAGTGAGATTCTGTGTAGTGAGATTAAATATATATATAATTATTTTATATATAATATATATGTGTATATATATATATATATATACACACACATATAGGTTTTGTGCCCCATATAGAGGCTGTATGCATGGTAAAAGTGTAAGACCTTAGTTGTGCTGGGGTGAGCACAACTTCAACTATTTCATTCTCTCCAGGGAGAGGAAAGCCATTCCCCAGTTTAATGTTCCTTTAACAAAAGCACACTGAAACACAAACATAGGCTCAGGTGGATGATGCACTTTGTAGCATAATTGCTTTGGTGGAAACAATTAATCCAAGAGATGTAACGGCTTCATGAATTCTCTTCAAATTACAGAGCTTTCCCTCCTCCTTCCACACCCTCTCTTTTCTTTAATTTCCTCCAAAGATTATGAGCCGCTGGGACGGCAAATGGCTAGATTGGGGGACGTGGAGGGAAGATTTCTCTACTTTTTCTTTTCACGTGTGGTCAGCAATCCCCCCAGAATGAAGTTAATTACACTCAGCCACCTTCCCCTCTGATCTTTCCTGGTCCTGGTCCTCACCCATCTCCCGGCGCCCCCCACTCCGCATCCTCCGTCCTCCCACATGCCCAGAAGGATGGGCCATGTCAGGGTGCCGATGAGAGGAGAACAGTTTGCAAATGTGGTGCCAGACTTTGTCTAAAGTCTGTTGGTCTTTTGGTGCTGCAGCGTGGCTCAGTGGAAAGAGCCCAGGCTTGGGAGTCAGGGGTCATGGGTTCAAATCCCAGCTCCCCAGATTGTCAGCTGAGTGACTATGGGCAAGTCGCTTGACTTCTCTGGGCCTCAGTTACCTCATCTGTAAAATGGAGATTAAGACTGGGAGCCCCACATGGGACAACCTGATCACCTTGTATCCTCCACAGCGCTTAGAATGGTGCTTTGCACATAGTAAGCACTTAACAAATGCCGTCATCATTATTATTATCAAAGAGTGAGTAGCTTAAAGCCTAAGGAAAACTGTCAGCCACTTTCTGGGCTGTTGAGCAATAATAACACATTTGGTCATCAGACCAAGGGTTGAGTTTACTGGAGAAATGTGACAGTCTTGATGCCAAATCCAGTAGACTGGGGAGGGAGTTGGAGTGTGGCATTCGGCTGCACCGCAGGGAGATGTGGCAGAGAGGGTGAAGAAAGAGCATAAACGTTGCCCTTCACCTTGTGGCTTCCCCTTCTGCCAAATCCCTACCCTGCTCACATCCACAGGCCTGCCCCCTCCCAACATCCTCCTAGCCTAATAATTATGGTATTTAATTATGGTATTTGTTAAGCCCCTACTATTTGCAAGACACTTTACTAAATGCTACTCACACGACATCATATATGTAAAACTTTTCACACACATCCACGCCCTTCAGTTTGAAAATGAGGGCAGAGATCATTCCTTTCTGCTGGGCGAGTCACTTCACTTCTCTGTGCCTCAGTTACCTCACCTGTAAAATGAGAATTGAGGCTGTGAGCCACACAATGGGACAGGGACTCTGCCCGAGCACTTTCCCTGATTTCTTCTTAAATCGGTGGGTGGCAGGTGTGACAGGTCAGACTGCCTAGGTAACAACACTAATAATAATGATGGTATTTGTTAAGCGTTTTCTATGTGTCAAGCACTGTTCTAAGCGCTGGGGTAGATACAAGGTAATGAGGTTGTCCTAGGTGGGGCTTACAGTTTTAATCCCCGTTTTCCAGATGAGGTAACTGAAGCACAGAGAAGCAAAATGACTTGCCCAAAGTCACAGAGCTGACAAGTGGCGGAGTCAGGATTAGAACCCACGACCTCTGACTCCCAAGCCCGAACTCTTTCCATTAAGCCATGCTTCTTCTCATTAAGCCATACTGCTTCTCAAGAGGTAAAGATCACTTCTTGTTCCGTGGCTCTATTTGCTATTCTCAGTGCCCAGTCCCTTTGTGTTTCTTGCTCTTTGTGTACCAAGCTTCCGAAAGTACCTGTCCTAAGAGAGCGATCCCATTTTTCATCATCGTCGTCAGTCATATTCACTGGGCTCTTGCTGTGTGCAGAGCACTGTACTAAGTGCTGGGGAGTGTATACTATAGTAATATAACAGACGCATTCCCTGCCCACGACAAGCTTAAAGTCTAGAGGAGGAGAAAGGCACTGTACTAAGCACTTGGGAAGCACAAGTTGGTAACATATAGACAGTCCCTACCCAATAGCGGGCTCACAGTCTAGAAGGGGGAGACAGGCAACAAAACAACACAAAGAGAGCCACGCTGCTTCCCACTTTTGGGTTGATGTCGTTGTCTTATGCTGCCGAGTCGTGTCCAATCATGGACACATGGACACATCTCTCCCAGAACGCCCCACTTCCATCTGCAATCGTTCTGGTAGTGTATCCAGAGAGTTTTCTTGGTAAAAATCCAGAAGTGGTTTATCATTGCCACCTTCTGCATAGTAAACTCGAGTCTCCGCCCTTGACTCTCTCCCATGCTGCTGCTGCCCAGCGCAGGTGAGTTTTGACTTTTAGCAGATTGCCTTCCAATCAATCAATCAATCAATCACATTTATTGAGCGCTTTCTGTGTGCAGAGCACTGTACTAAGTGCTTGGGAAGTACAAGTTGGCAACATATAGAGACGGTCCCTACCCAACAGTGGGCTCATAGTCTAGAAGGGGGAGACAGAGAACAAAACCAAACATATTAACAAAGTAAAATAAATAGAATAGATATGTACAAGTAAAATAAGTAGAGTAATAAATATGTACAAACATATATACATATATACAGGTGCTGTGGGGAAGGGAAGGAGGTAAGGCGGGGGGGATGGAGAAGGGGGTGAGGGGGAGAGGAAGGAGGGGGCTCAGTCTGGGAAGGCCTCCTGGAGGAGGTGAGCTCTCAGTAGGGCCTTGAAGGGAAGGCCACTGGCCAAGCTAGGAATGGAATGGGTAGGCCTCTGCTTGACTCTCCCTCCAAGTGGCTGAGACTGGTAGAGGACTGGAAACTCTCCAGGTGTGACCCTGAGAGGCAAACTATTGGGTACAACACTGTTATCCATCCTCCTTAATGCCCCAGCCAGGAATAGTGGATTGAAACAACCACTCCTTTGAGGCTGGTTAATTAACTAACTAGCAGCCGGAACCTCCGTTTTCCCTTTGATGTAAAGGGCAGGTTTCTTTCACCAGCTTTTCCAACTGTGGTTTTGAATCTCCACCCTTAATATCTTCTATTCCACCGAGGCCATTTCACATGCAATTCTGACAAACCATGTGTTTTTCATGCCCATGCATCACCTTCCAGAAGTTTCAAGGGAGCTGCCCACTCACTTGCCTTCCCTTGGCATTCACTGTGTCCAAGCCAATGCTGTTTCATTCTTTCATTCATTCAATCGTATTTATTGAGTGCTTACTGTGTGCAGAGCACTGTACTAAGTGCTTGGGAAGTACAAGTCGGCAACATATAGAGACGGTCCCTACCCAACAGTGGGCTCACAGTCTAGAAGGGGGAGACAGACAACAAAACAAAACATATTAACAAAATAAAATAAATAGAACAGTCAATATGTACAAGTAAAATAGAGTAATAAATCTGTACAAACATATATACAGGTGCTGTGGGGAGGGGAAGGAGGTAGGGCCGGGGGGATGGGGAGGGAGAGAGGAATGAGGGGGCTCAGTGTGGGAAGGCTTCCTGGAGGAGGTGAGCTCTCAGTAGGGCTTTGAAGGGAGGAAGAGAGTGAGTTTGGCGGATGTGTGGAGGGAAGGAGGGCATTCCAGGCCAGGGAGAGGACGTGGGCCGGGGGTCGACGGCGGGACAGGCGAGAACGAGGCCTAGTGAGGAGGTTAGCGGCAGAGGAGCAGAGGATGCGGGCTAGGCTGTAGAAGGAAAGAAGGGAGGTGAGGTAGGAGGGGGCGAGGTGATGGACAGCCTTGAAGCCCAGGGTGAGGAGTTTATCTATTAGCATTATACAGGGAACATACTGTCCCCGTTACAGAGAGCTCCCTGTGTAAGAAACTACTGCTACAGAAATGAAGCTAGGCACAATGGAATCAGAGGGTTGAGTACACAACCTTGAACTTCCGGTGATAGTGACCTTGAAACAGTCACTGCAACATACGTAAGAATGAAGTGAGTGGGTGTCCTGTGTAACTTGTTCAGCTCTACAACAAATTCACTGGGCTCTAAAGAAGCCGCATGGCATAGTGGATAGAGCACAAGCCTGGGAGTTAGAGGATAATAATGGTATTTGTTAAGTGCTTACTATGTGCCAAGCACTGTTCTAAGCACTGGGATAGATACAAGGTAATCAGGTTGTCCCACGTGGGACTCACAGTCCTAATCCCCATTTTCCAGATGAGCTAACTGAGGCACAGAGAAGTTAATTGGCTTTCCCAAGGTCACACAGCAGACAAGTGACAGAGCAGAGATTAGAACCCATGTCCTCTGACTTCCAAGCCCCTGCTCTTTCCATTGAGCCACGCTGCTCCCGGGTCTGCCACTTGTCTGCTGTGTGACCTTAGGCAAGTCACTTCACTTCTCTATGCCTCAGTTATTTCTTCCGTAAAACGGGGATTGTGCCTCATTGTGAGTCTCCCATGGGACAGGGACTGTGTCCAACCTGATTTGCTTGTATCCACCTCAGAGCTTAGTACAATGCTTGGCACACGGTAAGTGCTTAACAAATACCACAACTATTATTATTGTTATAATTATTATTCCCTGTGCCTCAGTTATCACATCTGCAAAATGGGGATTGAGACTGTGAGCCTTACATGGAACAGGAACTGTGTCCAATTGTGTCCAACCTGATTTCTCTGTATCCACCCCAGCACTTAGTACAGTGCTTGGCACATGGTAAGTGCTTAACAAATACCACAATTATTATTATTGTTATTATTATTATTCCTTGTGCCTAGGTTATCACATCTGCAAAATGGGGATTGAGCCCTACATGGAACAGGGACGGTGTCCAATTGTGTCCAACCTGATTTGCCTGTATCCACCCCAGCACTTAGTACAGTGCCTGGCACATAGTAAACACTAAACAAATACCATTATTATTATTATATTATTATTATTATCATGAATAAAGGTAAGTAAAAACAATCCCCATACATTGATTGCCCTTAAGGATCTTACGACCTAGGGGGAAGACAGATACTAAAATAATTAAGCGCTTAACAGATGCCATAGTTATGATCATTCAATATCAAATGGGGGGAATCAATAGAATAGAGATATACATAAAGGCTATGAAGTGGGGAGAATGAGAGGGTGTGAGTACCCTAGTGCTTGGGTAATAATAGTGGTAAGTGTTAACTAAGTGCCAAGCACTGTACTAAGCTCTGGGATAGATACTAGATAATGAAGTCCCTCAAAGGGCTCAGAGTCTAATTAAGAGAGAGAACGGGCAATGATTCTCCATTTTGCAGGAACTGAGGCACAGAGAAGTGAACTGATTTGTCCGAAGTTTCACACAGCGGACAAGCGGGCAGAGCCAGGATTAGGACCCAGTTCTTCTGATTCCCAGGCCCAAGCTCTTTCCACTAGGCCACAAGGCTACCTGAAAGCTGTGAAACTAGCCGGGGTGACTGAAACCCCAGGTCCCTAGCCTATTTGCCCTTCAAACTTTGTCCTTATCATCATCAATCGTATTTATTGAGCGCTTACTATGTGCAGAGCACTGTACTAAGCGCTTGGGAAGTACAAATTGGCAACATATAGAGACAGTCCCTACCCAACAGTGGGCTCACAGTCTAAAAGGGGGAGGTAGAGAACAAAACCAAACATACTAACAAAATTAAATAAATAGAATAGATATGTACATGTCCTTATCCCCCATAGTCTGACAATCAAAGCTCAGGGGTTGTGGCAAGGGAAAACTACAATTGTAATTGTAAGTGCTAGTGTTCCCAACTCGACAGTAAGGACTGTCTCTATCTGTTGCCGAATTGTACTTTCCAAGCACTTAGTACAGTGCTCTGCACACAGTAAGCGCTCAATAAATATGATTGAATGAACGAATGGACAGTAGAAGCTTCTAACTCCAGTGGCACATTTTTAAAATGGTTTTTGTTAAGCACTTATTATGTGTCAAAACTTCTAAACAAGGGGGTAGAGACAAGTGAGAGGGTTTTTTATGCTAATTGTTAAGCGCTATGTGCCTGTTCTAAGCACTGGGGTAATTCATTCATTCATTCAATCGTATTTATTGAGCGCTTACTGTGTGCAGAGCACTTTACTATCAGGGCTAATACAAGGTAATCAGATGAGACACAGTATACGTCCCACATGGGACTCACAGTCTTAATCCCTATTTTACAGATAAGGTAACCTAAGGCACAGAGAAGTTCGGTGACTTGCCCAAGGTCACACAGCAGACAAGTGGCAGAGTCAGAATTAGAACCCAGGTCCTTCTGACTCCCAAGCCTGTGCTCTATCCACTAGTCCACGCGGCCCTGTCCCACACAAGGCTTACAGTCTAAGGAGGACTGATAATGCACTCTTTCAATCGTATTTAGTGAAAGCTGACTCTATGCAGAGCACTGTGCTGAGCACTTGGGAGAATACAATACAACAATAAGCAGACAATCCCTGCCTACAGTGAGCTTACAGTCTAGAGCCAGTCCCAGACCATTAAAGCCAGAGATCAACTCAGTAAAAGCTTTCTTGGACCAAACTGTAGTCATGATTATTTTATTTTGTTAGTATGTTTGGTTTTGTTCTCTGTCTCCCCCTTTTAGACTGTGAGCCCACTGTTGGGTAGGGACTGTCTCTATGTGTTGCCAATTTGTACTTCCCAAGCGCTTAGTACAGTGCTCTGCACATAGTAAGCGCTCAATAAATACGATTGATGATGATGATGATGACAGGTAAATGCAAGGGACTTAATAGAAGGCTTTGTCCGTCCGTGGAGTTTATTAATATCAATTTCTTGTAACCACAGAGCTGAAACTTGCCTGAGGGGTTTTTGTTCAGAAGTTGTGAGGGAAAATGCTTCCCTCCTGCTACAATTTCAGGCCTTAGTCTTGCTCACTAAATGTAGTGAAACCTGAACTTTTATCTGTCCACCCACGCTATTGTTTCATGTAAATCAAAGATGGGCTCTCTGCTGCACAGAGACTCATGCTGGGCCCGAATCCTCTCCCCCATCCCCAACCTGCTCATCAATTCTTAGCTCAACACAAGTCACGCTTCAGAATGAACTTTTCGTTTCCACTAAAACACAAAACAAAGGACAAAGCACAAAACTGAAGCTTCAAAAAATGAAAGCTGGAGAATACAGTTTGAGGATGAACTGAATAATAATAATGGCATTCATTAAGCGCCTGCTATGTGCAAAGCACCGTTCGAAGCGCTGGGGAGTTTACAAGGTGATCAGGTTGTCCCACGGGGGGGCTCACAGTCTTCATCCCCATTTTACAGATGAGGGAACTGAGGCACAGAGAAGTTACGTGACTTGCCCAAAGTCACCCAGCTGACAAGTGGCAGAGCGGGGATTTGAACCCATGACCTCTGACTCCAAAGCCCGTGCTCTTTCCACTGAGCCACGCTGCTTCCCCAATATATAAATTTGATTTTTTTTTATGCCCAGGATTACCTGCCAACTGTCTTCTCATATTGGCATGTCCTGCATGGGAGGCAGAGGGATGAGGAAAGGGTAAATTGTGTAAGGTGACCTCTAAGCAAAAACTCTTGACATTCAGTTTCAAGGCTTTCAATCGTTTTGCCTCATATCACGTATCTACTGTCGATCGATTGATTAAGGGTATTTATTGAGTATTTACTTTGCACTAATTGCTTTAGAGAGAGCAATCGTTTTGGGCAGGGAATGTGTCTGTTTACTGTTGCATTGGATTCTCCCAAGCACTTAATACAGTGCTGTGCACACAGTAAGCGCTCAATAAATACGATTGAATGAATGAACAATAGAATCAGCGGACACTATCCTTGCCTGCGAGGAGCTTTCTGCTCTCTTCACTCACTAAACCCCCTCTCTCACTCTTCTCTTCTTCCAAGCTTGCTCTGGCCTTTCCCACCTCCAAAGTCACTTCACCTCTCTGTACCTCAGTTTCCTCATCTTGTAAAATGGAGATTTGAAACCGGTTCTCCCTCCTGCTCAGATTGTGAGCCCCAATGGGGACGGGGTCTATGTCCGACCTGATTATCTTCTATCTACCCCGTGCCTGGCACCTGTTAAGCACTTAAATACCACAATTATTATGTTGATGATTATCTGAACGTTGGCTGTAACATGCCAATTCAGACAAAGAAGTCTCTCTCTCCCTAAACATTTCAGGGATGCTTTGACATGAGCAGCACATGGTAA